>NW_027507686.1:11659247-11869247 GCF_037356315.1 Lithobates pipiens | reverse complement strand
ATTTTTTTATTTTTTTAATAAAACCTTTCCATCTTTAATACATACTTTATTTTTGATGCAATGATGTCCTCGCTGGGTCACTGTGCTTCTCTATGCAATGTAGGCAGCTCATGCAGGGCTGAGACAAGGGGTGGGCAGGAGGGGTCAGTTGCCCTAGGCGCAACAGTTTTCTGTCTCCTGTTGCAAAGCTGGGTATAGGATACCCTAAGCTTTAAGCTTGCACATCATGAATGGGGGAGGGAGCGCAGTTTAGCATCTTTGATATAGGCACTGGATGACCTTGGCACTGAGTTCATGGTTGGTGGGAGGGGCTTGCAGGGTGCTGTACATAGGTTCCCAAAAACACAGCACCCCGCATCAGTTGTCCTCTCACGAGCCCTAAGTCCTGTTGTAAGCAGTGGGAGGAGTTATGCAAATGCCTGGATAGGTTGGTGCCAGTCTCAAGTCGGAGGGGCTTGCAGAGTGCTGTACATAGGTTCCCAAAACACAGCACCCCCGCATCAGTTGTGCTCTCACGGGCCCTAAGTCCTGATGTAAGCAGTGGGAGGAGTTACGCAAATATAAAAATGCCTGGATAGGTTGGTGCCAGTCTCAAGTAGTGGGTGACCCTAGGGGAGGGAGATGCCGCTCTAGGAAGGGTGTCTGGAAATGTAGCTCTCCTCAGAATAGGAACAGCAGGTGCAGGCTAAGCATAGGCAATTGGATGAGAAAAAAGTTCTGGACAGCCGCACTCAAAGTCCATGCCTTTATTAAAAAAAAAAAAAAAAGGTAATAATCTAAAAAATACAAGCCACAGCAAACAACAGAATACAGGAACTGACGCGTTTCACACTTTCAAAAGTGCTTATTCATAGCTATTTGCACAGGTAACTCCCACATGTCATGCGGAGCCTCCGCGATTGACAGAACTGAAGTCCAATGAATGAAAGGGGTGGGTCAGGGACAGTCAGGGTTGGGAGGAAAGGCCTGGATAATGCAGGACATCCTCCAGCCAGGAGGGGGCTCTATATGACTTGCATATTATAAGAAGCTCACAGTGTGCAGTGAAATCAAAGTAAGCCATTTCAGTCGAGAGCCCGTGCAACTGTGAAAAACTGGAATAAAGGCAAGAGTTCGACTTTAATCGATCAAAGAGATATAACAAAACACTTGTAATGGTCTATCCAACAGACCAAAAGGGGTCAAAGATGAGAAGCCCATTTTAGCCCATTTAGCCACTAATGGCACAGTAGGTAAGTGAAATAAATATAAGCCTCACTCTGAAACTTTGCTCCTCTTTCTATATTAAATTTTTTTTTTTCAAAAAGTTGGAAACTGCATTCATTAATGTCTTCACTCGAAACCACCCTCCTCGACGCGTTTCATCGCTGCTAGCTTGCTCACTAAGCTTAGGGGAAGTGGTTACATCAACTTCACTATTGAGCTTGGTACTGGCTTTAACAGCAAGTAATGGACTTTCTGATAAAATTGATCCTTGTTGGTTCTAGAGCCGCCCCAACCCATTTTATGGGGCTCTCAAAGTGCTCCTCTCACCCCCACTGTCAGCCCCCATGGTGGTTCCCAGGCTTTCATGTTCCTCCAGGGAGCCCAAGACTGTGGGAAACTGCTCATACATTGAGAGCAGGAGGAACTTGAGGAACATCCATTACCTGATTCTACTACAACTAGGGACCCCTTTTATTATGTCACTTCCGGGGTCACAGCTGTCGTTCCTTGGTTAGTGTAGCTGAGGATGCAGCTATTCCAGCACAATCTGTGCTTGGTTATCTGCACTGAAGAGCAGGAAAGATATTTTGGGGGTCTAAAAGACCCCGAAGGTCACCATAAAATGTATCTGTCACCTGCCCAATGCTATCACATAGGGGACTTGTTAGCCTCCTTGTGATAGTAATAATGCTGAAAAAAAAAGGTAAAAAAAAGATTAATATGAAATGAATAAAAATAATAAAACAAAAATGAAATCTCCCCCTATCACCCCTGTACACAGCATAGGGCATACACGTGTATATAGACATCAATTGCGTCACACATGTGAGGTATCGTCATGAATGCCAGAGTGAGAGCAATAATTCTAGTGCCACAATCCATGGTTAACTCTAAACTGATGACCTGTAAAGGCTTTTAAAGCATTGCCTCTGGAGAATTTTGGGTACCAGAGCTTTTTGCAATTTAAGGCTTGACATGTTTGGCATCTACTCGATGCAACCCCGTCTTTTCTATTTTTATCAAAAAGTTGGTATTATATTGTGTTTGTTTTCACAAAAATTCATCTTAGTGTATTTTTTCTTGAAAATATGTGTTTGATAAATAGTTGCACAAATATAAATAAAAAAATTGCAACGACCAGCATTTTATTCTCCAGGGCCTTTGCTTCCAGAAAATATAAACTTTTTTTTTTTTTACAAATGACCCCAAGTTTAGGTAACAATTTTCCCATTAACCCCAAGATTAAGAAGCAACCTTCCCAATTAACAAACCTTAAAGAAATATGCTTTCCAATGACCACCTCTTTAATGAGCATTCTTCCTAAGGAGCAACCTTCCCAATGACCACACATTTAAAGGGGTTCTGCACTCAAAATACAACATTTGCCCATTCTGTTGCCTATAGTTAATATATCTCATAATGCCACCTGTTTTTTTTTTTTTGATTCACCTACCTTTTGTAATCTTCATTACTTTATTTTAAACCCCTGCGGCGATGGGCGGTCTCTTGCGGCGATGGGCGGTCTCTTGCGGGGATCAGCGTAATTTCCTGTTGAAGCCCGCACTGTCTCCTGTGATCTCGTTCGTGTAATCCCAGGAGACATTGCGGCTAATGCACCCGACATCTCGCGAGATTTCGGGTGCTACAGCCAACATCTCGCGTGATTTTGGTAATTACAGCCGAGATCTCGCGAGATCTCGGCTGTAATTACCGAAATCACGCGAGATGTCGGCTGTAGCACCCGAAATCTCGCGAGATGTCGGCTGTAGCACCCGAAATCTCGCGAGATGTCGGGTGCATTAGCCGCAATGTCTCCTGGGATTACACGAACGAGATCCCAGGAGACAGTGCGGGCTTCAACAGGAAATTACGCTGATCCCCGCAAGAGACCGCCCATCGCCGCAGGGGTTTAAAATAAAGTACTGAAGATTACAAAAGGTAGGTGAATCAAAAAAAAAAAACAGGTGGCATTATGAGATATATTAACTATAGGCAACAGAATGGGCAAATGTTGTATTTTGAGTGCAGAACCCCTTTAAGGAATTGCTTTCCAATGACCACCTATTTAAGAGACATTCTTCCTAATGACCACAAGCTTAAAGGGGTTGTAAAGGTAATTTTTTAATTTCCTACATAGGTTCCTTTAAGCTAGTGCATTGTTGGTTCACTTACCTTTTCCTTTGATTTCCCTTCTAAATGTTTTTTTGCTTTGTCTGAATATCTCACTTCCTGTTTCTCCTCAGTAAACTTCTCACCATCATTCGAGCTGGTGGTTAGTCAGCCAGAACAGCTTACTGAACAGCTTACTGAGGAGGAACAGGAAGTGAGAAATTCAGACAAAGAAAACAAAGAAAAAAAAACATTTAGAAGGGAAATCGAAGGAAAATATAAGTGAACCAACAATGCACTAGCTTAAAGGAACCTATGTAGAAAATAAAAAATTTACCTTTACAACCCCTTTAAGGAGCATTCTTCACATTTTTAAGAAATTTGCTTTACAATGGACCACTTTTTTTAAGGAGCATTTTTCCTAATGACCACCCATTTAAGGAACATTTTCTTCCTAATGACCACAATTTTAAGGAATGTCCCTTCCCAATGACCACATGTGTAAGGAGCATTCTTCACAATGACCACACATTTAAGGAACGTGCCTTCTAATGACCGGCTTTTTAAAGAGTATTCTTCTCAATGACCACAACTTTAAGGAGCATTCTTCTCAATGACCACACATTTAAGAAATATGCTTTCCAATGGATCCCCTTTTTAAGGAGTATTTTTCCTAATGACCACACATTTAAGGAACATGCTTTCCAATGACCACCTCCTTAAATGGCATTCTTCCTAATGGCCACACGTTTAAGGAGAATTCTTCTCAATGACCACAATTTTAAGGAATTTTCTTTCCAATGACCACACGTGTAAGGAGCATTCTTCCCAATGACCACACATTTAAAGAACATGCTTTCTAATGACCGGCTTTTTAAAGAGCATTCTTCTCAATGACCACAACTTTAAGGAGCATTCTTCTCAATGACCACAACTTTAAGGAGCATTCTTCTCAATGACCACACATTTAAGAAATATGCTTTCCAATGGATCCCCTTTTTAAGGAGTATTTTTCCTAATGACCACACATTTAAGGAACCTGCTTTCCAATGACCACCTCTTTAAAGGGCATTCTTCCTAATGGCCACAAGTTTAAAGAGAATTCTTCTCAATGACCACAATTTTAAGGTATTTTTCTTTCCAATGACCACACGTGTAAGGAGCATTCTTCCCAATGACCACACATTTAAGGAACATACTTTCCAATGACCACCTATTTAAGAGACATTCTTCCTAATGTCCACAAGTTTAAGGACCATTCTTCTCAATGACCACATATGCTTTCCAATGGACCACTTTTTTAAAGGAGCATTTTTCCAAATGACCACACATTTAAGGAACACACTTTCCGATGACCACCTCTTTAAGGGGTATTCTTCCTAATGACCACAATTTTAAGGAATGTTCTTCCCAATGACCACACATTTAAGGAACATGCTTAATGACCACCTTTTTAACGAGCATTCTTCTCAAAGACCACACATTTAAGGAACATGCTTTCCAATGACCACCTCTTTCAAGGCCATTTTTCCTAATGACCACAAGTTTAAGGAGCATTCTTCTCAATGACCACACATGTAAGGAGCATTCTTGCCAATGACCACACATTTAAGGAACATGCTTTCCAATGACCACCTCTTTGACAAGCACTTTTCCTAATGACCACACATTCAGGAAATATGCTTTCCAATGACCACCTTTTTTAGGGAGCATTCTTCCTGATGACAACCCATTTAAGGAACACGATTTCCGATAACCACCTCTTTAAGGGGCACTCTTCCTAATGACCACAATTTTAAGGAATGTTCTTCCCAATGATCACACGTGTAAGGAGCATTGTTCCCAATGGCCACACATTTAAGGAACGTACTTTCTAATAACCACCTTTTTAAAGAGCATTCTTCTCAATGACCACAACTTAATGGAGCATTCTTCACAATGACCCCAATTTTAAGGAATGTTCTTCCCAATGACCACAAGTTTAAGGAGCATTCTTCTCAATGACCACACATTTAAGAAATATGCTTTCCAATGGACCATCTTTTTAAGGAGTATTATTCCTAACGATAACGACCACATATTTAAGGAACATGCTTTCCAATGACCACCTCTTTAAAGGACAGTCTTCCTAATGACCACAAGTTTAAGGAGCATTCTTCTTAATGACCACAATTTTAAGGAATGTTCTTCTCAATGACCACATGTGTAAGGAGCATTCTTCCCAATGACCACACATTTAAGGAACATGCTTTCCAACGACCACCTCTTTAAGGGGCATTCTTCCTAATGACTACAAGTTTAAGGAGAATTATTCCCAATGACCACACATTTATGGAACATGCTTTCCAATGACAACCTCTTTAACGAGCATTTTTCATGATGACCACACATTTAAGGAACATGCTTTACATTAACTACCCCAATAAGGAGCATTTTTTTCTACTGCCCACACATTTAAGGGACATACTTTCTAATGACCACCTCTTTAAAGAGCATTCTTCTCAATGACAACATGTTTAAGGAACATGCTTTCCAATGACCACAACTTTAAGGAGCATTCTTCTCAATGACCACAATTTTAAGGAATGTTTTTTCTCAACGACCACACGTTTAAGAATTATTCTTTCCCATGACCATGAGTTTAATGTCCCGTACACGCGGTCGGACTTTCCGACGCAAAATGTGCGATCGGACTGTGTTGTTGGAAATTCTGATCGCGTGTGGGCTCCATCGGACTTTTTCCGTCGGAATTTCCGACACAAAGTTTGAGATCTGGATCTAAAATTTTCTGACAGCAAAATCCGATTGCTTAAATTCCGATTGTGTGTAGACAATTCCGACGCACACAGTGCCACGCGTGCTCAGAATAAATTACGAGACGAAAGCTATTGGCTACCGGCCTCTTTATAGTCCCCTCGTATGTGTTGGATGTCACCTCGTTCTGAACGATCGGATTTTCCGTGTGAATGCAAGACAAGTTTGGGCCAAAATCCGTCTGAAAAAACTGACGCATTTTGCTGTCAGAATGTCCAACTGTGTGTACAGGGCATAAGAAGCAGTCTTCCCAATGACCACACAATTAGGGAATATGCTTTCCAATGACCACCTTTTTAGGGAGCATTCTTCCTGATGACCACACATTTAAAGCGGAAGTTAACCGTCACATATACCCAGTGATGTGAACACTACAGCCTCAGATGATACATAGAGATTAAATGAATCTCCCTACATACGTTTTACAGGTATATCTTCTGTTTTCAGCTTGTTATATTGTTTAGAAAGTGCACATCGTGTTAGAAATTCTTCCTGTTCAGCACTGGGAGTGAAGTCTTGGCATACACTGTGCGACTGCTGATTGGAGGAAAGGCACACACCCCCTTTCCACATGGGTAGAGGAAGGAAGAAATGTGCAGAGCTGTGCTGTGAACAAATCAGCTCTCTGCTAATCTATTTATAGCACCCACACCGACACAAATTTCAGGCTGGTTTTATCTCAGTTGATGATCCCGCTCTTCGGAGACTGGGCTGCAGGGCAGTATTCCTACATGATAACGACCCCAAACACACCTCCAAGGCCACCACTGCCTTGCTAAAGAAGCTGAGTGTAAAGGTGATGGACTGGCCAAGCATGTCTCCAGACCTAAACCCTATTGAGCATCTGTGGGACATCCTCAAACGGAAGGTGGAGGAGCACAAGGTCTCCAACATCCACCAGCTCTGTGATGTCATCATGGAGGAGTGGAAGAGGACTCCAGTGGCAACCTGTGAAGCTCTGGTGACCTCCATGCCCAAGAGGGTTAAGGCAGTGCTGGAAAATAATGGTGGCCACACAAAATATTGACACTTTGGGCCCAATTTGGATATTTTCACTTAGGGGTGTACTCACTTCTGTGGCCAGCGGTTTAGACATTAATGGCTGTGTGTTGAGTTATTTTGAGGGGGACAGTAAATTTACAGGATATAAACAAAAAAAGTCAGCGCTACTACCCATACATCACATAGAAAGCAGAGCTCCCAGGTGCTCGATCCGCAGTCGTTGTCTGAGCAGAGAAATGAGGAAAAGATGATCCGCCCTCCGGCGATTGCTCTTAAAAAAATGTAGCATTTATTAACATGCCACAGTGACCAAACGCAAATAAGAAAGGTTGACGCGTTTCAGCCTATAAGGCCTTAGTCATAAGCAAATTGACACTGTTATACAAGCTGTACACTGACTAATTTACATTGTAGCAAAGTGTAATTTCTTCAGTGTTGTCAAATGAAAAGATAGAAGAAAATATTTACAAAAATGTGAGGGGTGTACTCACTTTTGTCAGATACTGTATATATATATATATATATATATATATATATATATATATATATATATACGGTTCCAGACCGGAGCACGACGATGTACATCGACAGAATGGCACGGGCAGGCATATTGGCATACAGGTACTGTACATCCAATGTTTAATGCCGCCCTGCCATCAGGAGCCGGCGTGCCGGTCTGGACCCCCGACTCGATCGCCGCGGGCCTTCCCTGCGATCGTCTCACGGAGGGGCCGAACGGAGAAATGCCGTTGTAAACAGCATTTCCCCGTTCTGCCTAGCAACTAGTGACGCTGATCTCTGCTCCATGTGATTGGAGCAGAGATCAGTGTTCACTAAATTAAAAGCCCAGCCCCCCACAATTAGTAACACACCCCTAGGAACACTTAACCCCTACACTGCCACCCACTGGTTAACCCCTTCACTGCCAGTGTCATTTACACAGGAATCACTGCATTTATATAGCAAAGATTGCTGTATAAATGACAATGGTCCCAAAAACGTGTCAAAAATGTCCGATGTGTCCGCCACAATGTCGCAGCCACAATAAAAATCGCTGATCGCCACCATTACTAGTAAAAAAAAAATTATTAATAAAAATGCCATAAAACGATCCCCTATTTTGTAAACGCTATAACTTTTGCGCAAACCAATCAATAATCGCTTATTGCGTTTTTTTTTTTTTTACCAAAAATATGTAGAAGAATACGTATCGGCCTAAACTGAGTGAAAAAAAAGTTTTTTTATATATTTTTGGGGGATATTTATTATAACAAAAAGTAAAAAATAATGCGTTTTTGTCAAAATCGTCGCTCTATTTTTGTTTATAGTGCAAAAAAATAAAAAACCGCAGGAGGTGATCAAATACCAGCAAAATAAAGCTCTATTTGTGGGGAAAAAAAGGACGCCAATTTTGTTTGGGAGCCACGTCGCCACGACCGTGCAATTGTCAGTTAAAGCGACGCAGTGCCGAATCGCAAAAAGTGGTCTGGTCTTTGGCCAGCAAATTGGTCCGGGGCTTAAGTGGATATACATATATATAATAATTCTAAAATAAATATAAATAATAATATAATAATAAATAAATATGAATATATATATATATATATATATATATATATATATATATATACACACACACACATACACCTATTAAACAAGTGACAAGGCTACACAGCAGTCACTTTTCTCCCATATCTCCATGTACAAGGTTAGAGAAGTCACAATTCTATCCATTCATGGAGAAGATGTGGATAATCTGGTTACTGTTACCAGCTCCAGGAATTTCATTTCCGAGCACTTATACGGATATAACCAATGGCATCGCTGTGTGCGCAGTCACAGGCAACTTTGTTACAATTTGACCTTGCAGATATATTTATTTCCTTTATTGATGCAACGCTGACATATCTGGCAGCATTTTACAGAGTATATTGAGCCAATCACATTAGTCTCCGATGGCCGTACAGCTTGCGGTCCTCGGTAATCATGAAGGCACATCAAGGCTAGTTTGGTAGGAGGCCACTTAACCTACCAGCACAGGAGGTACATGGGGAAGGATGAAGGAACTCAGTGGAGGTAATGTCCTGCTGGGAACTGACCCCAGAATCCAAGATCTGCAAGGTAATCCCAGAACCCTTGTGTGTTCCCCAAGTTCTAGATTCAACAGTGGATACTTAGGTCACAGTCGGCGCTGGCTTTTTTTTTCGTCAAGACGTTAAATTTCAGTGACTTTGTCTAGGATGAGATGCTGTTATCTGTCTGCTGCAGGCAGGAGGAAGAATTTCCCTAGTCTTCTCAGTCTTTTACAGGTCATCAGATTACAGCCCATTCAAATGGGCACCTACCATATCGAGCCTCTACACCATGGGTGCTCAACTTGAGGCCCTCCAGCTGTTGCGGAACTACAAGTCCCATCATGCCTCTGCCTTTGGGGGGGTCATGCTTTTAGTTCTGCAACTTCTGGAGGGCCGCCAGTTTGAGCACCCATGCTCTACACACAAAAGTCACGCTGTGCAGCACAGCTCAAATAAACCTATCCATAGGTGTGCGCAGCCTATTGCATTAGGGTGTGACCCCCCCCCCCCCAAAGCTCAAAACACACACATGCCTTTCTCTGCGGCCTCAGCTGCACTGGACAGTAAATGGGGAGTGCTCTGTTCCGAGCAGTTTCCTGTTCATTTACACACTGAAGCATAGGAAACCGTATCCTATGCTTCAGTTATGATTGAACGCAGTGAGTGAGTGTGTTCACTGTGTTCATTTAGGTAAATGACATGTGGATTAGCCCCTTTCCCCACTCTCCATCCTGAAGTATCCCCCTTAGAAGCCAAGGGGGTAGGAGAGGAGGAAAGCCAGTAGCACTGAGGGGGGGACACAGGGGGGGGTAGGGGGAATCGGCACCACACAGAGTGCCCGGGCACACCTGGCACGCCCCCCTGCACATGCCTATGAATATATCTGATGTTAGGTCCTCTTCTAGCTGTACTCTAAAATTTACACAAACTACCTGTTCAATGGGTCCGCACACTGCAAGGGTAAAACGTTAAATTAGTCTGGGGGTGCAGGGGTAAGGTGTATTACTTTCCTTCTTCCTGGCTCACTCTAGCAGGTTTCGTCCACCCGTGCATAGGGTCCCTTGAATCCCCCTGTCTAAGGCACTTTGGGTGGCGATCGCAATCTTCGCTCCTCGTATACAATGCGGGGTGGATCCAAGGGGGGAAATTTCCCTGAGGCATTGCCCCCCCCCCTAAGAAAATAGTGAGCGAACGGGGCAGAAGTAAAGGGGCAAGTGGGTTAGTGGGCGGGCAGGCCAGTGAGGGGGCGGGGGCGAGCGAGCAGAGAGGTGAGATCATCTCTCACTGCTCGCCCTCACTCTAGGACACAGCCACTGGAAAGTGACAATCTGCATCTGGTGGCAGGTGACGTGGAAAGTGACGTGGAGTGATTGTGAAGTGACAATCCGCATGGGGGGGTGATGGGTGGTTTTAGATCGAGCGTGCGATGGGGGGGGGGGAGAGGCTGGTTCTCCATTTTTTGGGGGGTTTGTGGCGGGTGGTTAGTTTACCACCCCCCCAAGAAATGGAGAACCGGACACTTCCTCCCCTGCTGACTAAAGCTGTGATTGGACAAAGCATGAGCTTGTCAGCAGAGCACAGCCAATGATAGTGGTGACTGTACACCTGCTGATCAGCTGTGGCCAATCAGAGCTCTGTGTGGACAAACATCCAGAGCTCCGTACACAGAAGATCGATCTGTCTGTTTCTTTTCCCTGAAAAGCAGGGAGAAAAAACTGCCAGATCTAAAAGCAGCGCATATTACACACGTTACCCACTTGTTAGCCACACAATTAACCCCTTGATGTTAACCCCTTCCCAGTCAGGGTCGTTAGTACAGTGTAAAGTGTTATCACTGATCATTGTGTTAGTGTCACTAGCTACGTCATTATCAGTTAGTGACCCTCCCAGCCAGTGTCTGTTAGCGCCAGATTGTCCTCCACACTATCACAGTCACACTATAAGTCGCTAAACACCACTATTATTAATATAGTGTCTATAGCTGCATGAATACCAGTATATATATATATATATATATATATATATATATATATATATATATATATATATATATATATATATACACACACACACACACACACACACCATAGTTTGTAGACAATAACTTTCACACAAACCAATCAATATACACTTATTGGGATTTTTTTTTTTTACCAAAGACATGTAGCAGAATACACTTTGGTCTACATTTATGAAGAATTTATTTTTTCACAATTTTTTTTAACAGGTAAGTAGAAAATATTTTTTCTAAAATTTTCAATTTGTAAATTTTTTTTGCTTATATAATAATAAAAAAAAAAAAAAAAAAAAACAGTGCTGAATAAATACCACCAAATGAAAGTTCTACTTGTGTCAAAAACATTCTATAGTTTTCATACAGCGTTGCGTCACCACACAATTGCCAGTTAACCCCTTGCCAACCGCCTACCACAGATCTACCGCGGCAGGTCGGCTCTATTGCGCGAAACAGAGAGGTGCGCGTGCCGCTGTAGCCGTGACCAAGCGCTGATTGGACGCAGGGGTTGCCAGTTAGCAGGCCCGGCAGACCCGATGTTTTTTTTTACCAAAAATATGTAGCTGAATACATATAAAAGCGGAGTTCCACCCAAAAATGGAACTTCCGCTTTAAGGGAGGTGACCCCCCTGACATGCCACATTTGGCATGTAATTTTTTTTGGTGGGGGCGGAACCTTCTCTTTAGAGGGTCCCAAGCTCCCACTTCCTCCCGGCGCACCGTGGCACTGGAAGGGAAATCTACTCTCCCACCTCCCGCTCGGCAATCATCTGGGACCTGTCATGTGTGCCAGGCCAGTCGCGGCGCAGTTGGTGCCTGGCTGTGAAGCCACGGCCGTGGGGGGGGGGGGGGTGGGCCACAGTGACAATGCTGGTGCTGCAGAGAGGAGGGGGAGACAAGCGGGGCTTGATTCCCCGGCATCACTGGACCGTGGCACAGGTAAGTGTCCAATTATTAAGAGCCAGCAGCTGCAGTATTTGTAGCTGCTGACTTTTAATTTTTTTTTTCTTTTTTTAAAGTAGAACTCCGGTTTAAAGAGGGAGTCCGCCGGGAGTCCGCGTTTTTTTTTTTTTTTTTAAAAGCCAGCAGCTACAAATACTGCAGCTGCTGACTTTTAAAATAGTGACACTTACCCACCCAGCGCGCCCGCGATGTCGTCACCCGAAGCCGATCTCTCGATCGTCTCTCGGGTGCTGCCGCCGCCATCTTGGGTATGGGAATCAGGAAGTGGAGCCTTTCGGCTTCATTTCCCGGGTTCCCTACTGCGCATGCGCGAGTCGCGCTGCGCAATAAGGATGGTCCCCGCTGTCTCTGGGATCTGTGTGTTTCCCAGCAGGCAGCGGGGGACTTTCGGAAAGGGGCGGGCACTTGCGGAAAGGGGCGTAATCTACGCCCCTTTCCGCAGAGAGCCATCCCGGAAGTGGGTGCAGATACCTGTACTGTACAGGTACCTGCACCCCCCTCCCCCCTGAAAGGTGCCAATTGTGGCGCCGGAGGGGGGGAGGAATCCAATGAGCGGAAGGTCCACTTTAGGGTGGACCTCCGCTTTAAATACATAAATTTAAGGAGACATTTGATTTTTTTTTTTTTGATTGGATATATTTTATAGCAGAAAGTAAAAAAATATTTTATTTGGATACAATTGTCAGATAAAATAACACAATGCCGTATCGCAAAAAATGGTCCGGTCGTGAAGGTGGGTAAAACCCTTCGGGACTGAAGTGGTTAAAGTAGTACAGTGTTGAATAGCAAAAAAAAAAAAATGTCCTGGTGGCCATGAAGGGGGTAAAAACTTCTGGCGGTCATGTGGTTAAATCATTACTATGAACTACCAATCTGCAGCAGCTACCGTAAAAGACATAGACGAGACGCCAATGTGATCTCTCACCCATAGCTACCGGAGCTTTCTTTTTTTTTTTTTTTTTTTTTTTTATTTCCACCTCTGATTATTCAGCAAGAATTCAAAAAAAAGTAAAAAGGATTTGGACCTTTTCACAATTCATAAAACTCTTATCTATCTTTCAAAATGAGAGATTTGGCTGAAATAGGTAACACAAAATATATTAGAATCCTTCAACCTCATTCCGATCGCTTCCATTTTTTCCTTTTCTTTCTCCATAAGCTCCAGAATTCTCTTTTCATAATTTCCTCTTTTTTTTTTTTTTTTCACTTTAATTAAAAACCTCATCCTTAATTGAACATTAATTATCAATATTAAAATTCAAATGAGCTCTTCCCTTAGTGCTTCCAAGGGAGGTTACCTGCAAATGGCAACGTGTTGTCTACAATAAACATTTTACAGATCGGCAATCATGGAGAGACCGCCCGAGACCCCAGACGACAGGACCCAATGCACGCCGTCGTTGGAAAATGGACGACCGTCTTTTTTTTTTTTTTTTTTTTTTTCGAGGGGAGGGGGGGTTTTAATAAATACACAGGAGCCGCCTTATATTCTTTGGAATTAGCAAAGACGAAATGCAATTTGCGAGTCTCGCTCTAAATCATGATATGTTTCTGTTTCAAAACACGGTGCTGTCATTTTTCCTACTGTGCCAGCTGTTCCTCTTCTTGCCACCATGGCAACCACCGCGAGTCGGTTCGGTCTTGTGCCAGGAAATTGGGCACCTGTTCCCGCGCTGTTTTAACACCCCCTACCTGCCCAACCTGTTAGTCTTTTAGCATCGCTGTTCGATTTTAGTTTCCATCGCGGAGGGGGCAATGGGGGAGGGGGGGGTGGGGGGGATTTGGAAAGAAAGGTTTGGCCCATTGAAGGAGATTTCCTTCCCCCATAACGCCCAGGGACGCTTCCACCATGGTGACACTCCCCAAGGTACGGCAGATGTCATGTATTAAAGAGTGAAAGGGATCGCTGTGTTGAGGCCTAAATAAAGCCAGAGTTTGGCTCAACCATTCAGAAGATAAGGAGATAAGGGGCGACCAATGGGGCCTGACTTTGTTGGTGTAAATATAGCCAGCCGCAGTATAACTTTGTTATTATGATGAGAATGTTTTAAGCCAAACTTCAGGCAAGCAGATACATTTGCTGTTGAAATACAAATTCTATAACTAACTTGTCTGCCAAAAGATCTGCAATTCCCTACAGCCTGTCCTTCAACCCGGACAGCACAGCGAGGTCCCTGACCTCCAGGAGAGCCAAGCAACACAGTTGGGTCCAAGACCCACCCCAGCAGGAGCGCGTGTAATCACATTCACAGAACTTTACCCTTTATTTCTTTATTTTCCTTCCTTCTTTCCTTCCAAAATCCCTTCAGTCCTTTTTTCCTTCCTTTCTTCTCATTCCTTCCCTTTTTCCAACCTTCCTTCCTTCTTCCCCTCTCTGTCCTTCCTGCCTATTTCCTTCCTTTTTCTTCTGCTTCCATTAAGCTTTTTATTCTTCCTTTTTCCTATCTTCCTTCCTTTCTCACTTCCATTTCACTTCCCTTCCATCTTTCCTCACTTCTTTCCTTTCTTTCTCCATTTATTCCTTCATCTTCTCCATCCATTCTTTCTATCTCCTTTCTCATACCCATCCTATTTGTCCTTTATTCCTTCATTCTTTCCTTATTCCCTCACCATCTTTTCACATTCTTTCCTCTTTCTGCTCCTTCTTTTATACCTTCTTCTTTTCCTTCCCTCCTTCCTATCTTTTTTCCTCCCTCACTTCCATCCCATCCTTCTTCTTTCTTCTTTTCCTCCCTTCTTTACACGTTCCTTCCTCCCATCCTTCTTCCCTTCTTTTTCCTTTCATGTTAATTTCATTTTACCCCTCATAGTTCCTGCTTCATTCCTTTCCTTCCATCCTTCTTTTAGCCTACTGTCTTATCTTTCTTCCTCCCTCCATCCTTTCCTTCCTTTCTTCCTTAATCTTTTCTTTCCTTCCTTCTTGCCCTTATTATTTACCTTATTTTCTTCTTTCCATTCTTTCTTCCCACCTTCCTCAATTTCTACTTTTTTCTTCTTCAATCTTTAGCATCCTTTCTTCTTTACTTATTCATCCCTTCTTCCATTCCTTCCTTACTTACTTCTTCAAGTTTCAATTTTAATTTTCATCTTTCCTTCTTTCTTTTTCTTTTCAATCTTTTCATTCCTTTCTTCTTTCCATCTCTTCTTCCTGCCTTCCTCAATTTCTTTCTTCCTCAATCTTTGGCAACCTTTCTTCTTTACTTATTCCTTCCTTCCTTATTTTATTCCTCCCTTCCTTACCTCCTTCTTACAGTTCTTATTTCCTCAATTTTTTCCTTCCTTCCTTCCTTCCTTCCTTCCTTCCTTTCTTCCTTCCTTCCTTTCTTCCTTCCCTCCTTCCTTCCTTCCCTTAATATTTTCCTTACTTTCTTCTTTCTGTCTCTTCTCTCCTTTCTACATTTCTTTCTTCCTAAATATTTAGTGTCCTTTTTCATTTACTTATTCCTTCCTTCCTTCCTTCCTTCTTTCATTCCTCCCTTCCTTATGTCCTTCTTTTAGTTCCTCTTTCCTCAATCTCTTTCTTGGTTCTTTATGTTCTGCTTCCTTTCTTCTTTCCATCTCTTCTTCCTGCCTTCCTCCATTTCTTTCTTCCTCAATCTTTAGCAACCTTTTTTCTTTACTTATTTCTTCCTTCCTTCTTTCATTCTTCCCTTCCTTATGTCCTTCTTCCAGTTCCTATTTCATCAATCTTTACCTTCCTTCCTTCCTTCCTTCCTTCCTTCCTTCCTTCCTTCCTTCCTTCCTTCTTCCCCTTAATCTTTTCCTTATTTTCTTCTTTCCATCTCTTCTTCTCTCCTTCCTCCATTTCTTTATTCCTAAATCTTTAGCATCCTTTCTTCTTTACTTACTCTTTACTTATTCCTTCATTCCTTCTTGCCCTTAATCGTTTCCTTCTTCCATTTTTCTTCCCACCTTCTTCCATTTCTTCTTTCTTCTTCTTCTTCCTCAATCTTCAGAGTCCTTTCTTATTATTCCTTCCTTCTTCCATTCCTTCCTTACCTCCTTCTTCCAATTCCAATGTTCTCAATCTATTCCTTCTTTCCTTTTTTCCATCTTTCTCATAATCTTTTCCATCTCTTCTTCCTGCCTTCCTCCATTTCTTTATTCCTCAATCTTTAGCGACCTTTCTTCTTTACTTATTCCTTCCTTCCTTCCTTCTTTCATTCCTCCCTTCCTTACATTCTTCTTCTAGTTCCTATTTTATCAATCTTTTCCTTCCTTCCTTCCTTCTTTCCCTTAATCTTTTCCTTAATTTCTTCTTTTCGTCTCTTCTTCTCTCCTTCCTCCATTTCTTTCTTCCTCAATCTTTAGCGTCCTTTCTTCTTTACTTATTCCTTCCTTCCTTCCTTCTTTTATTCCTCCCTTCCTTACCTCCTTCTTCCAGATCTTATTTTCTCAATCTTTTCCTTCCTTCCTTCCTGTCTTCCTAACTTCCTTCCTTCCTCTCTTCCTTACCTCCTTCTTCCAGTTCCAATGTTCTCAATCTTTTCGTTCTTTCCTTTTTTCCATCTTTTTCATAATCCTTTCCATCTCTTCTTCCTGCCTTTCTCCATTTCTTTATTCCTCAATCTTTAGCGACCTTTCTTCTTTACTTACTCCTTCCTTCCTTCCTTCCTTCTTTCATTCCTCCCTTCCTTACGTTCCTTCTTCTAGTTCCTTTTCATCAATCTTTTCCTTCCTTTCTTCCTTCTTTCCCTTAATCTTTTCCTTAACTTCTTCTATTCGTCTCTTCTTCTCTCCTTCCTCCATTTCTTTCTTCCTCAATCTTTAGCGTCCTTTCTTCTTTACTTATTCCTTCCTTCCTTCTTTTATTCCTCCCTTCCTTACCTCCTTCTTCCAGTTCTTATTTTCTCAATCTTTTCCTTCCTTCCTTCCTGCCTTTCTAACTTCCTTCCTCCCTTCCTTACCTCCTTCTTCCAGTTCTTATTTCCTCAATCTTTTCCTCCCTTCCTTCCTTCCTTCTTTCCCTTACTCTTTTCCTTACTTTGTCCTTTCGAGCTCTTCTTCTCTTCTTTCTCCATTTCTTTCTTCCTCAATCTTTAGCGTCCTTTCTTATTTACTTATTCCTTCCTTCCTTCTTTTATTCCTCCCTTCCTTACTTCCTTCTTCCAGTTCCTATTTCATCAATTCCTTCCTTCCTTCCCTCCTTCTTCCAGTTCTTATTTCCTCAATCTTTTCCTTCCATCCTTCCTTCCTTCCCTATTTAAATCTATCTATTTATTTCTATCTTGCTCCATGAATACAATATGTCTCCTCTCCCCTGCGCCCGGCTGAAGAGGTTAAAGTGGGGATTTCAGTATTTTCTCGCTCAGTTATGGGAATGTTGTCATGTCTCATATGGGTCATCAGACACTTAGAAAAACAGCTTCATTCAGAGTGTCCAGTCATGCATGTAGTCTGGGACAGGACATAAGCGGCCAGCGCATGTGACCTTGCATAGACGTTCGGCTTTAGGTGATACGGAAAAAAACCCACAAGACTAGAAGAGCACACAGCAGCGGATTTGAAGCAGCGATTAGCCTGAGTAAATGTCTTCCCCTCTCCAATGAATACCCAGGTGGTGTTGTTGTTGACTGTCGATTAGTAATGCTTCTGTGCCATTCATCTGTGATCTGATAGGAGAACATTATACTCCATGTCCACCATACTGTCTGGGGAGCACAGGTGACTCCGGACAACCCGCGTTCCTCCCAATACAGGTCAACGGCCACACAGACAATGCAGATCATTGCACACCGCTCATATTGAAATCCAATCAGTAATATGGAAAACAATTTACTGATCAAGAAAATATTAACCAGGGGCTGAACCTGTTTATTCAAACGGAGATGCTGCTTGACAATGCAACATCAGAAGAACCTAATTCAATATTAACAGACATTGTATGTTTTACATGCTTCACCTTTTATTATTAAGAAGCTGTTCTTGAGCTCCAGTCAGTGACTTTGCCTAGGCTGGGATGATGTCATCAGTCTGCTGCAAGCAGGAGGAAGCATTTCCTCAATCCCCCTTGACCCAATACTGTAACTTTGTAGCAAGTCACAAGGCAAGAGGCTGCAACAGGGGCTGATCTGTGACCACCAAAGTAAAGAACATTCGTCCCACTGACCACCAATGTAAGGAGCATTTGTCCCACTGACCACCAATGTAAGGAGCATTCTTCTCACTGACCACCAATGTAAGGAGCATTCTTCTCACTGACCACCAATGTAAGGAACATTCTTCTCACTGATCACCAATGTAAGGAACATTCTTCCCACTGATCACCAATGTAAGGAACATTCTTCTCACTGATCACCAATGTAAGGAACATTCTTCTCACTGATCACCAATGTAAGGAACATTCTTCTCACTGATCACCAATGTAAGGAACATTCTTCTCACTGATCACCAATGTAAGGAACATTCTTCCCACTGATCACCAATGTAAGGAACATTCTTCTCACTGATCACCAATGTAAGGGACATTCTTCTCACTGACCACCAATGTAAGGAGCATTCTTCTCACTGACCACCAATGTAAGGAACATTCTTCCCACTGATCACCAATGTAAGGAGCATTCTTCCTACTGGCCATGAGTGTAAAGAACATTCCTCCCACTGACCACCAATGTAAGGAGCATTCTTTCCACTGACCATCAGTGTAAGGAACATTCTTCCCACTGACCACCAACGTAAGGGGCATTTTTCTCATTGACCACCAATGTGAACGGCATTCTTCTCATTAACCACCAATGTAAGGAGCATTCCTCCCACTGACCACCAATTTAAGGGGCATTCTTCTCATTGACTACCAGTGTAAGGGGCAGTCTTTTCATTGACCACCAATGTAAAGGAAATTCTTCTCGTTGATCACCAGTGTAAGGAACATTCGTCCCACTGAACCATCAGTGCAAGGAACATTCTTTCCAATGACCACCAATCTAAGGAACATTCTTCTCACTGAACACCAATGTAAGGAACATTCTTCTCACTGATAACCAATGTAAGGGGCATTCTTCTCACTGATCACCAATGTAAGGAACATTCTTCCCACTGATCACCAATGTAAGGAGCATTCTTCCTACTGGCCATGAGTGTAAAGAACATTCGTCCCACTGACCACCAATGTAAGGAGCATTCTTTCCACTGACCATCAGTGTAAGGAACATTCTTCCCACTGACCACCAACGTAAGGGGCATTTTTCTCATTGACCACCAATGTGAACGGCATTCTTCTCATTAACCACCAATGTAAGGAGCATTCCTCCCACTGACCACCAATTTAAGGGGCATTCTTCTCATTGACTACCAGTGTAAGGGGCAGTCTTTTCATTGACCACCAATGTAAAGGAAATTCTTCTCGTTGATCACCAGTGTAAGGAACATTCGTCCCACTGAACCATCAGTGCAAGGAACATTCTTTCCAATGACCACCAATCTAAGGAACATTCTTCTCACTGAACACCAATGTAAGGAACATTCTTCTCACTGATAACCAATGTAAGGGGCATTCTTCCCACTGACCACCAATGTAAGGGGCATTCTTCCCACTGACCACCAATGCAAAGGACATTCCTCCCACTGACCACCAATGTAAGGGGCATTCTTCTCATTGACCACCAATGCAAAGGACATTCTTCTCTTTGACCACCAATGTAAGGGGCATTCGTCCCACTGACCATCAATGCAAAGGAACATTCTTCCCACTGACCACCCAAGAATTGATTTCAGCGAGCGTTTCCAGAAACCCGAATTCTTTTTCATTGCTTCCTCTAAGGTAAAAAGTTTCTTAACCTTCTTTGAACTTCTGAATGTCTGTGACAAGACTTTCAAGACCCTTCAGCCCTCAGCACATCTACTTACCTGGCAGTAGCAGTCACCTTCAACTGGACTTGTTCTGTGATGCTGGAGATGTTACCAAGCCACTTCCAGGGGCGGACTGACAACTCATGGGCCCCCCCCCGGGCAATAAGAGATTATGGGGCCCCCAGGCAATAAGAGATTATGGGGCCCCCAGCAGTGGCGTAACTAGAACCTTCAGGGCCCCGATGCAAGAAACCATGAAGGGCCCCCCTGAACCCCAGCCAGGGCCCTTCCCTCCGAGTCCGGCGGTGGAACTCCAGGGCGTGGTCACAGGTATGACCTTTGTGAGCCCTGTAGTTCCACCACTGGTATCAGTAGTTTTTTTTATTATTTTTTATTTTATTTTTAGGTGCCCCATTGGGGGACTGTCCCTAGGCAGGATGGGGTCCCTGTCCCCAGAAGAGATGAGGTCCTTTTCTCCAGGGCAGATGAAGTTACTGCCCCCAGGTGAGAAGGGGTCCCTGTCCCCAGGGGAGATGGGGGTCCCTGTCCCCAGGGGGAGATGGAGCAGGTAAGTAATGGTGTGTGGGGGATGGGGTCCTCTCACTCACCATGACCAAGCTGCAGGCCGCGCACTCATCCATGTTGGCCTGGGCACCATCCAGTGTGCTGGACGGGTGATCAGCATATCTCCCAGAAAGACCTTTCATCATCTGTGTATGACGGGGGAGGAGGGGGGCTGGCTGACAAGCCTGCAGTGTCCTCCGGGGAGCTGACTCTCATAGGGCTGCACTGCATCTGTGTGCTTAAAGTTTGTTTTCCCGGGAGAAGTATGCAGTGCAGTGTGGGCCGGATTCGGGGGGAGGGCGGGACTCTGGCTGGGGAGAACAGACATCGGACTGAGCGGCAATGCATGAAGCAGGAGAGGGGTACTCTGAGGAGCCGGCAGAGGACACAGGTCATGCGGGGAATGCACAACTAAAGAGCAGCAAGTGTGATAGTCGAGCATGGAGCTCTGCTTGTCACCCTCCACCTCCAGCCACCCGTGTGCATGGTGCACTGATACCCCTAGCTGCCTATGCTACTGCCGGCCATATGTAGAGGGGGCTGCATGGGCCCCCTGCAGCACAGGGCCCAGTTGCGGTCGCAACTGCTGCACCCCCTATAATTACGCCCCTGGCCCCCAGGCAATCAGAGATTATGGGGCCACACAGTATACACACAGTATACAATCACACAGCATACACATACATGTACACACAGTATACACAGACATTTCTGATGTTTCTGTTGGCTGAGAAGGTACTGGAGAGGTGGAGCAGCTATAATCTTGGGATTTTTAGATCAAAAGGATGTCGGTAAGGGACATTACAGAGACAGATGTAAAAAAAAAAACAGATTTTTTATATACTGTCCCTGGTTTTACTAAGGCTGGCAACCCTGATGGGGCCCCCTAGTGGCCCGGGGGCCCTTGGGCAGTGCCCGAGTGGCCGAATGGTCAGTCCCCCCCTGGCCACTTCTTCTTCACTTCCTAACCGTTCCTAGACATACCATGACCTAGATAAATGGGAAACCTCCCAAGGCAGCCCACCTGCTTTTTTTTTTAAGTACTGGGGAGTTCCAAGTAAAAAAATAAAAATTCCGAGACCTTCACCTTTCCCTTCCCTTCCCCTCATAACCACCCATTTCTGCCTTCTCATTTTTTCATTGCGGGTTCCTTGCAATGAGCGTGTTTTCTGGCCGGCGGAACAGATGGCTCTGCAGTCCTATAATTGCTTCTTGACAGCAATTGTTGAATGATTTGCAGGGAATATCTTGACATGTGTAATCTGTGTTATAACATTTGATTTGACCCGAAGCCGAGTGCCGTCATTCACTTCACATTCATCTCCGCGCTTTCTATATCTATTTTTATTGCTAAACTTTAAGTATACAGATTATGCAGAATAAAAAAAAAAAAAAAGGTCATGCAAAATACGAGACGGGGGAAAATAAAACATTGAAATGTAAGTCACTTACCTAAAATATAGATTACTGATACACTAATAAAGAATTTACATTCACCGTAAAAAAAAAAGACGGTCCAGAATATAAAATACACATAACTAGTGTTATAATACTAATCTAAAATACAAAGTCATTGATTGGACTTTCCACATACACCAATGAAAGGAAAAGGACTCTCTTTGAATAGCCAGAAACCGATAGCGATGAATTTGAGTTCAATGTCTACTGTTTTAGCTTTTGCAGGAAACGTACACAATATTGTCAAAAGTTTTGGGACATGTGAACTTTATTGGCATCCCAGTCTTAACCACTTAACCAATTTGGGACCAAGCCCCTTTTTGCGATTCGGCACTGCGTCGCTTTAACTGACAATTGCGCGGTCGCCCGACGTGGCTCCCAAACAAAATTGGCATGCTTTTTTTTCCCCACAAATAGAGCTTTCTTTTGGTGGTATTTGTTTATTTCAATAGATTTTTATTGAAAGTTTTAAAAACAATAACAACTTATAATTTAATACAGTGCACTCTTGTATTAAAACAGTCAAAAGAGAACCGAATCGACAGAAAATAAACCCTGATAGTGATTGATCGAGACAGAGCAATAAAAAATATCTGTTAAGAATCAGGCAAAACTTGGAATAAACACAGAGTTTTTCCATAGCAACATTTTCCTAGCATTAGAACCCATGGTTCCAGAGAACCCATAAATGAAATTTAAGAACGAGTCTCGTGGATCCAACACCCCAAATGGGAACACTGCTGTGTCGGGACCCCCGAGACCCCACCCAACCCAGGCTCTGGGTTCCATGAAACCTCCTACTGTAAAAGAAGAATCGGAAAATAAATGCTCCGAAATTGAGGACAATGAATAAAAATAATCTAAAGATAACTAATCCCAGTGAACCAGATATGATAATAAAAATCAAGAAACATAACTGAAGCTAGCGGTTTATGATCTTATTGAGGGTTTAAACCTCTTGATGTACGTATACTAGTCCTGATAAGAGGCACTAAATCATAGGTAAAATATAACCAAAAGAAAGAAAAGAGAAAGAGAAGAATAAAAGAAAGGAAAAGAAAAGGAGACAGGAAAAAGATAGTAAAAAAAAAAGGGAAGCGGGTCTCTCTCTCCCTACAGCAACCTGTAGTCCCTGGTCAAGATAGACACTTGGAGGTATAATTTATCCAAGGATCCCATATCGCTGTATGTTTGTCCACCGTATCTAGGAATATGCTTACTGTTTTTTCTTGTACCATGATCCAAGAAATTTTCCTTTTGACCATTCTCAGGGAAACCGACGTTTTTTTCCAAGCCCTGGCAATCGTGATTTTAGTTCCGACCAGAATAAATCTAATGAGTTGTTGAGTTAATTTCGGGACCCCATGCAAGGGGAAATTGAGTAAAGCTATTTGAGGTGTTTGAAGAACTGGGAAGGTCGTGATCTTCCGTATGATTTGGAAAACCTTGTTCCATGTATGCCTAATTTTCGGACAATCCCACCAGATATGTAACATAGAGCCTATATGGCCACAATTTCTGAAACAAAGGGGAGAGGCATTCGGATAGATTGTGGCTAGTCTCAAAGGCACCATATACCATCTCATAAGAACCTTCAAGTTAGCTTCCATGAGAGTTACATTCAGAAAGCCTTTGGAGGCCATAAGAGACGCCGAATGCCACTCCTCTAAGGACCATTGTTGTTGTAGATCTGTTTCCCATGCCCGCATGAAAAGTGTTTTACCTTCCGCCCTGGTAAGAGCACGATAGATCACCGATATCCCTCCCTTCTGCTCCATGGCTTGTCCACACCAAAGTTCGTATTCAGTGATAGAAAGAGGGGGGTCAGATGAAGACCGTAACGACTTTAGAAAATGGTAAATTTGATTGAATCGGAATCTTTCAGTAACGGGCAGGTGATGCTTTTTAATATAGTGATTCAAAGAGAAAGGACCAGAGGGAGAAATAAAGTGGCCAATCCTATATAAACCTTTATCTAGCCACCAACGGAAGGCCCTAATATCCTGCCCCGGAAGGAAGAGTGGATTCCTAAAAATGTGGGAGAGTGGTTTCCAGTGTGAAGTGATATTATGATTAAATTTCAAAGAGTCCCAAAGTGCTATGGAGTGGGAAAGGGTAGGTGCCATCACTGCTGGTCTGGACTTAGGTGTGCTCCAGAGGAGGTAATCTAAAGTATGATTAGGAACCGCCTGTCTCTCCATGTGTACCCAATCTGGCACAGAAGTTTTAAAGTAAATAGTAGATAATTGTGAAAGCTGCGCCGCTTGATAGTATGCGAGGATGTTTGGGACCCCTAGACCCCCTTGTTTTTTATGGCGGAAAAGCGTATTTTTTGAGATTCTGTGACCCTTGGATCCCCAAATAAATTTCAGGATTCTAGACTGAAAACTACGAATGCGGTCCTTAGGGACAGGGATAGGTAACGACCGAAAGAGATACAATATCCTTGGAAGAAGCGTCATTTTAACTGAATTGACTCTTCCCAGCCAGGATAACTTAAGGGTATCCCAGAAGGCCAGATCTTCCTCCAACTTTCGGAATGTCTGTGGAAAATTAGCTGAGTACAATTTGTCAATGGAAGCCGTAAGGTATATCCCTAAATAAGGGAGGTTCGATTCCGACCAATCAAAGCGGAAAGAATGTTTAAGGTGAGAAACTAGAGTAGGTGGTAGGTTGACATTAAGCACTAAGGACTTGGCATAGTTGACCCTTAACCCAGAGATATCGCCAAAATCTTTAAGGAGTTTGCATATCACAGGGAGCGAGGTGGACGGAGAGGAAATGAATAGTAAAACATCATCAGCAAATAAAGCACACTTGTGAGTTTTCGGTCCACAGCTTATACCCTTAATATCAGGGTTCGCTCTAATTGATATGGCTAATGTTTCAATGATCATGGCGAAAATCAATGGAGACAAGGGGCATCCCTGTCTTGTGCCCCTGAGGATCGAGAAGGGGTTCGAGAAATATCCCTGCATCTTTATTCGAGCCTCTGGAGTCGAGTAAAGTGCGTGGATGATGTTCAAAAAAGAATGTCCAAAACCCCACTTTTCAATAGTGGGGAACAGGAACGACCAGGAAACTGAGTCAAACGCCTTCATTAGATCCAGTGATAGGAGACAACCCTGTTGAGAAGGACCCCTGTCCCACTGGGACTGCATCAGTGAGATTATGTCCACGGCCCTCCTTATTTGATCTGGGCCTTGTCTCCCCGGGATAAAGCCCACTTGGTCAGCATGTATATAAAGGCTAATGAATTTAGAGAGACGATTCGCCAAGAGCTTAGTTAAGATTTTAAGATCGTTGTTGATCAAAGATATGGGTCTATAATTAGAAACGCAACTGGGGTCCTTCCCAGGTTTGGGAATAACCGTGACAAAAGCTGAATTTAGGGCTTTATCCAAGGGAGAGCCAGATCTGAGGTGATTAAAGAAGCGTGCTAGATATGGGGCAAGGGTTTGCGAGAAGTGTTTATAGTAAGGCACCGAGAATCCGTCTGGCCCTGGTGCCGAAGTTGACTTAAGGTCCTTAATGACCCCTTCTATTTCTTCTGCAGAAATTGGAGCTTCCAAATCGTCCCTGTGGTGATCCTTCAATGTGGGGATTTGAATAGACTGTAAGAAAGAATGAATGGCGTCGGAATGCGAGCCACTATCTGCCTTGCCATAGAGGGATAGATAAAAATCATGAAATGCATCCAAAATTTTAGGGGGATTCTGGGTTAGTGAACCATCCTTCATTCGGATTTTGGGAAGTGAAAACATTTTGGTTTTAGGGGTAAGACGTTTAGCCAGACGGGTACCAATACTATTATTATGTTGGTAATGGCGACCTCCCTCCCATCTGAGTTCTTTTTCAGCCACCGCAGTAAGTGCAAGATTTAAAGCGTTACGGGCTACTTCCATCCTATTTAACGAGAGTTGTGTTGGGTTAGCTTTATGACTTCTGCTAAGGGAAGAAAATTCCCTTTCAAGATTGTGAATTTCTGTTTTACGAGCCTTGCGTAACCTAGAAGAAATTTGGATGAGGACTCCCCTTATGGTGGCCTTATGAGCTGCCCATAGCATTGAGGGGGAAATGTCTGCCACATCATTTAGTCGGAAGTAGTCTTGGATATGTTGTTCTATTTCCGTAACATGTACAGGGTTGCTGAGAATGGAGGCATTTAAGCGCCAATGAAACTCTGAACGAGGGATCGAGCCTCCCTGAATGGAGAGCAGGACCATGGAATGGTCCGAGTAAGCAGAGTCCCTGATGTAAGACCGACTCACTAGTGGGATATGTTGTTGGAGGATAAAGAAATGATCAATTCTTGCAAAAGTTTGGTGAGGACTAGAGTAGTGAGTATAATCCCGAACCTTGGGATTAAGCTCCCTCCAGGCATCGATCAGACCATAGTGATATAATTGTCTGGCTACCTTAAGGCTCTGCTTAGTCGGACGAACCCTATCCCTTCCGTGGGGTCGTGATTTGTCCACCCCAGAGTCAAAAGCTAAATTAGAATCACCACCGAAAACAACTATTCCTTCCGTTAGTGGAGATAAGGTGCTAAGCATGGATTGGAAAAACTTTGCTTGCCCCTTGTTGGGAGCATAGTATGAAATAAGAGAGTAAATTTGATCATCGATAACAATTTTAAGAAGAAGAAATCTACCCTCTGGGTCTTTAAATTCGGAAATTAGAGAAAATTGTACCCTTCCGGAAAAGAAGAGGCCAACTCCCTTGGTTTTGTTGTCAGAATTAGCTAAGTAAAATTTGGGGAATTTTGCGTGAATGAAAGAGGGTTGATAAGATATCGGGAAATGTGTTTCTTGAAGAAAGAGGATATCAATTTTTAGGGAGTGACAATGCTGGAAAATCTTTTTACGTTTGATTGGTGAATTAAGACCTTGCACATTGTGGGAGGCTAGTCGCAATATTGGTTTGTGGTGGGGAATGTTAGCCATGGAGCAGAAAGGTATAGAAGGTAGGGATACCCAGATGACCTACCTTCTCGCTTGTTACCAGCTGCAGACTGCGAAACGCCGGGGACAACCACCATGCTTTCCTAGGAACCATAAGGGAAAGAGAGACCGCTTCAGGGGCTATTTCATGGAGAGAAAGAAGGAAAAAGAAGAAAATGAAACAGACAATAAAAAAAAAATAAACAGACACAATTTTCCCTGGTGGGGGATAATATCGGCTCCTCCCACCGAAGGAAGTTGTCATTTCTATCCTCACAACGGAGGAAACGTCCAGACTAGATGCAACAGGCCCCTCAGGGACTGTCCCACCCAGAAAGGAAAGAGTGCGCAGTAGGAACGTCCCAGCCCCCACAACACCCTTTGAAAAACAATCAGTACAAAATCAGCAAAAAAAAACTGAACACCTGTAGCAAAGCATAACTAAAGACTGTGATGTATGACTTGGACACCACTGAGGCGTTGTAAAGGTTGGAAAACGATATAAAACAATAAACTGAAGGTCCAGCAACCAAAGAACCTAACAAGGTTCAGACTCCATAAAAAGAGAGGAAAAAACCACATGGAGTCCCATATAAAAAGAAAATTTTTGAGCCAAAAATAGGACTATGTCCTTATCAAGGAGGAAGACCGTCTTTCGCTTTCTTGTGTTTGGGGGAGATCCAGAGAGAGGTGAGAGGGCTGGAGGGTGGCGGACGTTTGGCCATCCCAGAAGAGGCAGTCTGCATGGGGGACGGTGGATCCACCTGGAGGAGGCCTAGCTTGCGGAGCAGCAGTTCTCCTTCATGGAATGAGGTGAAGCGGTGAGGTTTTCCGTTAAAATCAAATTTCAAGCCGAATGGGAATAACCACCAGTACTTAATGTTCTTCTGAGTCAGGATCGTCAGCAATGGTTTGAGTGATCGCCTTTTTTGGATAGTAAAGGGAGAAATGTCAGCATATAATTGAATTTGGTGACCAAGAATTTTTAGTTGGGGTGATGACCGAGCTCTCTTCATCACCTCTTCCTTGACGCTGTAGTAGTGCGGTTTAACCACTATATCGCGTGGGAGCCCATCTTGGCGAGTGGGGCCCAATGCTCTATGAGCGCGATCCAGCTCTAATCGGTGTGATCTGATATCAGGGATTAGGGTCTTAATGAGTGAATGAACAGCTTCATGTACATCTGTTACCGATTCAGGGAGCCCCCTGATGCGGAAATTAAGTCTGCGGGATCTATTTTCCAAATCGTCGATTTTGGCGTAAGCCCCCTCAAGTTGATCGTGAAGTTCCTGGAAACGATCGGAATTCTGGTTCACTCGATCGATCGTGGCATCCATCTTAAGTTCAATACTTTCAATGCGGGAGCCTAGCATGTGGAGATCAGATTTAATATCAGAGGTAATTCTTGAAGCCGTTTGCGCTAGTCCCTTATCAAGTAGCTCTGCAAATTTGGAGAACATAGCAGCCATGTCCTGTGACTGAGGGGACTGGGATGGCTGAGGTATGAGCTGTGCTGCATTTAAAAAACCATCTGTATGTGGTGATCTGTGTTCCCCTTCAGAAGCTAGGATAGGAAAGTCTTCTAGTGTGTGCTGGATGAGCGATATTGTGGAGGCAGGGGACTGTGGACATCCCTGGGGCTGTTGTGGGAGGCCCCCTCCACATACCTCTGCATGAAGTATGTCCCTCCAGGGAGAAGAGCCTGTCACTCCAGTGAGGGCCTCGTGAGGCGGCTGCTCCGCCGCCATCTTAGCTATTTCGGCCGCTCCGGGGAGGACAGCGAGACGGGTGTTCAGCCCTCTCCTCGCTTTCCCTTTAGGCATCCGCTAGTGCCCTGGTGTCGGTGGGAACCTCCGCCGTTCGTTTCGCCGCGTTATTCGGCGGCGTTCAGCTGCTGGGCGAGCGGAAGGGCTGGGACGTTGCAGAGCCCTGTGTTCAGGCGGCCATCACAGGGCGCCGCGCATGCGCACTCCCTTTTGGTGGTATTTGATCACCTCTGCGGTTTTTATTTTTTGCGCTATAAACAAAAATAGAGCGACAATTGTGAAAAAAAATGCAATATTTTTTACTTTTTGCTATAATAAATATCCCCCAAAAATATATAAAAAAATGTTTTTTTCCTCAGTTTAGGCCGATACGTATTCTTCTACATATTTTTGGAAAAAAAAAAATCACAATTAGCGATTATTGATTGGTTTGCGCAAAAGTTATAGCGTTTACAAAATAGGGGATAGTTTTATAGTATTTTTATTAATATTTTTTTTTTACTAGTAATGGTGGCGATCAGCAATTTTTATTGTGACTGCGACATTATGGCGGACACATCGGACATTTTTGGCACATTTTTGGGACCATTGTCATTTATACAGCAATCAGTGCTATTTAAATGCACTGATTCCTGTGTAAATGACACTGGCAGTGAAGGAGTTAACCACTAGGGGGCAGTGTAGGTGTTATGTATGACGTTATGTGTTTTTTTATTGTAAGGGGCGTGGCCTGGCATGTGACATCACTGATCATCTTTCCCTATAAAAGGGAAGAGACGATCGGTGACAGGCTCAGTAGGAAGCACAGGGAGAGGTTTATTTACACAGACCTCTCCTCGTTCTTCAGCTCTGTGGTCCGATCGTGGGACACCAGCGGCGATCGGGTCCGCTGGTCCCGGGGCCATGGTCACGGAGCTCCCGACCCATGGCTGGGCGCTTAAAGAGCAACGTACAGGTACGTGCTTGTGCCCAGCCGTGCCATTCTGCCGACGGTCCTTAAGTGGTTAAAGAGGAAGTAAACCTTGATGGGTTTTACTTCCTCTTTTGCTCCCTACAAGGCCTGCAGAGTAAAAGCATAATGGGCTAGTATACATCGCATATTAGCCCATTATGTGACACTTACCTGCAAACTCCGGCTCTGCGACTGGTCGGAACTGCGTGACGTCACTCCTGTGAATGCGCGCAAGAGCCGTCAGTAAAAGCATGCGCTGGGGGAAGATACGACACACTAATTATAGGTAAGCCTTATTTTAGGCTTACCTACTGTAGAGTAAAAAGTCACTAGGGAGGGTTTACAACCCCTTTAAGCCTCATACAAACGATCGGATTGTTGGCCAACAGAGCGTCTAGCTTTTGTCCGTAGGGCGTGTGCCGGGAACTTGTCTTGCATACTAATGGCACACAATTGTCGGCCAACAAACACAAATGTAGTGACGTACTACATGGAATTTCAGCTCTTGAGAGCCACTCTTTGGGCACCTTCTGCTAATATCGTGTTTGGTGAGCATTGATTCTGAGCATGCGTGTTTATACTTTGGACTTTTGTGTGATGGACCTGTGTACTGACCATATGGAAATCTGACAACAGACCGTTGTCCGCCGAAAATTTACTAGCCTGTCATCCAACATTTGTTGGACAACAATTGTCTGAAGGAGCGTTGGAAAGTTGGACAACAATTGTCTGAAGGAGGGTCGGAAAGTTGGACAATTGTCTGAAGGAGGGTCGGAAGGTTGGACAACAATTGTCTTAAGGAGCATCGGAAATTTGGACAACAATTGTCTGAAGGAGCGTTGGAAAGTTGGACAACAATTGTCTGTAGGAGCGTCGGAAATTTGGACAACAATTGTCTGAAGGAGCGTTGGAAAGTTGGACAACAATTGTCTTAAGGAGCATCGGAAATTTGGACAACAATTGTCTGAAGGAGCGTTGGAAAGTTGGACAACAATTGTCTGAAGGTGCGTCGGAAAGTTGGACAACAATTGTCTGAAGGAGCGTCGGAAAGTTGGACAACAATTGTCTTAAGGAGCATCGGAAATTTGGACAACAATTGTCTGAAGGAGCGTTGGAAAGTTGGACAACAATTGTCTGAAGGTGCGTCGGAAAGTTGGACAACAATTGTCTGAAGGAGCGTTGGAAAGTTGGACAACAATTGTCTGTAGGAGCGTCGGAAATTTGGACAACAATTGTCTGAAGGAGCGTTGGAAAGTTGGACAACAATTGTCTTAAGGAGCATCGGAAATTTGGACAACAATTGTCTGAAGGAGCGTTGGAAAGTTGGACAACAATTGTCTTAAGGAGCATCGGAAATTTGGACAACAATTGTCTGAAGGAGCGTTGGAAAGTTGGACAACAATTGTCTGAAGGAGCGTCAGAAAGTTGGACAACAATTGTCTGAAGGAGGGTCGGAAAGATGGACAACAATTGTCTGAAGGAGCGTTGGAAAGTTGGACAACAATTGTCTGAAGGAGGGTCGGAAAGTTGGACAATTGTCTGAAGGAGGGTCGGAAGGTTGGACAACAATTGTCTGAAGGAGCGTCGGAAAGTTGGACAACAATTGTCTTAAGGAGCATCGGAAATTTGGACAACAATTGTCTGAAGGAGCGTTGGAAAGTTGGACAACAATTGTCTGTAGGAGCGTCAGAAATTTGGACAACAATTGTCTGATGGAGCGTTGGAAAGTTGGACAACAATTAATGCAGGCCATACACGGTCGAATTTCGAACGAATTTTCTTTTCAAAATCAGAAAATTCGTTTTTTTTGTGATCCGATGATGCCACCATTGATTTTCGAAATTCGGCCGACCAAGCCTTCAATTTCACCTCATGTTGCTACAGAAAAGAATTTTCTTGGCTGGGAATCTTCTTTTCTCTCCGTACATTTTCTTTTATCTCCGTACATTTTCTTTTATCTCCGTACATTTTCTTACGTTTCTCGAACGATTCTCCCATCATTGATTAGAAAATCGTTCGTTTTTCTAAAAATTTCCAACATGTCCGATTCCTCAAATTTTATTTCTGCACGAAAATCGGCTGTTGCTGCAGCCCACTAATGGTGCGAAATTCATACGAAAATTCTTAGATACGATTTTCGAAAGAAAATTCTTTCGAAATTCGAACCGTGTATGGCCGGCATTAAGGAGCATCGGAAATTTGGACAACAATTGTCTGAAGGAGCGTTGGAAAGTTGGACAACAATTGTCTGAAGGAGCGTCGGAAAGTTGGACAACAATTGTCTGAAGGAGCGTCGGAAAGTTGGACAACAATTGTCTGAAGGAGCATCGGAAAAGTTGGACAAAAATTGTCTGAAGGAGGGTCGGAAAGTTTGACAACAATTGTCTGAAGGAGCGTCAGAAAGTTGGACAACAATTGTCTGAAGGAGGGTCGGAAAGTTGGACAACAATTGTCTGAAGGAGGGTTGGAAAGTTGGACAACAATTGTCTGAAGGAGGGTCGGAAAGTTGGACAACAATTGTCTGAAGGAGCGTCGGAAAGTTGGACAACAATTGTCTAATGCCCCGTACACACGTTCCGATTATCGGACCACAAAAGTCGCTTTCGGACAGATCGTTCGATAATCTGATCGTTAGTACACAGCTTTCGACAGCCGATCACGACAGTCCGTCCAACTAAATCCGAAGGAACAAACAGGAAAACTTTGGTCGGATGACAGCCCATCGTACGACAGTCGTGTAGTCAGTACAGTATGCGTCCGATAAAAGTCATTAGACAAACACCGCGCATGATCGGAAACATGAAAATAAACCAGAAGGACACACAGGTCACACGTTTTTGACATCATTTAAAATACGTAGCTACGCACGACGGAAGATTTTTCCAGAATCGTACGACAAAAGTCTTACACACATTTTGCACTGTTGTATTCAATCTTAGTTGTATACAACAAAATGTGAACGATCGGTCTTACGATAATCGGAACGTGTGTACGGGGCATAAGGAGGGTCGGAAAGTTGGACAACAATTGTCTGAAGGAGCGTTGGAAAGTTGAACAACAATTGTCTGAAGGAGCGTTGGAATGTTGGACAAAAATTGTCTGAAGGAGGGTCGGAAAGTTGGACAACAATTGTCTGAAGGAGGGTTGGAAAGTTGGACAACAATTGTCTGAAGGAGGGAAGGAAAGTTGGACAACAATTGTCTGAAGGAGCGTCGGAAAGTTGGACATCAATTGTCTAATGCCCCGTACACACGTTCCGATCATCGGACCACAAAAGTCGATTTCGGACAGATCGTTCGATAATCTGATCGTTAGTACGCAGCTTTCGACAGCCGATCACGACAGTCCGTCCAACAAAATCCGAAGGGACAAACAGGAAAACTTTGGTCGGATGACAGCCCATCGTACGACAATCGTGTAGTCAGTACAGTATGCGTCCGATAAAAGTAGTTCAATAAACACCACGCATGATCACAAACACAAAAATAAACCAGAAGCACACACGGGTCACACGTATTTGACATCATTTAAAATACGTAGCTACACACAACGGAAGATTTTTCCAGAATCGTACGACAAAAATCTTACACACATTTTGCACTGTTGTATTCGATCTTAGTTGTATGCAACAAAATGTGAACGATCTGTCGTACGATAATCGGAACGTGTGTACGGGGCATAAGGAGGGTCGGAAAGTTGGACAACAATTGTCTGAAGGAGCGTTGGAAAGTTGGACAAAAATTGTCTGAAGGAGGGTCGGAAAGTTGGACAACAATTGTCTGAAGGAGGGTTGGAAAGTTGGACAACAATTGTCTGAAGGAGGGTCGGAAAGTTGGACAACAATCGTCTGAAGGAGGGTCGGAAAGTTGGACAACAATCGTCTGAAGGAGCGTCGGAAAGTTGGACAACAATTGTCTAATGCCGGCCATACACGGTTCGAACTTCGAAAGATTTTTCTTTCGAAAATTGTATCTAAGAATTTTTGTATGAATTTCACACCATTAGTGGGCTGCAGCAACAGCCGGTTTTCGTGTGGAAATAATTTTGAGGAATCGGACATGTTGGAAATTTTTTGAAAAACGAACGATTTTCTAATCAATGATGGGAGAATCGTGCGAGAAATGTAAAAAGAAAAGAAAATGTACGGAGATAAAAGAAAATTTACGGAGATAAAAGAAAATTTACGGAGAGAAAAGAAGATTTCCGCCCAAGAAAATTATTTTCTGTAGCAACATGAGGTGAAATTGAAGGCTTGGTCGGCCGAATTTCGAAAATCAATGGTGGCATCATCGGATCACAAAAAAAAACAAATTTTCTGATTTTGAAAAGAAAATTTGTTCGAAATTCGACCGTGTATGGCCTGCATAAGGAGGGTTGGAAAGTTGGACAACAATTGTCTGAAGGAGGGTCGGAAAGTTGGACAACAATTGTCTGAAGGAGTGTCGGAAATGACCTAAGTCTGCCTGAAAGTCCGATCGTGTGTACACGGCATTACTGGTTGGTAGGTGATCAAATACTTATGTCATGCAATAAAATGCTAATTATTTATATAACCAATTCCCGCTCAAGGACATCATATGATGTCTTTGACTTTTAGTGGGAATATCTGAATGATGCCTGCATCTACAGGCATCATTCAGATATCATTGCTTTCAGCCGGCGATTCTCTGCACCATAAGAATGATCATAGCGGCAATTACAGAGATCGTTCTTATAGGCGACGGGAGGGGACAACCCCCACCTCCTGCCGCCATCCAGTGCTTCTCCGGGCTCTCCCGTGCCATCAGGGACCTGGAGAAAGAATTGGCCGGAATTATTACTGGTTGGTAGCTGATCAAATACTTAATGTCATGCAATATAATGCAAAATAATTATTTAAAAATCATACAATGTGATTTTCTGCATTTTCGTTCTCACAGTTGAAGAGGACCTATGATAAAAATTACAGACCTTTGCTTGCTTTGTAAGTAGGAAAACCTGCATAATCGTCAGGGTATCAAATACTTGTTCTCCCCAGTGTATAACCTACCCTGTTTCCCCTAAAATAAGACCTAGTGTGATTGTCGGTGATAGCTGCAATAAAAGCCCTACCCCCCAAATAAGCCCTAGTTAAAGTCCTTGTAGGTCTTCTTTTCAGGGTAGGGCTTATTTTTGAGGAAACAGAGTAGGGCTTATTTGGGTGGTAGGGCTTATATTGCAGCCAACACCGACAATCACGCTAGGTCTTATTTTAGGGGAAACAGGGTACTTTCCATGCGTTTTTGATGCAGAAAAAAAAACTGCATGTGGTGTGAACTGGCTCTAAAGGTTAAGGAAAAAGAGGGGGGAAAATGCACTGGACTGCATCAAAAAACGCATCAAACACGCATTGGAGCGCATCAAAAACGCGTCAAAAAGCGAGCAAGCCTAAAAGCATCTGGACTGCGTTTCCGTGTTGTGAACCAAAACAATAATCCCCTTTGTCAGTGCATTTGAGGATGGGCATTCCTCTGCAGGGAAACGCATGTATATTTGTTGCCACCTCCCACGTTATTGAAAAGCGCAATCGGAATCCTTTTGTTTTAGGGTTGCCCGGTTCACTACGAATTCATTTCAAGGTTATCCATGCCTTTTTTTTTCTCTTTTTTTCGTCGTGTCTGTATTGCCAAAATAAATTTGGTTTTAATTATCTTGCTTATTTTCAAGAAGTGCACCTAGTGATAAATGTCACATTGCTCCTCCATAATTCTGCAGTCGTTCTTCCTTCACCTAGCAGTTGTATTCCCCGAACACCAAACTAGGCTATTATGCGCGCAGACTCATGTGTTTAGCCTTAAGGCTTCCTTAAACTATGCTTGATCAGAAAGACGGATTGCTGGGAGCCATGGTGGCATATGCGGCAGAGATATGCATCACTCGGAGATGTTTTAAGAGGCCAAGGAATGCTATCTGTCTTAGTGTTTGCCCACATGCGATATATTGGCTCTTGGAGGGGATCCGTATTCGGATTAAGCATTCAACGCAAATCGACTGAAACATCTGCAAAAAAAAATAAAAATGCTTTTCATCTCAAAAAGAAAAAAGATAATACGCCTTGTAGGATAACTCCAAAATTACAAGGAGAAAGACATGTCAACATTTGCAAACAATCTAAAGCCAGCCATCCACAGGCGGATCTTTCTTCAAGAGATTTGAGAACTCTCTCCTCTCTTATCGGGGTGGCCAGGGCCAAGGACTTGAGGAGAAAAAAAAAATTTACACAGCTTAAAGGTTTTCTTAGAAATAAAGATGATTGTCAACCTGAATGGCTGTGAAAAGAGCAACACAGGAGGCTTCAAACTATGGCCCATGGGGCACCATCCAACCCACGGCTGATGGGCACGGTCTCAGCTCTGATTGGGGCCCCAATGTAAGGGGGAACTCTGATGGGGGCCCTGATGTAAGGTGGGAGTCTGAGGTGGATTGTGACATAAAGAGGACTCTGATATACAGTGAATCCGGAAAGTATTCACAACGCTTCACTTTTTCCACATTTTTTTTTATGTTACAGCCTAAGGCCCCTTTCACAAGGGACGGATCAGTAATGATCCGCCCCGTAATGATCCGCTCGCTCAGCGGGGATCGCTCCGTTGTGACAGAGCGGTCTCCGCACACTGTGCAGGGACCGCCCTGTCAACTCTCCGCTCTCCTCTATGGGGATCGGATGAGCACGGACCGTCTGTCCGTGTTCATCCGATCCACTCTGCAGACGGATAGAAAAATAGGATTTTCCTCCGTCTGCAGATTCGGACAATTGCGGAGGCGGACGATTGCGGATAAACATCCGCAGACACCAGCTATCCCATAGGGATGCATGTATGTCCGTATTTCATCCGCAAACAGATGGATGAAATACGGACATACGGTCCGCATGTGTGAAAGGGGCCTTATTCCAAAATGGATTACCGTATATACTCGAGTATAGGCCGACCCGAATATATGCAGAGGCACCTAATTTTACCACAAAAAACTGGGAAAAAGTATTGACTCGAGTATAAGCCTAGGGTGGGGAAATGCACCAGCTACTGGGTAAACAATGCCCATCTGTAGCCTCACTGTGCCCATTTGCAGCCTCACTGTGCCCATTTGCAGCCTCATTGTGCCCATTTGCAGTCTCACTGTGCCCATTTGCAGCCTCACTGTACCCATTTGCAGCCTCATTGTGCCCATTTGCAGCCTCATTGTGCCCATTTGCAGCCCCACTATGCCCATTTGCAGCCTCACTCTGCCCATTTGTAGCTTCACTGTGCTCATTTGCAGCCTCACTGTGCCCATTTTGCAAAAAGAATGCCGACAACTTGATTGCTTCTTCTTAAATCTTTATTGAGCACAAACAGCAGTGCGACATCAAAACACTTACATGTTTCGGAAAAACCCTTCCTCAATGTGCCCATCTGCAGCCTCACTGTGCCCACTTGCAGCCTTACAGTGCCCATTTGAAGTCTCATTGTGCCCATTTGCAGCCTCATTGTGACCATTCGCAGCCTCACTGTACCCATTTGTAGACTCATTGTGCCTATCTGCAGCCTCACTATGCCCATTTGCAGCCTCTCTCTGCCCATTTGCAGCCTCATTGTACCCATTTGCAGCCTCATTGTGCCAATTTTGCAAAAAGAATGCCGGCAACTTGATTGCTTCTTCTTAAATCTTTATTCAGCACAAACAGCAGTGCAACATCAAAACGCTAACATGTTTCGGCAAAAGCCTTCCTCACTGTGCCCATTTGTAGCCTCATTGCGCCCATTTGCAGCCTCATTGTGACCATTTGCAGCCTCACTGTGTCCATTTGCAGCCTCATTGTGACCATTTTCAGCCTCACTGTGCCCATTTGCAGCCTCATTATGCCCATTTGCAGCCTCACTGTGCCCATTTGCAGCTTCACTGTGCCCCATTTTGCAAGAAGATTGCCGGCAACTCGATTGTTTCTTCTTAAATCTTTATTGAGCACAAACAGCAGTGCGACATCAAAACACTAACATGTTTCGGAAAAACCCTTCCTCAATGTGCCCATCTGCAGCCTCACTGTGCCCATTTGCAGCCTCCTTGTGCCCATTTGCAGCCCCACTGTGCCCATTTGCAGCCTCACTGTGACCATTTGCAGCCTCACTGTGCCCATTTGCAGCCTCATTATGCCCATTTGCAGCCTCGTGCCCATTTTGCAAAAAGAATGCCAGCAACTCGATTGCTTCTTCTTAAATATTTATTGAGCACAAACAGCAGTTCAGCATCAAAACGCTAACATGTTTTGGCAAAAGCCTTCCTCACAGTGCCCATTTGCAGCCTCATTGTGCCCATTTGCAGCCTCATTGTTCCCATTTGCAACCTCATTGTTCCGATCTGCAGCCATACCTTTGATTATTAAAACAGTGGGTGTCTCCCGCTGTGTCATGCAGTCTGTTCAGCTGTCCATTGTAAGAAAAAACCCCGCCTCCTCGTCCGTGATAGATGGAACACTGATACAGATCCCAGCATTGTATCAGTGTTCCTCTATCATGGACGAGGAGGAGGGGGGGCTTTGCTACAATGGATGGCCGAACAGACTGCATGACAAAGCCGGAGACGCCCGCTGTTTTAGTAATCAAAGGTACGACTGCTGTGCGGCTCATTCGAGTATAAGCCCAAAGAACGTTTTTTCAGCCTAAAAAACGGGCTGAAAAACGTATACTCGCGTATATACGGTAAATTCATTATTTTTCTCAAAATTCTACAAACAATACTCCATAATGACAACGTGAAATAAGTCTGTTTGAAATCTTTGCAAATTTAGTAAAAATAAAAAACACAATAAATCCCATGTACATAAGTATCACAGCTCACAGCCACAGACCGGATTCTCTCAGTTACTTCAGCCCTTCCAGGCTCTTGTTAAGAAAACCAACCCATACGTGGTGTTCTTCTAAAGAGTCCTTCCCTGGAGTGCTCGAAGTTCAATGGGTCTCTCCCGAAACGGAGACAGCACCCATCCACATTGGAATTCTTCCTTAGTTCCCTTGCCTTTGGGCTAGCCAGCCCAGAGGCATTAAAGTCGGGTGGATCCGCACCCCAGGCCGTAGCCTTCCTGGGGGCTGGTCAGGAGGACCAGGACCATGTAGTCAGCAGCACAGCATACTGGACCGGAACCTGTGACGTCCGTGACGTCCGTGTCTTAAATACCCTCTCCCAGAGGGCACAGCGGGAGGCCACTCCCACTGATCCGACTCCGAGAGGGAATAATTCAAGCGCCTAACCAGACCATAGTTCAACACCTGCCACCGGAGACAGTGCCCCCCTGTGGCCAGGCTGAACATCTCACAATCTAGTCAGAACTGTGGTTTTGGTAAAGTTAAATTTAAATTTAAAGTTAAATTTTGATAAACACATAGCGCAAGCTCTTTAGGAGCCCACCGCTACATAGATTAAAAAAGACAAAAACATCAATGTATACATATGCAAGGGTGTTGACAAATACGGTATATATATATTTAATTGATGAAAAAGGGAACGACAGGCCTGAATGTTGGAAGGCCAGTAGTACAGGTAATCAATTCCTACATGTTTCGCAAAAACATTGGCTTCCTCAGGGAAAGATTCCGGGAATCTTCAATTTTGGCACAGGCTTATATAATTTTCCCGAGGAAGCCAATGTTTTGGCGAAACATGTAGGAATTGATTACCTGTACTACTGACCTTCCAACATTCAGGCCTGTCATTCCCTTTTTTATCAATTAAATATATATACCGTGTTTGTCAACACCCTTGTATATGTATACATTGATGTTTTTGTCTTTTCTTCCTATATATGTACATAAAGAATATTGAGATTTTAGGTATCTTGTAAAAATTGGCCATGTAGCTAGGTAGGATGGTCAAGTGTCCCCATACCTTAGGCCATATACATTAGGTAAGTATCAGGTCTCTACATACTATGGACCATATAGGTAGGTGAGAAGGTCCGGGGGGGCCTCAAAAATTGGCCATGTACCTAGGTAGGATGGTCAAGTGTCCTCATACCTCCCATAACTTAGGCCATATACATTAGGTAAGTATCAGGTCTCTACATACATACTATGGACCATATAGGTAGGTGAGAAGGTTCAGGGTGTCCTCAAAAATTGGCCATGTAGCTAGGTAGAATGGTCAAGTGTCCTCATACCTTAGGCCATATGCATTAGGTAAGTATTAGGTCTGTACATACTATGAACCATATACGTAGCTGAGAAGGTCTGGGGGCCTCAAAAATTGGCCATGTAGCTAGGTAGGATGGCCAAGTGTCTCCATACCTTAGGCCATATACATTAGGTAAGTATCAGGCCTCTACATACTATGGACCATATAGGCAGCTGAGAAGGTCTGGGGGGCCTCAAAAATTGGCCATGTAGCTAGGTAGGATGGTCAAGTGTCCCCATACCTTAGGCCATATACATTAGGTAAGTATCAGGTCTCTACATACTATGGACCATATAGGTAGATGAGAAGGTCCAGGGGGTCCTCAAAAATTGGCCATGTAGCTAGGTAGGATGGTCAAGTGTCCCCATACCTTAGGCTATATACATTAGGTAAGTATCAGTTCTCTACATACTATGGACCATATAGGTAGGTGAGAAGGTTCGGGGTGTCCTCAAAAATTGGCCATGTAGCTAGGTAGGATGGTCAAGTGTCCCCATACCTTAGGCCATATACATTAGGTAAGTATCAGGTCTGTACATACTATGGACCATATACGTAGGTGAGAAGGTCTGGAAGGACCTCAAAAATTAGCCATGTAGCTAGGTAGGATGGTCAAGTGTCCCCATACCTTAGGCCATATACATTAGGTAAGTATCAGGTCTCTACATACTATGGACCATATAGGTAGGTGAGAAGGTCCGGTGTCCACAAACATTTAAGAGTATGAAGAACACGGAAAAATGTAAATGTTGCAAAATAAATGGTTTACGCCGACCTCACCGAATCCATTGCGGATCTGTATCTGATGTTGTAGTTGAATCCCCTAGAAATATTTGTATATTAATGCGGAGTAGAGTTTCGCCTTGTGTCTGCGGAGCGCTCACATCGCCATCAGGAAAATCCTCCCGCCTCTGTTCAAGCTCATTAGTTTTGCTGACTGACTCCTCACTGTGCCAAGTGCTTACAATTAAGTTTTGAAAGCTAAACTGGTGAGTGGATGGTAAGATTTCCTCGTTTTTTTTTTTTTTTTTTTTTTTCCTCTATTCAGTCCAAGAACCATTTGTCCATCAGTTTTCAAAATGAAAAGTGTTTTTTTTTTTGTTTTAGTTTTTTGTATTTCAGCAAAAACCAACACATTTCGCAGTAATTAAATTGCTGAAAATATAGCCCATTCTTTTAAAAACAGCTGAAAAAAAAAAAAAAAGGGTGAAAAAAAAATGTAACGCTCAACGTAAAGTTATTTTTTTTTTTACATTTCTTTTTTTTTTAAGACTGTAGAACGAGCAGCTTATCGTAAACGCACTGCTGGGAAAAATTCCTGCCTATGGGTTTACGGCATTGAGATGGTTAAGAGTAATTGGCAGAAAATGCAGCATTTTAAAAAGATGCTGTCACTGTTTTCAGAAATTTTTTTTTTTTTTTTGGTTTAATTTTTTATTTTTATTTTAGGCTTTGTAATGTCAGTTTTTTTTTTTTTATTACAAAATGTTCTATTTATTAGTTTACTTTTTTCCCATTAAGTGTTATGGTTTGGTGCTTGCCTCTAAGTTCATTGCCGTATATGGTAACCATAATTCGATTATTATTTTTTTTTCTTTACTTTATGATCAATGCTACAGGATCGGCTTCAGGATTTATTATTATTATTATATTATAATAATAATCATAATTATAGACATTATTATAGGTAGGTCTTTAAAAAAAAAAAAAATACCTGCCACCTATAGGCCATTTATAAATGGCCTGGACTGCAAGAGGTTAAAGCAAGCTCGCGGCCCATAATTCTCTGGTCACCATTCACAGTCAACTGTAAATTGCTGAGATGTTAAAGGGGTTGTAAAGGTTCGTGTTTTCTCACCTTAATGCATCCTATGCATTAACCACTTCAGCCCCAGACCATTTGGCTGGCCAAAGACCAGAGCACTTTTTTGCGATACGGCGCTGCGTCGCTGCGTCGCTTTAACTGACAATTGCGCGGTCGTGCGACGTTGCACCCATACAAAATTGACGTCCTTTTTTCCCCACAAATAGAGCTTTCTTTTGGTGGTATTTGATCGCCTCTGCGGTTTTTATTTTTTGCGCTATAAACAAAAAAGAGCGTCAATTTTGAAAAAAAACACAATATTTTTTACTTTTTGCTATAATATATATCCCAAAAAATATATAAAAAAACATTTTTTTCCTCAGTTTAAGCCGAGACGTATTCTTCTACATATTTTTGGTAAAAAAAAAAAAAATCTCAATAAGCGTATATTGATTGCTTTGCGCAAAACTTATAGCGTCTACGAAATAGGGGATAGTTTTATGGCTTTTTTTTTTTTTACTAGTAATGGCTGCGATCTGCAATTTTTGTTAGGACTGTGACATTATGGCGGACACATCGGACAATCTTGACACATTTTTGGGACCATTGGCATTTTTACAGCGATCAGTGCTATAAAATTGCATTGATTACTGTGAAAATGTCACTGGCAATGAAGGGGTTAGGTGTGTCCTAGTACGTGTTCTAACTGAAGGGGGGAGGGGACTGTGTGAGGGAGATGACAGATCACTGTTCATACTCTGCATGAACAGACAATCTGTCTGTTCTCCCCTCAGAGAACCAGAAAGTGTCTGTTCACACACACAGATCCCAGTTCTCCGTGTTCCCCAATCGATCGCGGGAGCTTACCTACGGAGCATCGGCTCTGTAGGCAAGCAGGGGACGTGCGCCTCCAGTGGTGTGCAAGTCCCCCCCCCCCCAGTGGCTGTCTATGGTACCGACGTACCATGACGGCGATTTGCGCAGCCGAGCTATGTTGCCGCAGTATAACTGCGGCGGCTGGTCGGCATGCGGTTAACTGTAAAATTATGAGATCTTAAATGGGGTTGTAAAGGATCGTGTTTTTTTACCTTAATGCATCCTATGAAAAAACACCTTTCAGGGACCGCCCCCCCCCCCCAGCCCAATTTACTTACCCGATCCCTCAAACTTGACCCACAGGGATGCGCTGTCTCTCTGCCCGGGGTTCTCGGCTGTTGATTGGATAGACTGATAGCAGCACAGCCATTGGCTCCCGCTGCTGTCAATCAAATCCAATGACGCAAAGACTGGGGGGGGGGGGGGGGGCACAGTCCTGCATTTGGCCTCTATGGACACCAAATGCTGGACTCGGAAGCGTGCCCGCAAGGTAACCACCCCCCCAGTAGAGCGCTTCACCCAGGGGGTTATCTGATGTGGGGAGGAGCCACGAGAGCCGCCAAGGAACCCCAGAAGGGGAGGATCAGGGCCACTCTGTGTGCAAAACCAGCTGCACAGTGGAGGTAATTATGATATGTCTCTTATTAAAAAAAAATTATAAAAAATGAACCTTTAGTGTCACTTTAAGGCTTTTAAGTTGGGGGGGTTGAGACACAGAATTACTGTTGACTGCCCACCAATAGACATGTGCGATTAGTTTCGTACGAATCGAAAATTCGTACGAATTTCCGTAAATTCCTACATTCGGGATGATCCGAAATATGAATTTCTATGCTTCCGAATTTTGTACGAAATACGAAATTTCGTTGACGAATTTCAGATCCAAATTCCGTTACGGAAACGTGACTGGTGTTTTGTTGACCAATCAGAGGTTTTCTTCTGCTGCTGAGTGAGGGTTGGGGAAATGATCTTTTTTTAGTATGGGAGTGGGAGACTGGTACTGGTAGTTGATGGGAGATTCAGAATCGGACAAAATAAGAATGTTTGTTAATTACGATTATTCATTATGATGAAGTTAAAAACCCAGGAAGTCAGCACAGCACAGGAATGGTGGGAGCCCCTCATAATGAGCACAGCACAGGGATGGTGGGAGCCCCTCATAATGAGCACAGCACAGGGATGGTGGGAGCCCCTCATAATGAGCACAGAACGGGGATGGTGGGGGCCCCTCATAATGAGCACAGGTATGGTGGGAGCCCCTCATAATGAGCACAGCACAGGAATGGTGGGGGCCCCTCATAATGAGCACAGGGATGGTGGGTGCCCCTCATAATGAGCACAGCACAGAGATGGTGGGAGCCCCTCATAATGGGTGTAGCACAGGGATGGTGGGAGCCCCTCATAATGGGTGTAGCACAGGGATGGTGGGAGCCCCTCATAATGAGTACAGTGATGCTGGGATCCCCTCATAATGAGCACAGGGATGGTGGGAGCCCCTCATAATGAGCACAGCACAAGGATATTGGGATCCCCTCGTAATGGGCACAGCACAGGGATGGTGGGAGCCCCTCATAATGGGCACAGCACAGGGATGGTGGGAGCCCCTCATAATGAGCGCAGCACAGGGATAGGGGGAGCCCCTCATAATGAGCGCAGCACAGAGATGGTGGGAGCCACTCATAATGAGCACAGGGATGGTGGGAGCCCCTCATAAAGAGCACAGCACAGGGATGGTGGGAGCCCCTCATAAAGAGCACCGGGATGGGGGGAGCCCGTCATAATGATAAATTCATCATAACGAATGTTCGTAATTGTTACGAAAAGTTAACAAACCTAGCGAAAATTCATATTTCGTACGAATCCAAATGGAATTTCGGACACAAATTACGAACTACGAATTAACGGCTAATACAAAATGGAACGTAACTAAACAAATTTATTGACGGCGCACATGTCTACCCACCAATGGTTTTATTCCAACAAACGCAGTCCAACCAAGAAAACATGCTCTACCACAAGTGACCTAGAAGACTGAGAACCGGTGCTCTGGCCTAAATGCCTTTGGAATGATGTAGCAATAATCCTCTAGTATAATGAAGCCGGCTACTCGATAACCTCCATTGCATCAATTCTTTATTGGCTCTATGGCAGGATACAGCAGTAAAATCCTAACGCGTTTCGGCCTCATAGGAAGGCATCGTAATCACTATATTAGTGTCACTGGTGATGTCATTGGCAGTTAGTGAATTCACCCCCAGCATCAATTAATGTCAGATTGCCTGTCACACTATCGAAGTCCCATTATAAGTTGCTGATCACCGTCAGTAGTAGTATAAAAAAAAAAAAATCCAGTATACAGTGGTGTGAAAAAGTGTTTGCCCCCTTCCTCATTTCCTGTTCCTTTGCATGTTTGTCACACTTAAGTGTTTCGGAACATCAAACCAATTTAAACAATAGTCAAGGACAACACAAGTAAACACAAAATGCAATTTGTAAATGAAGGTGTTTATTATTAAAGGTGAAAAAAAATCCAAACCATCATGGCCCTGTGTGAAAAAGTGATTGCCCCCTAAACCTAATAACTGGTTGGGCCACCCTTAGCAGCAACAACTGCAACCAAGCGTTTGCGATAACGTGCAATGAGGCTTTTACAACATCCTGGAGGAATTTTGGCCCACTCATCTTTGCAGAATTGTCCTAATTCAGTTACATTAGAGGGTTTTCGAGCATGAACGGCCTTTTTAAGGTCATACCACAACATCTCAATAGGATTCAGGTCAGGACTTTGGCTAGGCCACTCCAAAGTCTTCATTTTGTTTTTCTTCAGCCATTCGGTGGTGGACTTGCTGGTGTGTTTAGGATCATTGTCCTGCTGCAGAACCCAAGTTCGTTTCAGCTTGAGTACACAAACAGATGGTCCGACATTCTCCTTCAGGATCTCTTGGTAGACAGCAGAATTCATAGTTCCTTTTATCACGGCAAGTCTTCCAGGTCCTGAAGCAGCAAAACAGCCCCAGACCATCACACTACCACCACCATATTTTACTGTTGGTATAATGTTCTTTTTATGAAATGCAGTGTTCCTTCTACGCCAGATATACTTGGACACACACCTTCCAAAGAGTTCCACTTTTGTCTCATCGGTCCACAGAATGTTGTCCCAAAAGTCTTGGGGATCATCAAGATGTGTTGTGGAGAAATTGAGACGAGCTTTGATGTTCTTTTTGCTCAGCAGTGGTTTTCTCCTTGGAACTCTGCCATGCAGGCCATTTTTGCCCAGTCTTTTCCTGATGGTGGAGGCATGAACGCTGACCTTAACTGAGGCAAGTGAGGCCTGCAGTTCCTTGGACGTTGTTGTGGGGTCTTTTGTGACCTCTTGGATGAGTCGTCGCTGCGCTCTTGGGGTAATTTTGGGCGGCCGGCCACTCCTGGGAAGGTTCACCACTGTTCCATGTCTTCGCCATTTGTGGATAATGGCTCTCACTGTGGTTCGCTGGATTTCCAAAGCTTTGGAAATGGCTTTATAACCCTTTCCAGACTGATAGATCTCAATTACTTTCTTTCTCAATTGTTCCTGAATTTCTTTGGGTCTCGGCATGATGTGTAGCTTTTAAGGATCTTCTGGTGGACCTTACTGTGTCAAGCAGCTCCTATTTAAGTGATGCCTTGATTGTGAACAGGTGTGGCAATAATCAGGCCTGGGTGTGGCTAGAGAAATTGAACTCAGGTGTGGACAACCACAGTTATAGTATGTTTTAACAAGGGGGGCAATCACTTTTTCACACAGGGCCATGATGGTTTGGATTTTTTTTCACCTTTAATAATAAACACCTTCATTTACAAATTGCATTTTGTGTCTACTTGTGTTGTCCTTGACTATTGTTTAAATTGGTTTGATGTTCCGAAACACTTAAGTGTGACAAACATGCAAAGGAACAGGAAATGAGGAAGGGGGCAAACACTTTTTCACACCACTGTATATATACCAGGATTAAAAATGTCCATGTCCTAAGCATCTTGACTTGTAAATACTGCTGGAATGCATTGTATGGCTTTAACTCTTGTTTAGACCAGCTTCCAACAGTCTACCTCCTATAGTTTTAACTGTATATAAGCTCGGGATTTTCCCTGAATAAACCAAACATGTTTTGACCTCATCTTGTGTGTGGTGTCATTGTGTGTTCCCGGAGCTCCGTCGGGAGTTCTCCAGCCGTCCGGTTCTGAAAGCCCCCAACACTAGCCAGACCTTAATGCCACATACACACGACCGGACTTTTTGACAGCAATTCGATCGTGTGTGGGCTCCAATCGGACCTTTGCTTGCCAAAAATCCCACGGACTTTAGAAATAGAAGATGTTTTAAATTTTTCCACCGGACCGAGAAATCCGTTCTTGTGTATGCCAGTCCGACGGACAAAAACAGACGCTAGGGCAGCTATTGGCTACTGGCTATGAACTTCCTTATTCTAGTCCCGTCGTACGTCATCACGTTCGAATCCGTCGGACTTTGGTGTGATTGTCTGTGGCCAAGTCCCTTCATTCGACTCTGCCGAAAGTCCGTCAGAAAGACCATCGGGCCTAGTCCTTCGAAAAGTCCGGTCGTGTGTACGCGGCATAAGAGTTAGGCCGCGTACACACGCGGGGACTGTTCGCCCAACTTTGTCCGTCAAACAGTTTCGGCAAACAGTCCGCTCAAAATTAGCATGGACGGACATGGCCACACACGACGTACGAACAGTTTGCTGAAACCGTGCGCGATGACGTGAACGGCACGTACGACGGGACGCAAAATATGACGTCCTATACATTGCATTACAACTTTCGGCGTGTAAATCCTTTCTGAGCATGCGCGGAACTTAGTTTGACGAACAAGCCTACACACAAGGGGACTGTTCGCTGAAACCAAGTTTCAGCGGACAGTTTTTCGGAAATTCCGAAAAACCTTGTTCAGCAAACTGTTCGCTGAAACTGTCCGCTGAAAGCCCACACACGGGCGGACTGTCCGCCGAAACACTGTTCAGCGGACAAAGTTGGGCGAACAGTCCCCACGTGTGTACGCGGCCTTACTCACCACCAGTTTCCCCCACCTAACCCCTACCCGGCCCCGCCCTTAATTTCGCCCCTAAACAGGTCCTATTAAATTATCTCTTGAAAATAAACTGTTAAATGTTTTATGCAAAATTAAGTTACAAAAATAAATATTGACAACAACAACTTTAGCAATATTAACATAAAGCATATTTCATTGACCTGACTGTGACAAGAAAAATAAGGATAAAATATGATTGGCTTCTACAGGCACTGTGCACATCATTACTGTCTTGTTAACCACTTACAGACCAGAAGGATTTACCCTCTTCCTGACCAGGCAAATTTTTTTGCAGTTTGGCACTTCATCGCTTTAACTGACAATTGCGCGGTCGTGCGACGTGGCTCCCAAAGAAAATTGACACCTTTTTTTCCCACAAATAGAACTTTCTTTTGGTGGTATTTGATACCCCTGCGGTTTTTATTTTTTGCTCTATAAACGAAAAAAAAAAAAAATTTGAAAAAAAATATATTTTTTTTACTTTTTGCTATAATAAATTACCCCCCCCCCCCCCAAAAAAAATATCTTCATCAGTTTAGGCCGATATGTATTCTTCTACATATTTTTGTAAAAAAAAAATCGCAATAAGCGTATATTGATTGGTTTGCGCAACAGTTATAGCGTCTACAAAATAGGGGATATATTTATGGCATTTTTATTATTTATTTTTTTATACTAGTGATCTGCGATTTTTAGCGGGACTGCAGCATTGCGGCGGACAGATCAGACACTTTTGACACTTTTTTTTGGGACCATTGATATTTATACAGCGATCAGAGCTAAAAATAGCCACTGATTACTGTATAAATGTCACTGGCAGGGAAGGGGTTCCCCGTCATTGTTTATCGGCGCAGCCCCTTCTCGGATGCCCATACTGGACCACAAGGGAAGCCCCCAACATGTGGATGGCCAGGTACATCCCCCATGGATATGTGCCCAATGTGCCCAATCTGTGCCAATCAGTGCCAACAAATGGGCACTGACTGGCACCATAGAGTAATAGATGAATTGAGTAATGCCCAGCAATGCCACCCATCAGTGCCACTCATCATTTTCATCCATACCCATCAGTGCCCACCTACCCTGTTTCCCCGAAAATAAGACCTAGCGTGATTTTCAGTGATGGCTGCAATATAAGCCCTACACCCTAAATAAGCCCTACCCTGTTTCCCAGAAAATAAGCCCTACCCCGAATATAAGACCTACAAGGACTTTACCTAGGGCTTATTTGGGGGTAGGGTTTATATTGCAGCAATCACGCTATGTCTTATTTTCAGGGAAACAGGGTATCAGTGCCCATCAGTGCCCATCCGTGCCACCCACCAGGGCCACCCATTAGTACCCACCAGTGCCACCCATAAGATCCAATCAGTGCCGCCTATGAGTGCCCATTAGTGCTGCCTTTGAGATCCCCAACACTGCCACATATAAGTGCCCATCAGTGTCGCATACCAGTGCCACGTATCAGTGCCCATCGGTGCTGCCTATCAGTGCCCATCATCAGTGCCAATCAGTGCCGCCTCATTGGTGCCACCTCATCGGTGCCCATCAGTGCAGTCATATCAGTACCCATCATTGAAGAAGAAAACATATTTATTTACAAAAAACATTAACAGAAACAGAGAAAAACTATTTTTTTCAGTTTTTTTGTTGAAAAAAAATGTTTTTTTTTTTTTTTTTTAAATTTTCGGTCTTTTTTTATTTGTTTTGCGCAAAAAAATTTAAATCACAGAGGTGATCGAATACCACCAAAAGAAAGCGCTATTTGTGGGAACAAAATGATAAAAATATGAGTTTGGGTACAGCGTAGCACGACCGCGCAATTGTCATTCAAATTGCGACAGCGCTGAAAGCTGAAAATTGGCCTGGGCGGGAAGGTGCCTAAGTGCCCGGTACTGAAGTGGTTAAAAACACTCCACCAAGGGGTTAAGCTGCTCAAACCCCCCCCCCCCCCCCCGGCAGCCTCTTTGCACACTCGCACATCTATAAAAGATATTTATATTGGTGAGAGAAGCGAGCCGTCTGCTCTGTCTCCAAATCTTCGATAGGCGATCCGTGGCATGATACGCTTCGAATGGAATTTTTCGATCCACGCGTCTTTAAGTGGCACACATATATTGTTTTTATCACTCTTCCTCAGACATGATGGAGCTTTTAAACGTTTATTTATAGAAAAAAAATCTGAGAATCCGCTCAGATGAGGCAACAAACAACAGATGTGTTGATACTCGCTGCTCAATAGAGTCAGAGGGAGCGGCAAACACGGCGAGGTATTCCAAAAACGAGATGATTTACAAAACGTTGTGGTATGCATGGAGCCGGTATTGTACAAGGGGTGCGGAAGGTTGGTTTTTTTTTTTTGTTTGTTTTTTTTTTTTGTTTTTTTAAAGGGGAGCTTCGTCCCCCTCCAAATTGGGAAGTTTGGCTTTTAGATAGAACCCACTGAAGTCAAAAGGAGATTGGGTCGCTCGAATCTCCCTTTTAGATTGTAAGCTCTATGGGACAGGACCCTCTGGTCCCTCTTGTATTGAATTGTATTGTCTCTCTAGAAGTAATAGGGATCGGGGGAGATCGGTCCCCAACCAGGCTTTCATAAAGAAATAGGGGCAATTGGACTATCTCGGTACAGTAAGACAAGAAAAAATAAAAGATTCAAATGTGTCACAGATTTATAAAAATGGTACAAAAGTTTATATGAAACAATAAACTTTTGTATTGTTTAAAAAAATTAAAAAAAACACCTATAAAAGCAGCATTTTTAACCCCCAGAGTTCATGGGGCCTTCATGTTACTTTTGCTGTGTAGTTGCGCCACCGCATGCGCAGGTTTAAGGCATTTCTCCAAGAATATTATTTAAAAGGAGTTTTAATAGTGCCCTTTAAAGTGGTTGTAAACCCTTACAAACCACTTTGACCTACAGGTAAGCCTAGATTAAGGCTTACCTGTAGGTCCAAGAAATATCTCCTAAACCTATACGGTTTAGGAGATATTTACCTGAAGACAGCCACCGCTGTCTACGGCGCATGCTGGCATGTACTGGCCATTGGGACTACCGGGAGTTTCCCGGTGGGCCGATGGCTCAGTGGGCCACTCTGATGTAAGGGGGCTGGTGATGGGACACTCTGATGTAAGGGGGCTGGTGATGGGACACTCTGATGTAAGGGGGCTGGTGATGGGCCACTTTGATGTAAGGGGGTGTTGATGGGACACTCTGATGTAAGGGGGCTGCTGATGGGACACTCTGATGTAAGGGGGCTGGTAATGGGACACTCTGATGTAAGGGAGTGCTGATGGGACACTCAAAATGTAAGTGGGCCGGTCTGGTTGAAATCCAGGGCCAAATTTCTGTCCCAGTCCAGCCCTGGGCGCATGCGCCGAAGACAGCGGCGCACAGGCGCACTGGGTAAGCCGCAGATCGCGACGATATGCTGCGAGTGTCAGCTCCTGTGCGCATGCGCAGGAGTGACGTCATCGCTGCTCCGGCGAAACGCAGCGCCGGAGCAGCGAGACCCACCAAGAAGATGGACGCTCAGAACTACAGGGGACAGCGGTGACTTCGCTGGCTCTTGTGTCAGGTAAGTGACACATAATGGACTACTATGCGATGCGATGCGATGCGATGCATAGTAGTCCATTATACTTTACTTTGCAGGGCATCAAACCCATCAGGGTTTACTTCCTCTTTAAGTCTCATTAACCACTTGCTTAACCCCCTCCTGTCCAGACCTGTCATAGAACGCTGTACCCAAATTAAGTTTTTAGAATTTTTTTTCCTACAAATAGAGCTTTCTTTTGGTGGTATTTAATCACCTCTGCGGTTTTTAGTTTTGTTTTGTTTTTTAAATTAAAAAGACCGAATTTTTTTATTTCTTTTTTTTATATTTTGTTATAAAATTTTGCAAACGGGTAATTTTTCTCCTTCATTGATGTACGCTGATGAGGCTGCACTGATGGGCACCGATAGGCGGCAGTGATGAGTAGTGATGGACGAACGTTTCGCCCGGCGGTCGTTTCGCGGCGAATTTCCGACTTTCGCCGTCCGCGGGTTCGAACGCCTTTTTCCGTCGTTCGCCCCGGCGGACTTACGTGTTTAATGTATACAAGAACTTTAACCTTTCGTGACACGTTTATCATGTGTTACAGGACAACCAATTGAGACATGACAGCTCATGGACACTTGGACATTCCCCCTAACCTATAAATACACCCGATCCGGTGGCCATTTTACATTCTTTCTTCTGTCACTGTAGGGAAAGGATCCTGTGTGGAGTAGGGACAGAGAAAACGCTAGCTATTTGGTACACAAAAGTTCTTTTCAGGACTGGTATAGGTGTTAGGTCAGCAGCCTGAGTTTCTTTTGTCAGTTTAGATAAAGGGACAGAGCGCTGTATGCTGCTATTTTAGGGACAGCTCAGCCAGATTAGTCTTTCTTCATCATCATCATCATCATCATCATTAGCTGTTACTATCAGGTCCACAAAAGAGCTATTCCAGCTAATCGTTCCAGCCTACTCTTTTTTGCCAATTTGTATAGGGACAGGCAGGAAGCAGTGTGTCAGGCAGTGAGGATAATTTTAAAGACTTGCTGTTACTATTAGTTCCACAAAGGTTCTTTTCAGGACTGGTATCAGTGGTACGGTAATAGGCTTGTACACGTATAATATTCTTTCTTCCAAATATAGAAAGAATATTATACTTGACTGCTGCCCTTCTGCTGCAGTCTGCTAATCATTCACAACTCACTTGTTCCACAAAGCTCTTTATCAGGACTGGTAACTTGGTCTGTCTAGGGTGCTACGGTACATAGGCTTGGGTGCGGTACAGTCTGCTGTTCTGTAAGGACCGCTATCGGTCCACAATACATAGGGTTGCCGTGCACTACTGCTGACCGCTGCCCTATACTGCAGCAGTCCTTCAGCGGTATAGGGACTGACGCACAGTCTGCTAAACACTAATACACAACCTGCTTGGTCCACAAAAGTTCTTATAAGGACTGGTAACTTGGTATAGGGTGCTACGGTACATAGGCCTGAGTGCGTTACAGTCTGCTGTTCTGTAAGGACCGCTATCGGTCCACAATACATAGGGTTGACGTGCACTACTGCTGACCGCTGCCCTATACTGCAGCAGTCCTTCAGCGGTATAGGGACTGACGCACAGTCTGCTAAACACTAACACACAACCTGCTTGGTCCACAAAAGTTTTTATAAGGACTGGTAACTTGGTATAGGGTGCTACGGTACATAGGCCTGAGTGCAGTACAGTCTGCTGTTCTGTAAGGACTGCTATCGGTCCACAATACATAGGGTTGCCGTGCACTACTGCTGACCGCTGCCCTATACTGCAGCAGTCCTTCAGCGGTATAGGGACTGACGCACAGTCTGCTAAACACTAATACACAACCTGCTTGGTCCACAAAAGTTCTTATAAGGACTGGTAACTTGGTATAGGGTGCTACGGTACATAGGCCTGAGTGCGTTACAGTCTGCTGTTCTGTAAGGACCGCTATCGGTCCACAATACATAGGGTTGACGTGCACTACTGCTGACCGCTGCCCTATACTGCAGCAGTCCTTCAGCGGTATAGGGACTGACGCACAGTCTGCTAAACACTAATACACAACCTGCTTGGTCCACAAAAGTTCTTATAAGGACTGGTAACTTGGTATAGGGTGCTACGGTACATAGGCCTGAGTGCGTTACAGTCTGCTGTTCTGTAAGGACCGCTATCGGTCCACAATACATAGGGTTGACGTGCACTACTGCTGACCGCTGCCCTATACTGCAGCAGTCCTTCAGCGGTATAGGGACTGACGCACAGTCTGCTAAACACTAACACACAACCTGCTTGGTCCACAAAAGTTTTTATAAGGACTGGTAACTTGGTATAGGGTGCTACGGTACATAGGCCTGAGTGCAGTACAGTCTGCTGTTCTGTAAGGACCGCTATCGGTCCACAATACATAGGGTTGACGTGCACTACTGCTGACCGCTGCCCTATACTGCAGCAGTCCTTCAGCGGTATAGGGACTAAGAGTTTTGTCACAGGGTGATTTAAAAAATGACAGGCAGAGGAAGAGGCAGGCCCTTCCGCAGGGGTGGTAGGGGTAGGGCAGGAGCAACAGCCTTGAGCCAAAGTGGGAAGTTGCAGAAGGTGCGTTCAATTACTTTAAAGGACGCACCAGACTTGGTTGAGTGGCTCACTCAGCCTTATTCTTCTGCACCCTCCTCATCCTCTCGATCTGCACCCTCTTCTTCACTCTCTGCTATGTGCACCCCCAAAGACACTACCACCAACAACACCACCACCACCACATACCTTCCGCTTGAGTGCAAATGGGGGCCTTCATGCTCCAGTGTTTTAATAGGGACCCCCGTATAAAAAGCATGAGGGTCAAGGACCAGTACTGGGTGGCAACGTACTTAGATCCCCGGTACAAACACAAAATGGCGGAAATGTTACCGCCGTCGCAGAGGGCTGTCAGAATGCAGCACTTCCAGGCCTTGCTTCGAGAAATGCTGCATTCTGCTTTTGCGTGCGCTGGCAGAGGAGCAATTCCCACTCCCAGAGAAGGATTTGCGGGTACCAATCCAACAGCGCCTGCAAGAAGAGGCCGGTTTGAAGATGTGTTGGTGACTTCGGATATGAGGTCATTCTTTCAGCCGACCCATCGACAGGTGTCATCCGGATCCAGCATCAGGGAACGCCTAGACCGTCAGGTGTCCGACTACATTGGGTTAACGGCCGATGTGGACGCTCTGAGGAGTGATGAACCCCTAGACTACTGGGTGGGCAGGCTTGACCTCTGGCCAGAGCTTGCCCAATTTGCAATCGAACTGTTGGCTTGCCCCTCATCCAGTGTCCTGTCCGAAAGGACGTTCAGCGCAGCAGGGGGGATTGTGACCGATAAGCGTACTCGCCTAGCTCACGACAGTGTTAACTACCTCACATTTCTAAAAATGAATGAGGCATGGATCTCGGAGGAATTCAACACATGTGATCAGTAGACCATGTATATGTCTATAAACAATTTTTGGAATCAAGCACACAGACCTTCTTAATTCATTTGGCTCACTTCCCTGACCCAAAAAAGCACACCGTACTATATGCCCCTACCCTCCTCTTTGAAGAGGTTGAGCGGTGTCATATTTCTACTGGGGCTGCTTATTATGAGGGGTTCCCACCATCCCTGTGCTGTGCTGACTTCCTCCTGGGGGTTCTTATTATGAGGGGCTCCCACCATCCCTGTGCTGTGCTGACTTCCTCCTGGGGGTTCTTATTATGAGGGGATCACACCATCCCTGTGCTGTGCTGACTTCCTCCTGGGGCTGCTTACGGTGCTGCTGTCAGCGCTGTATGTCACGGAGCTGCTGTCAGCGCTGTATGTCACGGAGCTGCTGTCAGCGCTGTATGTCACGGAGCTGCTGTCAGCGCTGTATGTCACGGAGCTGCTGTCAGCGCTGTATGTCACGGAGCTGCTGTCAGCGCTGTATGTCACGGAGCTGCTGTCAGCGCTGTATGTCACGGAGCTGCTGTCAGCGCTGTATGTCACGGAGCTGCTGTCAGCGCTGTATGTCACGGAGCTGCTGTCAGCGCTGTATGTCACGGAGCTGCTGTCAGCGCTGTATGTCACGGTGCTGCTGTCAGCGCTGTATGTCACGGAGCTGCTGTCAGCGCTGTATGTCACGGAGCTGCTGTCAGTGCTGTATGTCACGGAGCTGCTGTCAGCGCTGTATGTCACGGAGCTGCTGTCAGCGCTGTATGTCACGGAGCTGCTGTCAGCGCTGTATGTCACGGAGCTGCTGTCAGTGCTGTATGTCACGGAGCTGCTGTCAGCGCTGTATGTCACGGAGCTGCTGTCAGCGCTGTATGTCACGGAGCTGCTGTCAGCGCTGTATGTCACGGTGCTGCTGTCAGCGCTGTATGTCACGGAGCTGCTGTCAGCGCTGTATGTCACGGAGCTGCTGTCAGCGCTGTATGTCACGGAGCTGCTGTCAGCGCTGTATGTCACGGAGCTGCTGTCAGCGCTGTATGTCACGGAGCTGCTGTCAGCGCTGTATGTCACGGTGCTGATGTCAGTGCTCTGTATTACGGTGCTGCTGTCAGTGCTCTGTATCTCCTGCACCCTCTTGTTTGCCTACCCTGGTCCCTGACCTTCCCTCTCCTCCATTGCCTTCATTAGCTCCATAGTCCTGAATTGTCAGAACAATTTCCCAAATAAAAAAAAAATGCTTGTAGTTATCGATCCCAAATTCACCTCATACATGTATTATGCTATTGTCCAGGTGGTGGGACTACGTGCTACCCCCTAATAATTACCCCGTGGCCGCAAATTCGACCTAAAGGTTTGCGAAATTCGCCTCCCATTGAAGTCAATGGAGCCCGCGGCGAACGGTCGTTTTCGCGAACGTTTGTGTCCGTTCGCGTTTCGCGTTCGCGAAACGTCCCGTCGGAAGTTCGTCCATCACTAGTGATGAGCACTGATGGGTGGCAGTGATGGGCACTGATGAGTGGCAATAATGGGCACCGATCGGCACTGGTAGGTTACACTGATAGGCAACGCTGCTAGGTGTCACTGATTGGCACCACTGGTGGGCATTGGTAGGTGACACTTGTGGGTATTTATAGGTGGCACTCATGGGCATTGATAGGTGGCACTGGTGGGCACTGGCAGGGAGTACTGGTGGGCACAGATGAGGCAGAATTGCCTGTATCTCTTCTGGACCGATGTCCCTTGCACATAAGCCAGTGATCGGCTTTTTGTTTCAGCGCGAGGAGAAAAATAAAAAAACGATCACCGAGCTTTTGTTTACATCATGTGATCATCTGTCATTGGCTGACAGCTGATCATGTGGTAAGGGGGCCGGAACCGGATCCCTTACTCGGATCTGCGATCACCCGAGTCTCAGTGACTCGGTGTTCACAGAGCGCGCGGGGAGTGTGCAACGGTCATATGACGGCCTCCCGGGAATTCAGGTCCGCGCTGTTTGGCCGTCATTCGGCTATAGTGCGTACATCAAGTGGTTAAAGGGCATGTTCCCTTCTGAAAAAGTATTTTATTTAAAAAAATAAAATTAAAAAAATAATTTTTTTATGCATTAGGGCATGCTCACTATGGCAGTGCCCAGCTACTCATGCCCTTCTATACCAAAAACTTGCAAAAAGGCCAGCTCAAAGGCTATTGCAGCACAGCGGCTAAGTGGAGGTGTTCAGACAAGGGCCTTCATGGCAGATTTAAAAAGGATTTTAATTACATGAACATGTTAAAGCTTATATGAGCTTTTAGGGCTGGGATTTAGATCTAGTCTTCTTATGTCGGACAGCTACAACATAAGAAGCCCTCTAAGGCTTTTTGGCTATACGGTGCCCCCTACTGTTACAACATTGGTTGCCTGGTCCTTGCCCCGTGCCATTAAACCCGAGCTGTTGCTGTGCTAACAAATGGCACGTTCCCATTGAACCTCCCGGATTAAGAAGCTTTGCCAACATTTCCTCGTTTTTGCCAACTTACTTGCAAGTGAACAGCTTGTATCTCCATGAAAGGCAATGGATGGAACAAATTGCATTAAACGATGTAAAAGCGGCACTATGGAATGGCTTCGAAACCCCCAAAGAAAGCAGCAGAAGTGGCTTCAGAGGGAAAAAAAATAAGGATATGGTGCGCTAAGTTGCGACGAAGAAGCTGATTTCAAGGTGACTGATACTTATCTGGAGATTTGTAGGTGTCAGGGGTGGTACCGTGCCACCGCATTCCGGCTCTGAGACAACGTCTAACTAATGGTGCAGAAAAAGGAGTCCTACATCCACACAGATGGGTACATTTAACCAGTAAGAGCGCCAAGTGCGCCGTTCTCCTGCACCGCCTGCCTTCATCCAGCTTAACTGCCTAAATAAATTTGATTTTCCAAAAAAAAACTTGACTCATAGGGTTAAACAGAAACTGGATTCAACCTGTCCAATTAATCAATTCATTTCTAATGTCGGAACTGTTAAGGGCCCATTCAGGCCAATCCATTGCGGTGTGTTGCTGTTACAATGTCATGCGTGGCAAAGCGATAAACAAGAGTACAAATATCCAAGTATGATATATCACAACAAACATAATACAGCTAGATTATTTGTTACATTGTGTAGCACCAGTGGCGGCTGGTGTTTTTTTTTGGGGGGAGTGGCAAACAACCCCCCACCCATCCCCCAGGCGGCTGGCGGTGTCACTAACCCGCCCGCTGTCTGCCGGTCGCTCAGGCACTTACCTCTTCTAGGTAATGGGTGGCAGCTGCCCCGGTGTCCTCTGCTCCAGCACAGTGGATGCGATCTATGTGGCAGGCTGCGAGCAGTGGCTCCGGTGTCCGGACGCATGGATGGGGGGGGGGGGGGGGGGCGTCACTATGTAGCACCCTTGTCCCAAACAGGGGCTACTAGCCTAGATTTAGTTTTTGGCTGGGCTGTAGTTAGCTGAGACTGCAAACAAACACCCCCCTATCCCCTAGGCGGCCGGCGGCGGTGTCACTAACCCGCCCGCTGTCTGCCAGTCGCTCCAGCACTTACCTCATCTAGGTAATGGGTGGCAGCTGCTCCGGTGTCCTCTGCTCCAGGACAGCGGACCCAATCTATGTGGTGGGCTGCGGGCAGCGGCTCCGGTGTCCTCATCTCCAGGAGGGGGGCTTTTGCCGTGCATCTCCTCTCTCTTCCTCCTAGGCATCCTAATAGGATCGAATTACATTTTGGCCAATCAGGAAATGGGTTTCTCTTTCTGATTGGCAGGGAGGAGATTTAGTGTGAAAATAGTCAATATTCAATGTCACACAACTGGGTGATATCGGGGGGTGCACCCTTTTTTAAAGCCTATTATAGCCTCTGGCTCTAATCACGTGCTTCAAAAAAATACCCCCCCATTGGTATCCATAGTCCAATGCCCTGTATGTAGATCGGGGGCCGGACGCATGGATGGGGGGGCGTCACTGTGTAGCACCCTTGTCCCAAACAGGGGCTACTAGCCTAGATTTCGTTTTTGGCTGGGCTGTAGTTAGCTCAGACTGAGAGGGAGTTGTGCAAACAAACACCCCCCCCATCCCCTAGGCAGCCGGCGGCGGTGGCACTAACCCGCCCGCTGTCTGCCAGTCGCTCCGGGAACCTACCTCATCTAGGTAATGGGTGGCAGCTGCTCTGGTGTCCTCTGTTCCAGCACAGCGGACCCAATCTATGTGGTGGGCTGCGGGCAGCGGCTCCGGTGTCCTCATCTCCCGGAGGGCGGCTTTTGCCGTGCATCTCCTCTCTCTTCCTCCTAGGCATCGAACAGGATCGAATTACATTTTGGCCAATCAGGAAATGGGTTTCTCTTCCTGATTGGCGGGGTGGAGATTTAGTGTGAAAATAGTCAATATTCATTGTCACACAACTGGGTGGGATCGGGGGGCACACCCTTTTTTAAAGCCTATTAGAGCCTCTGGCTCTAATCACATGCTTCAAAACAACACCCCAACAAAACAACAGTCCAACACCCTGGATGTAGATCAGGGGGCAAGATGCATGAACAGAGGGGACAGTGCCCTTGCGCCCCTAATGGTCGGGCCACTACTGTGTAGCACCCTTGTCCCAAACAGGGACTATTAGCCTAGATTTCGTTTTTTGGCTGGGCTGTAGTCAGCTCAGACTAAGAGGGAGTAGGGACTTGTGCTTTTGTTGCCAAATTCAGCCAATTTACAAATCCCCTCTTGCATATTTACCTCCTTTGTGGGCCCTGGGTTGAATGGTGCCCAGCGACATATTGAATCAACATGGACCCAGATCCAGTGCCTTGTTGGGTTACAAAGAATTTTGATTGTGCTGATGGAGAAGAGGGTTTCTTCCGCACTAAAAACTTAATTACAGGAATGGCAATCTGTATGAGGTTACATTGGTCCAGCTTGGCCGTAAGTATATGAACCACACCCATGGGATCCCCCTGGAAGTTAGAAATCACTGTAGTAGGCACCAGTACTACGGTGGTCTCCACTAGCTCCTGCATCCCATGTTGCGTCGCTGCACCACTGCTCACTGAACACAGGAGATCACTCGCTCGGCACAGACACCATTCTCCACCATCTTGTGCCCTACTCCTTGCCATAGGCCTCTACATGACATTCCTGGCCATAGACCTTTGTATCTTCAGGGAAGGAATATCCACACATAAAAGTAGCTTTGCTGCACTTTACTGGTTGTGTTCGGGAAATGGCAGCACAGTCACATTCAGGGCCGTCTTTAATATTGATTGGACCCCGGGCAAAACTTTTCTTGCCCCCCCCCATGCAGTTTTGCTCTCCACCTGCTCGGAGACATACAATAAATAGCGGCTAGACTCAAAATCCATTTACTGTATCAGATCAGGCAGCTATTGTGATTGGTTGCCAGAGGTTACAGTGTATCATTACCACTCACTGACTGGTTGTTAGAGGTTACAGCACACATTACGGCTCACTGATTAGTTGCTAGAGGTTACAGCACATGATTTCTGCTTGTTGATTGGTTTCTAGAGATTACTCTGGATATGACCTCAGGAGAGCATGATATCCCCTATTTACATATGAATGCTGGCGCGATTTACATATGAATGCCGGTTATTTACATGTAAACACAGGGTTTGCAGGTGAGTCATCTGTACACAACAATATTGCAGAGCTGGGCAGCATTAGTTGCAGCACTTCACACAGAGATATTGGGACACAGCATTGGACTAAAACCTCAAAGGATGAGGGAATTTAAACCAGGGTAGTTGGTAAATATGAGGCAGCTGCTTTGGGCCCCACAACAATGAAAGGGCCCAGGGCAGCTGCTCCTTTTGCCCTGCCTTAAAAATGGCTCTGGTTACATTACCGGTACATACATTCCGGAATCTACCCAGAGTCATTAGTACTCGCAGGACTGTGTTCTCTAAAGTCACCTCCTTGCTAGGTACATCTCTCCCGGAAACCCTCCAGGGAAGCCGCCTCACACAGGGAACTCCAGCCTGCCCTTTTGCAATATGCCCTAGCCCCCACCTCCATAAGTGACAGAATGGCTACAGCTGGCTCCTCCTATGTACACGTCTCCTCCACCCGGCCCCCTGCCCTGTCAAGGGCCTACTTGTGCTGATTACATTTTCATGGGTGTGACAGATTTACCAGGGACAGAAGCTTTTATTTGGGACTGAAGGCTAGCCGCTTGCCTACTGACTATGGGCCCTGGCTTATAAGGGGACACTGATCTTTGTGTGTTGTGTGCCTGGGGGACTCTTGGAGTAATGTTACTTTGGATTCAAGTACATGTGTCCCCAAAACACAAATGCCCCATACACACATTCGGACATTCCGACAACGAAATCCATTGGAATTTTTTCAGACGGATGTTGGCTCAAACTTGTCCTGCATACACACGGTCGCACAAAGTTGTCAGGAAAATCCGATCGTTCTGAACGCGGTGACATAGAACACGTACGACGGGACTATAAATGGGCCAGTAGCCAATAGCTTTTGCCTGGTAATTTATTATACTTTGTCACACGATCGAAATTTAAACGGATTTTGTTGTCAGAAAATTTTAGATCCAGCTCTCAAACTTTGTGTGTCGGAAATTCCGACTGAGAAAGTCAGATGAAGCCCGCACACGATCGGGTTTTCCGACAACACGAACCGATTGCACATTTTCCATCGGTTTAGACATTAATGGCTGTGTGTTGAGTTATTTTGAGGGGATGGCAAATTTACACTGTTAGCCGTTGTACACACGGTCGGACATTCTGACAACCAAATCCGTTGGATTTTGTCCGACGGATTTTATCCGAAACTGTTGCATACACGCGGTCAGACAAAGTCAGGCACATACTGGCCATAGGGACTATAGGGGGTTTCCTGGTGGGCCGATGGCTCAGTGGGCCAGTTTCAGTGACAGCCAGTGGCATCGCTGGGGGGGACTTTTGGGGCTATAGCACCGAATCTGGGGCCCATAGCCCCGAGTCAGTGCAGGAGTCCCCAACCACAAGGTCCCGGCCCACTACCTGCCCTCTTTCTGGTGACCCTGATATTAGGAGCTCTTTGTGGACCCGGATGTAAGGGGGGGCTCTGTGGGGACCCAGATGTAAGGGGTTGGCTCTCTAGGGACCCTGATGTAAGGCAGATGATCTCTAGAGACTCTGATGTAAGAGGGGCTCTCTGGGGACCCTGATGTAAGGGGAAGGCTATATGGGGACCCTGATGTAAGGGGAGACTCTCTGGGGACCCTGGTGTAAGTGGGGTGCTCTCTGGGAACCCAGATGTAAGGAGGGGCTCTCTGGGGACTCTGATGTAAGGGGGGCTCTCTAGGGGCTTTTTTGCGCAATTGCGTACAGTTTATATACTGTTTTTTGTATGTTTGCAAAATTAAAGTGGGCCGGTCTGCATATAGTCCAGGGCCAAATTTTTGTCCCAGTTCAGCCCTGGACAAAGTTGTCGGAAAATCTGATCGTTCAGAACGTGGTGACGTTATTTCATTACGACGGGACTACATTCAGGCTAGTAGCCAATAGCTTTGATGTAGGAATTTGATCTGAGCATGCGTGGCACTTTGTCTGATCAGAATTCTCTACAAACGATCGGACAATGTCCTATCGGATCATGCTGTCGGAAAATTTTATAGCCCAGCTCTAAAACTTTGTTGGTCGGATATTCCGACGGAAACAGTCCGATGGAGCCCACACACGGTCGGTTTATCCGACAACACGGTCCGATTGGACATTTTCCGTCGGAATGTCCGACCGTGTGTACAAGAGCTTATACAAGCTGTACACTCACTACTTTACATTGTAGACAAGTGTCATTTCTTCAGTGTTGCCACATGAAAAGATAGAAGAATTTTTTTTTTTTTTAAATGTGAGGGGTGTACTCACTTTTGTCATATACTGTATGTTTTGAACTGGGGCCACGTGATTGGGGCTACTGGGTGTTGTGATTCCCTTTTGACTCTGTATTTATAGAGCTTGTGGGTGACTCCTCCAGTAGACGAACCTTCAGATCTAACATTCTACACACCACAATGCACGCATGCTACAAAACACTGTGTTCCCGCGAGCTGGTGGCGAGATCCTGGAGGTGTAATTGTCTAGCTGCATGCATACACACAGATAACTTAAAAAAGGAACACAGGCAAGGAGAATTAAGATTAATTCCTAAATATGCCTCGTCCAAGGCACATCTCCCAGATTTTATTGATAGAGCCATGAGTCACCAGCAACAGCTGGAGAGTCTAAACAAGCAGAAGCTCCGCATAACTCCATGGGCAGCATTAAAGCGAAACACAAACCCCCTCTGAGTTGTCTATATACAGTGGGCAACATTAGTGCAGATAACTACCTGCTACTTACTTATAGATATTATAAAGATACAGTTTCATGACCATAAATGTAAATTCCTATAGGGTGAGGTAAAACGAAAAATATATTATACTTGTTTTAAGTACCTCCAAGTAACATACATCTATATACACTCATCGGCACTTTATTAGGTACACCTTGCTAGTAACGGTTGGACCCCCTTTTGCCTTCATTCTTAATGGCATAGATTCAACAAGGCATTGGATACATGTCCATACTGACATGATAGCATCACACAGTTGCTGCAGATTTGTTGGTTGCTGCACATCCATGATGCCAATCTCCTGTTCCACCGCATCTCAAAGCTGCTCTATTGGATTGAGATCTGGTGAGTGTGGAGCTCTATTGGATTGAGATCTGGTGAGTGTGGAGCTCTATTGGATTGAGATCTGGTGAGTGTGGAGCTCTATTGGATTTAGATCTGGTGAGTGTGGAGCTCTATTGGATTGAGATCTGGTGAGTGTGGAGCTCTATTGGATTGAGATCTGGTGAGTGTGGAGCTCTATTGGATTGAGATCTGGTGAGTGTGGAGCTCTATTGGATTGAGATCTGGTGAGTGTGGAGCTCTATTGGATTGAGATCTGGTGAGTGTGGAGCTCTATTGGATTGAGATCTGGTGAGTGTGGAGGCCATTGAAGTACAGGGACCTGCTCTATTGGATTGAGATCTGGTGAGTGTGGAGCTCTATTGGATTGAGATCTGGTGAGTGTGGAGCTCTATTGGATTGAGATCTGGTGAGTGTGGAGGCCATTGAAGTACAGGGACCTGCTCTATTGGATTGAGATCTGGTGAGTGTGGAGCTCTATTGGATTGAGATCTGGTGAGTGTTGAGCTCTATTGGATTGAGATCTGGTGAGTGTGGAGCTCTATTGGATTGAGATCTGGTGAGTGTGGAGCTCTATTGGATTGAGATCTGGTGAGTGTGGAGGCCATTGGAGTACAGTGACCTCATTGTCCAGTGGGGAGATGATTGGAGCTTTGTGACATGGTGCATTATCCTGCTGGAAGGAGCCATCAGAAGATGGGGACGCTGTAGTCATAAAGGGATGGACATGGTCAGCAACAAAACACAGGTAGGCCGTGGCGTTTAAACAATGCTCAATTGGTATTAAGGGGCCCAAAGTGTGCCAAGAAAATATCCACCGCACCATTACACCACCAGCAGCCTAAACCGGTGATGCAAGGCAGGATGGACCCATACTTTTATGTTGTTTATGCCAAATTCTGACCCGACCATCTGAATGTCGCAGCTGAAATCGAGACTCATCAGAACAGGCAACATTTTTCCCAATTTCTGATGTCCAACTTTGGTGAGTCTGTGCGAATTGTAGCTTTAGTTTTCCGTTCTTAGCTGACAGGAGTGTCAACGGGTGTGGTCTTCTGCTGCTCTAGCCCATCTGCTTCAAGGTTGGATGAGTTCAGAGATGGTATTCTGCAGATGTAACGAGTGTTTATTTGAGTTACTGTTGCCTTTCTATTATCTGGAATCAGTCTGCCCATTCAGCTCTGACCTCTAACATCAACACAGCATTTTCCTTCACACAACCGCCGCTCACTGGATATTTTCTCTTTTTCGGATCACTCTCTGTAAACCCAAGAGATCATTGTGCGTGAAAATCCCAGTAGATCAGCCATTTTTGAAATACTCAGACCAGCCCGTCTGACGCCAACAACCATGTCATGTTCAACGTCACTTAACGCCCCTTTCTTCCCTATTCTGATGCTCAGTTTGAACTTCAGCAAGTCATCTTCTCAAAGTCTAGATGCCTAAATGCATTGAATTGCTGCCATGTGATTGGCTGCAATTGAAGCAATTTGTGCTACCAAGCAATTGAACAAGTGTACCACATAAAGTGGCCGGTGAGTCTAGATGTTAACTTGTATAGCAAAGAATTAATATGTATTGGACTCAATGATCGCAATATCTCAAAATCACCCCAATATGGTACTATCCTATGTATACCCAAAACAGTTATAAGATACAGTATATAACTGTTCATACTTACCAGTATGGTTTTAGAAGATGGGTGAAATGTACATTCATTGAAAAAGAAAGGAATAGTGTCTAAAAATCCTCAAAATATCACTGAGAAGGTGAAGTGATCTCTCTGATGACCGATCAAGACATAGCCGTCTTAAATCTTAAATGGAGTTTTTTCTTCACCATGTGACTGGGCGGTTCAGTATGATTTGAATTTTTCTTGCTTACCACTTTTTTATTTTCACCTCTGATGAAGCTCTAATATAGAAGCGAAACATGTAAGGTACATACACTATATTACCAAAAGTATTGGGACACCTGCCTTTACACGCACATGAACTTTAATGGCATCCCAGTCTTAGTCCGTAGGGTTCAATATTGATATGGCGCACCCTTTGCAGCTATAACAGCTTCAACTCTCCTGGGAAGGCCGTCCACAAGGTTTAGGAGTGTGTCTATGGGAATTTTTGACCATTCTTCCAGAAGCGCATTTGTGAGGTCAGGCCCTGATGTCTGACGAGAAGGCCTGGCTCGCAGTCTCCGCTCTAATTTATCCCAAAGGTCTTCTATTGGGTTGAGGTCAGGACTCTGTGCAGGACAGTCAAGTTTCTCCACCCTAAAATTGGTCATCCATGTCTTTATGGAACTTGCTTTGTGAACTGGTCCAAATAATTTGGTGGAGGGGGGGATTATGGTGTGGGGTTGGTTTTCAGTGGTTGGGCTTGGCCCCTTAGTTCCAGTAAAAGCAACTCTTAAGGCTTTAGCATACCAAGATATTTTGGACAATTTCATCCTCCCAACTTTGAGGGGACAGTTTGGGGACGGCCCCTTCCCGTTCCAACATGACTGCGCACCAGTGCACAAAGCAAGGTCCATAAAGACATGGATGAGCAAGTTTGGGGTGGAGAAACTTGACTGGCCTGCACAAGGTCCTGACCTCAACCCAATAGAAGGCCTTTGGGATGAATTAGAGCGGAGACTGCGAGCCAGGCCTTCTCGTCAGACAGTCAAGTTTCTCCACCAAACTGTCCCTTCAAAGTTGGGAGGATGAAATTGTCCAAAATGTCTTAGTATGCTGACGCCTTAAGAGTTGCTTTTACTGGAACTAAAGAGCCAAGCCCAACCACTGAAAAACAACCCCACACCATGACCCCCCCCCCCCCCCCCCATTAAATTATTTGGACCAGTTCACAAAGCAAGGTCCATAAAGACATGGAAGTGCAATTTTAGGGTGGAGAAACGTGTCTGACCTGCACAGAGTCCTGACCTCAACCCAATAGAAGGCCTTTGGGATGAATTAGAGCAGAGACTACGAGCCAGGTCTTCTCGTCCAACATCAGTGCCTGACCTCTCAAATGCGCTGCTGGAAGAATTGTCAAACATTCCCATAGACACACTCCTAAACCTTCTGGACGGTCTTCCCAGAAGAGGTGAAGCTGTTATAGCTGCAAATGGTGGGCCAACTCAATATTGAACCCTACGGACTAAGGTTGGGATGCCAGTAAAGTTCATGTGCGTGTAAAGGCAGGTGTCACCATACTTTTGGTAATATAGTGTATGTACCTTACATGTTTCGCTTCTATATTAGAGCTTCATCATGGGTGAAAATAAAAAAGTGGTCAGCAAGAAAAATTCAACTCATAACCGCCCAGTCAATACAATACTTTTGGTAATATAGTGTATATATGTCTATATATATATATATATATATATATATATATATATATATATATATATATATATATATATATATATATATATATATATATATATATATATATATATATATATATATACATGAGTTAGGGACCTTAGATTGTAAATTGACGGTGCTATATAAGTACCTTAAATAATAGGTACTTACTGACTATTATCTATTATTGTTATAATAATAATAATATTATTATTATTATTATTATTATTACAGAATGCATTTGAAATGTTATTCTTTAATTTATTTTAATTTAATTTATTCTTTAATTTATTGACCAGGCCCTTTGAAAAAAATGTATTACATTTTCAAAGTACAAGTTTTAAATACCTATAGTGTTTCTTGAAAATGAATATGTATTAAAACAAAGTTTACTTTCAAAAAAGTTCCCACCAAAGTGTTTTTGTTTATTGAATTTCACATGTTTTCCTTCCATTGTATTGATTTATGAAACAAAACGTGTTTTTTTTTTTAAAAAGTTACAGACCAAAGAATGAAAGATAATTAGACAAGTTTATTTAAAAAAAACAGTTTGACTCGGCGGAAAAGCATAATGTTCCCTTCCTCCTGACTTATTGTTTTGACTGCAAAGAGATTGATGATAAAATTGGTAAATAGCGAAGTTTTATCCAAAATGGCTGAATCGACAAAAAAAAGAGACCTCCTTCAGCCGATAGCTCAGACGCGTCGGCATTGTACGGCTCTGCAACGCTGTCATCAAAAAAAAAAAAGTCTTTGAATCTGACAAGATGTTATCGGCGTCTATTTTTAAAAGCCGGGCTACATGTGTTAGTGTCATCGTCACTCGCAAGGAAGTTTTCTTTTATTAAGGAACACAATGGAAAATGAATACTTAGCAGTTTTCAACCCCCCACTCCAATCGCTGCCCTTTTTTTGTCGTCATTCAGCTGAATCTCTTTTTTCATCTAAATTGTCTTTTATTTAAATTGTTGCCCGAAATAGCTCGGCTGCATTAGGTGTGTGTGTGTGAAAGAAACACAATGTCCTAAAAACAATTTAAATCTGGACCCTGAGGGGAATAAAACTATAAAAGCAATAAATCCTCAGGATAAAAATGAGTGAGGAAGTGACCAAAAAAAATTAAGGGACATTTTCTTTATTTTGGGAAGTTTTACATCTTGTTAGGTGACAGTTTAAGGGAGAAGGAAAGAAAGAAAGATAACAAACAAGGGAAAAGAGAAAATCAGAGGAAGAAAGAAAGAAAGAAAGAAAGAAAGAAAGAAAGAAAGAAAGAGAAAAGAAAGAAAGAAAGATAACAAACAAGGAAAAGGAGAAAATTAGAGGAAGGAAGGAAGGAAGAAAAAAAGAAAGAAACATAACAAACAAGGAAAAAGAGAAAAATAGATGAAGGAAGAAAGAAATAAAGAAAGATAAACAAGGGAAAAGAGAAAATGAGAGGAAGGAAGGAAGGAAGAAAAAAAAGAAAGAAATAAGATAATAATAGGTATGAAGGAAGAAAGGAGGGAAGATAACAAACAAGGAAAAAGAGAAAATGAGAGGAAGGAAGGAAGAAAAAAAGAAAGAAAGAAAGATAACAAACAAGGAAAAAATAGAAAATGAGAGGAAGGAAGGAAGTAAGAAAAAAAGAAAGAAAGATAACAAACAAGGAAAGAGATAAAATGAGAGGAAGGAAGGAAGGAAGAAAGAAAGAAAGAAAGAAAGAAAGAAAGAAAGAAAGAAAACAAACAAGGGACAAGAGAAAATCAGAGGAAGGAAGAAAGAAAGAAAGAAAGAAAGAGAAAAGAAAGAAAGAAAGAAAGAACGAAAGAAAGATAACAAACAAGGAAAAGGAGAAAATGAGAGGAAGGAAGGAAGAAAAAAAGAAAGAAAGATAACAAACAAGGAAAAAGAGAAAATTAGATGAAGGAAGGAAGAAAGAAAGAAAGATAAACAAGGAAAAAGAGAAAATGAGAGGAAGGAAGGAAGGAAGGAAGGAAGGAAGGAAGGAAGGAAGGAAGGAAGGAAGAAAAAAAAAGAAAGAAATAAGATAATAATAGGTATGAAGGAAGAAAGGAGGGAAGATAACAAACAAGGAACAAGAGAAAATGAGAGGACAGAAAATTTGTAATAAGAAAAGAAGACACGAAAATAGGAAGGAGAGAAGGAATGAAGGAGTGGAAAGGTAGGGTGAAAGGAAACGAGGGAATAAAAAAAGGAAAAAATAAATATGTGAAGGAAGGAGACAAGGAAGAAAGATGTGGAGAAAAAAAATAAAGGTGTGAAGAAAGGAAGGAATGGAAGAAGAAATGAAGAAGAAAAATGATGAGGAAGGGAGTGGCAGGGCTGGGCTCAGCTGTCGGCTAATTGGCAGCTCCTATTTCTGCACAGTTACTCAGCTGTTGATGATCCTGCTCGTCAGTCCTGCCTACTTGAGCCATCCAGTCCAGTGGAGCTCTGCCTTCAACTTGGTCATATCACAAGAAACTATCTCCTGCGTACATGTTTAAAGACTGGCTTTGATGACATTCCTTCTGGCTCCAGATCCTGCTTGCTGTTCAACTACATTGATCCCTGACTTTTGGCTTGGCTGACTATCCGTTTCAGTTACTGAACTTTGGCTATGTTTTGACTACGTTTGTTCTTTTTACTTTTATTATTAAACATGTGTGATTTAACTGTACTTCTGTCTCGGTCTGGGATGAAGGAAGGAAGGACGATATAGAAGAAAATTGGTTGGAGAGAAGTGATGAAGGAAAAAAGAATAAAAATAGGAAGGTGAGAAGGAAGGAGGAAGTGAAGAAATAGAAAGGAAGGGTGCAAAGCAATAAGGAAGGGAGAAAAGAAGGAAGGACGACAAAGGGAAGGAAGGAAGGGTGAGAGAAAAGGAAGAAAGGAAATTAAGAAAATGGGAAAAAGGGGATGAAATTTAGGTAGAGGGAGAAAAAATGGACCGAGAAAGAAGGAATGAAAGAAAAAAGGAAGAAAAATAGTGAGGGAGAAAGAAAAATATAAAGTAGAGAATATAGGTCAGAAGGAGGTAAGTTAGGAAACAAAAGAAGAGGGGAAAAAAGTAAGTAAGGAAGAGATAGGAAGGAAAGGTAGAAGATAATATAGGAAGAAATGAAGTAAGGAAGATAGGGAAAAGAAAGGAAGAAAACAAAGGAAGGAAAAAAGCAGTTAAGGAAGAAGGAAGGTAGAGACAATACCTTTACAGTAGAGAAGTTAGGAAATAAGGGAAGGGAGGAAGGAAGGAAGGAGAGAAGACAGGGAAAAGAAAGGAGTGAAAACAGAAGGAACGAAAGGAAGAAAAATAGTGAGGGAGGAAGGAAGGAAGGAAGATAGGGAAAAGAAAGGAAGGAAAAAATTTAGGGAAGGAAGGAAGGAAGACAGTAGAGAACATACATATGAATGAGAGGAGGGAGGGATTGAAGGAAGGTAGGAAGGGAGAGAAAACAGGGAAAAGAAAGGAGTGAAAACAGAAGGAATGGAGAGGCAGCATCCAAGATGGTCGCTTAGACAGGGAGCTTCACGCCGCTCCAGCTTACTAACCCACTCCACTTCTGTCGGAGCCCTTGTTCCGGTCCGGCGACACCACCAGCAGACCGGGAACACCCCCGGCTACCGCCTGATGTCTGCAGGCACTGCTCAGAGGAACTTATCCCGGGAATTGGATTCAGAAGTGGTCCAAAATGGCGGCTGCATCCTCACGAGTCACAGTCAGTGCTGAAGACTCCATCGCTGACCGGAACCATGCCAATCTCCCTGCCTCTCATTAATTGGTAGCCACAGTGAGTACTCCACAGCAAGTGGCCCCCTCACCTGCATCCACTGAATCCCTGTTAGGGAGAACACTGGAAGGGCTTGCCCATACCCCATTACAGGAGCTGCTGTACAGCCCAGACCCATGGGAACAGGAGATCAGGGACACCTCTCTCACCCCCCATGGACTTTCTTTCCATGATGGCTGCATTTTCCAAAATGCTGACCAGCGGCCTGTCACTTACTGTGGCCCAGATCACAGCCTCCATCTATGCTTATCTGCAGCAAATAGGCATGATTGATAGGTGATTGAACAGAAAACTGACCAAGCAGAATCAACCAGAATACTGACAGAATCCAGGAGCTCCAGGACCAACTAGAGGCCGCTACTTCCAAAATTGATGACCTCGAAAACAGGTCGAGACGCTACAACTTTAAAATCAGGGGCCTTCCAGCATCCGTTAAGGACGTTCACCCGGCAGTTCAGGAATTCATCAAAAAACAAATACCTGACATCCCGCCTCACCGCCTGGAGCTTGACAGAGCCCACGGAGCACTACAACCCCTATGCTCTGATGCCCTACCAAGGGACATTATAGTAAAACCGCACTTCTACGCGGTCAAAGAAGAAGTGATGAAGCTATCCCGCTCGATGGAGAAACTGGCGATCATGGGTCCCAGACTCCCAGATACAAATCTTTGCAGATCTTTCGCCATACACGGTTCTGGCTCACAAAGATATCAATTACAGATGGGCTTTTCTGCTTCCCTTGAACTTTTCATACTGCAACAAGCCATACAACTTTTCCTCATTTCCTGAAGGCGAACAAATTCTACTACATCTAGGGCTGATTGTCTAGGAACTGCCGCCACCTCCTACCAACAGAGGAGCCCCATCTTCTAAATGCCCATCGCCTACTAGCCCCCTGTCTCAAATGTGGCAGAAACAACATCCTAAATGATCACGGGAGTCCTTCCCTCCATGAGATTGTCCACCTTCTACCAACAATTTGTTTGAGGCCAACCTACCGTCATTAGACTGACGTTCCGTTTACCCAGAGCAAACCTCGGGATTGGCCCCAAGTTCCTCAAGGGAAGATTGTACCTGGCTACCCCTGCAACCCCCCCCCCCCCCCAGTTCCCTGTGTTACCTGGTTTCTTTCACCTACAAGTTGATTGTGCCTTACTAATGTTTTTTTTCCCTTCAGTTTTATCTTTTTTATTTGTCATTTTTTTACATCTATGTCCCTGGCTATACACCAATATCACAACACTCCTGTGGAACTCTAGAAACTGCAGAGCCTAAGGGGTCATGATGGCTCTCTTGAGGAAGCTCTCCAACTGGGACATTTGCTGCCCCCCCAGACGGTCAGCCATATGGTCACAGGCAGCTATCTCATCCTCTTCCATGGCTTGTGGCAGGCGTCATCATGACACCTATCACCCATATCCTTTATGCTCAGTGGTGACGCATGTTACCGAGTGGGGGAGTGGGAGATAGACCAAGTAGATCTGACTATGCTCTATTTTTGTGTCAACAGGGCTCAGAGTTTATTACACTGTTATAGAAAACTCTTATGGTGGGGGTGACTGGAGCAGTTACGGTGCACCTCCGTCTGACACCGATAGGAGAACTTCACCTTTTTCCCCTGTTGGAGTCAGATTCACACGTCCTTTCTAGCAGGAATTGGGTTTCATTTGAGTAAAGGGTAGGGCAGGGATGGGTCCCCCCCAGCTCTAGTGGGACTGGGTTCTTATTGTAACACTGTATTATCTAATGCATCTTTTCTCTCTTTCTCTTTTTTCCATTTCTTTCTATGCTTTATCCTCCCTTTTCTTCCTTCCCCCCCCCCCATCCTTCATCAGTTACAGGGTCTCACTGGAATTCCTATCTCTCCGTATACAGGATCAGATTGTCATGGAGCTCAGGAAGGGTTCCATCTGCCAGTGAAATTGTCTGTGACTGGTAAGAGTACCTTACACATAGCACCCTATTACCAACTAAGCCATGATTGAAACTCCACCAACAGACCTAAAACTCCAGATCTTCTCCCACAATGTGCAGGGACTCAACTCCCCAGTAAAAAGATGCAAAATAATGCAAAACACCACACACTAAAAGTAGACATAGTGCTGCTTCGAGAAACACACTTCCCGGCTACCTATAATTCCTCATTCCTTCACAAAACTTTCACTCAATTCCAACTAGCTAATGCGATCAACAAGACGAGAGGAGTGGCAGTATGTTTTTCGAACAGGATTTACTTCTCACCTACTAAAATAATTAAAGACCCTGAAGGCCGCTATATTCTAGTAACTGGCACAATTAACAGGGGGACATACACGTTTGTATCTTACGCCCTTAACACACACCAAGACAAATTCTTCGAAACCGCTCTACAGACACTGAAGCCTCACTTCTTAGGCACAGTAATCCTGGGCAGCAACTCTAAAGCCCCGTACACACGAGAGGACTTATGTCCGACAGACTTCCGAAGGAGTTCTGCCGGAGTTCTGCCGGAGTTCCGACAGAGTTCTGACGGACTTTTCGTCTGAGCGGACTTGGCCACACACAATCACACTAAACTCCGACGGATTCGAACGTGATGACGTACGACTGGACTTGAATAAGGAAGTTCATAGCCAGTAGCCAATAGCTGCCCTAGCGTCGGTTTTAGTCCGTCGGAATAGCATACACACGAGCGGATTTTTCGGAGGGACCGGGTACGGCGGAGTTCCGTCGGAAAAATTTGAAGCATGTTCCATATTCTAAAGTCCGTCAGACTTTGATGAATCAAAAGTCCGTTGCAGCCCACACACGATCGAGTAGTCTGACGGACTCAGTCCGTCGGACTTTGGATGTTGAAAAGTCCGCTCGTGTGTACGGGGCATAAGCCCTTGTACACACGGTCGGAGAATCCGTCGGAATGTGTCCCATCGGACCGTGTTGTCGGATAATACAACTGTGTGTGGTATGCATCGGACTGATTCCGTTGGAATATCCGTCGGACCCAATTTTCCAACTTGTTGGAAATATTTTCCGACCAACTGGTGTAGAGAATTTTGATCGGACCAAGTGCTACGCATGCTCAGATCAAATTCCTACATCAAAGCTATTGGCTACTAGCCTGAACGTAGTCCCATCGTAACGAAATTACGTCATCACGTTCTGAATGATCGGATTTTTCGACAACTTAGTCCGACCGTGTGTATACAACAGTTTCGGACAAGATCCGACGGACAGAATCCGACGGACAAAATCCGACGGATTTGGTTGTCGAAATGTCCGACCGTGTGTACAAGGGCTAACACTCCATTTGTCCTCTCTTTGGACAAGTCCAACCCCCAGACCCCAAAAGTCAAGAAACCCCCCCCCAGACAAAGTCTGCGGGTAGCGCAGACCATACAGACTCATGGCCTGGTTAACATCTAGAGGGAAATGAACCCCCGATCCAGGGATTACACACACTATTCCATCCCACACAAAACACACTCTAGGATAGACCACATCTTTATTTCTTCCCATGCAATCCCAAGGGTGGAGGCCTCCAAAATATACAACACCCCTTCATCTGATCACTCCATGATGACTCTTTTTTTTTTTTTGTTCCAAAGTCTTTTATTGAGGCTTACAGAAAACGGTTACAATGATGTCATGTAACAAAGCTCAATAATGTTATAACAAGTTTACAAAGTATATCCAACTTATAAACGTAACAGAAGAATTAACAAGCATTGGGTATGTGTCTATCAAGAATAGGGTTGTTGACCATATCGGCTACTAAGCTCAGAGCGGGGGGTAGATTACCGAGAGGGGGAGAAACCACTAATTGCCATCATGGTATCTATTTCGAGATAATCTTACCCACTGAACTAACTGGATCTTGCAAAAACCGGATGGCACAATAAAAAGGCACAATAAAAAGGCAGGAACAGAGAGAAGGCCATGGAACAAAAACAAACAAATAATATCCCCGTGAGGCCAGAGGTGATGGGTCAGTTAAGTGGTACCAATCGAAGTATTAGTAAACGTCAGCTAGGAGCTAGTCATCTGGGGTAACGATTTCAGGTGCAGGGTTCTGAGGTTATCCAGGACTATTGGTTAACAGAGATCTGCTTTTAGTTCGCCGTTCTCCATATAGACGGCCAATAGTATGGTCCTAATATCTACGGGAGTCAGGAGGTGTAGAGTTTGTTGTGGAAAACTGTCTGTGTTCCTACTCGAATGGGAATTTTGGGTACCATAATGACTCTTATCCTCAGGAGAGGATTCAGGGAGAGGGGCCATTTCAAATGGCATCTCAACAAAGCTCTACTGAGCAATCCTGCACAGTCCTGGAAACAGCATTAACAAATTACTTTATTTCGTTCTCGCCAGGCACTCTGTGGGCTGCACATAAAGCGGTGATGAGAGGTAGACACATACAGCTTGCATCTCAAATTAAACAGGAAAAAAGGGCAGAAATACAGCAGTTGACGGAAGACTTTAGTTCACTCAGTAAACGCCACAAAAGCAACCCCACACCGGACAGCCTGGCTAGGCTCGATTTGTCAAGGGCTTGACAAAGGAGCGCAGCCGTCACTTCACCCACGTCTCTGCCAGCTCAGGAAACGCGTTGCACATTCGGTGACGTAATTTCCCTTTGCCTAAAACCTTGTTTGCGCTCCAAGCCTCGTGCGGACGCCCCTCCATCGCTGCCGGCTGGATTAAACATCAGCACTGTCAGGATCAGCCGAGGACAGACATACCAGACTTACCAGGACTTAAGGGAATGATTACACCAATGCCTTCTCCCCCCCTGTTGCATGGGACCAATACACTGCTTGCTTTTAACCACTGAAATGTGAGGCACCTCTCTCTCTCTTTTTTGTTTTCTGGCAGACAAGGCAGACTCCCCGGCATACGCTTGGTCCTGGGAAGCAGATCTGGACATCCAACTGGACCCTGACAAGTTGTTCCGCAGATCATCTAAAGGTTTCTTAAACATTTCACTGAGAGAAACAAACATTAAAGTGTTAAACATTAAAGTGTTCACGAGAAGGTACTATGTTCCCGCTAGCTATCCAAGATATATCGAGACGCCTCCCCTCTCTGCTATAGAGGATGCGGGCACGTAGGCACGATGCTCCATGTATGGTGGATTTGCCCCCGTATAAGAAGCTACTGGAATAAATTCCTCCATGTATTACGAAAGGTAACTGAGACCCAAGTTTCTCAGGACCCCACATACATTTTCTTGAACCACAGAGTACACAACACCCCTAAGTACACACAAAAAACATATCTTTTTTCATGTGCTTGGGAGCCAAGATTACCTTGGCAAAAGCCTGGAAAAAAACAACAGTATCAATCTTGGCTTCCAAGTGGAAAATATCCCTGATCATGACCCAGGAACAGACTGATGCAAAGCTGCTGGACATGGTCCAGAGCTTTGAGAGGGTCTGGGAACCATGGGCCACACATATCAAGATCCCGCTTTACCCAGGTCACCTACATACATGAAGGAATTTCCAGAGGGACCATATACCCTTTCCCCTTCCCCAATCTCATTTCTTTCCTCCTAATCTCTCCCACTTTCTCTCTTAACTCTTCCTCATGGTACATATCTCCAGACTTGTTATCGGCATGTTGCGAGCTTAAAACTTAGCTCTTCACAAGGCAATTTACCACCCAAACTGGATTGTCAGGAGCAGAGGATAGATAGCTATGCAATTAAGTATGCAGTGGTTATAAAGGTCTAGATCAAACTTTCTCAACATTTTCAACACAGGGGTCCCAGAGAACCCATAATAAAAATAACTTTAACTACAACTTATGGTATGTTAGTGAGATGGTCAGTGGGAATAGTGGTCCATATGCTTATGGTCACTGGAAAGAATTACCCCTATATAGATAGCTATAAATTTCAATGGTATCAGTGGGAACTTCTCTGAGATGCAGAAATTGCTCATTGCTCAAGGAACCCCTATCAACTTCTGGAGGAACCCTAGGGATCCATGGAACCCTGGTTCAGAAACCCTGGTCTAGATAAACACACTATACTTAGATAATTGACAGTCCTAAGGACAGGTGAGCCAAATATACTAACTACACCAGGGATACGCAATTAGCGGACCTCCACCTTACAAGTCACATCAGGCATAGCAAGACTGACAACCACAAGAGTGACACCCAGAGGCAGAAGCATGATGGGACGTGTAGTTTTGCAACAGCTGGAGGTCCGCTAATTGCATATCCCTGAGCTACACCATATACATGTTACGTGCCAAATGTTTTTAGGATGTTCTGGCCCGCCATGTTTTATAACAGAATGTAATTACTATTACTACTGTTATATGTTTCCAATAGAAAATTTTTAAACTGAGATGATAACGCAAAATGTTATACTGATAGCACATATACGATTACTGAGTTACGCATAAAAAGTTGGATATTTGACCCTTACATGTTTGACACTCTCGTCAGGCTATGTTGGCCTGTAGGAGGGGGCAATATCGGTATTGTTACTTTTATATTTGAACTGAAAATCTCAATGAATATATTGAAAAAGAAAACAGAAGGAATGAAAAGAAGACAAATAGTGAGGAAGGAAGGAAGGAAGACAGGGGCAAGAAAGGAAGAAGAGAACGAAGGAAGAAAGAAGTTAAGAAAGAAAGAGAGGAAAGAAGTAAGTGTGTGGTCCTTTAGCATTGCTCCCATTCATGGTGTAGCAGAGGGACGGGGCACATACACAAAGCTTGTAAGGTTGTCAGATATTTTAAACCTGCTACTAGATAGGCTCACATAGAACATTCTACTCCAATCCAGACTCTGTTGGGTGAGACTGGTAGTTGATAGTCAGCATACTTATTAGAGGACCTTATACAGCCCAGACTACTGCACACATATCCCTATCTGTGATATACACCAGATATGACCGTGAGTCTATTTCCATAGAGAATCTTTCCACATATGTTAATATTACATTCACCATCCTCTATCATTTCCTCCCGTTAACTAACCATGGGGCTCTGTGTCTGCCTCTCATCTGTATTAAAACTTCACAATTACTCTGGCCCAGAAAACCGCAGATTTAGTTGTCACTATGCATTTGCAATCATAATTGTTTGTTGCTGGCCTGGGTGGATGAAGCCCTCCCATCGCCGTAGCTGGAATATTATATTCACACGCAGACAATAGCAGGACAGTTGATGTACTGGATGAAGTGTAATTTATTACCTGTCAGCCTCCATGAACAAGATCCTATCTCCCAGAAGAAAATATAAACCACGACTTTCAGACATTTGCAAACTAAGTTAATTTGGACCATGTCTCGAGGGAGCTTGATACCATGCTGGTAAGGGTTGGTATTCCCCAATGTCGGGGACTTCTTAGTGCCTCTTGCTTTAGAGATAGCTTAATGTTATTCTGATAATGGTTGGCATTCCCCAAAGTCAGGGACTTCTCAGTGCCTCCGGCTCTAGAGATAGCCTAATATTGTTCTGATAATGGTTGGTATTCCCCAACCTCAGGAACTTCTAAGTAACCCTGATTCTAAAGAGAGATTATAACTGTCCTGGTAAGGGTTGGTATTCCCCAATGTGAGGGATATTTAAGGGATTCTGCCTCTCAAGGGAACTTGATATTGTTGCGGTAAGGGTTGATATTCCCCAATGTCAGGTACATCTAAGCACCTCTGCCTGGAGATAGCTTGATATTGTGCTGATACTTCCCATTGTCAAGGACATAAAAGTGCCTCTGCCTCTAGAGATAGCTTGATATTGTCTTGGTAAGGGTTGGTATTCCCCAACAACAGGGACTTCTAAGTGCCTCTAACTCTACAGCTAGCTTGATACTATCCTGGTAAGGGTTGGTATTCCCAATGTCAGGGACATCTAAGTGCTTTCTGCTTATAGAGATAGTCTGATAATGTCCTGGTAAAGGTTGGTACTTTTTCAATGTCAAGGACATCTAAGTACCTCTATCTAGATAGCTTTCTATTGTTCTGGTAAGGGTTGGTATTGCCCAATGTCAGGGACATTTACGCACCTCTGCCTATGGAGATAGCTTGATATTGTGCTGGTAAGGGTTGCTACTTTCCAACGTCATGGGCATCCAAGTGCCTCTGCCTCTAGAGACTTCTAAGTGCTTCTAACTCTAGAGATAGCTTGAGTTCTCGTTTGTCCTGGTAAGGGTTGTATTCGCCAACGTCAGGGGCATCTACGTGCCTCTAGAGATAGCTTGATATTGTCTTGATATTGTCCTGGTAAGGGTTGTATTCGCCAACGTCAGGGGCATCTACGTGCCTCTAGAGATAGCTTGATATTGTCTTGGTAAGGGTTTTTTTTTTTTTTTTTTTGAAAAATTTTTATTTGGTTTTACAAATAAAAGGGTACAAAAGATAACTGTACAGAATAAAAGTATACAGATACAACCATTTATGTAATGAGTAGAAAAGAACCAACGGCAGAATAGCCCCAGGGTCGGGGCAAACAGACCCGAGTGGGTCCCACTAGCCTATATAATCCGAATACACCAGATATATGAATAAAATCAGTAGCCTCAGGGTCACAACCTCTAGGGGAAAGAAAAGACTAGGAAGCACACATTTATGATGAGAAATGCACATCTTAGGGTCAGAATGTCAAGGTGGCCTATAGTCCGCAGGATCTCCCCGTGGAGATAGTTTAAGTCTACCCAAAGAGCCAGCCAGGTCCTTTTGGAGATACCATGCCGTAAATCGGAATGGATGCATTGCTGTCTGAATATCAGCGTGAGTTAAAGTGACCTCCATATAGTTACGCCATCTCGCAAAGAAACGGTGTGTAGGACGAGGAGTTCTGGTGATGGCGTCCAGACGTTCCATATAGAAAAGTGATTCAATAGCCTTTTGTACCGCTAGCAACGTAGGGGGATGTTTGGATATCCAAGATTGCAGAATCATCCTACGAGCAACAAGAAGTGCCAGTTGTGCCCAGTGTGAAACAGATGTTGGAGTCCCGTCTCCCGCTGGGGGAGTTCGAGGTGTCCATCCAAATACGCAAAGCATAACATCTTTCGGAATCCGCTGTTTAGAAACAGATGTTACGTAGGTAGTTACTGTGTCCCAGTAGCTGGCTATGGCAGGGCAGTCCCAAAGACGATGGAGTAGAGTGGGGCGAGGTGAAGAGCACCATGGACATATTTTCAAGTTCATATTGTTGTGATCAGTGTACATAGGATAGTAGGCCCTGTGAATTATCTTGAATTGTGTTTCACGCCACGTTTCGGAGAGAGTGAGTTTACGTATTTGCCGGTAGCCATCCATAATTTTAGTAGGGAGATCGTCATCTCCTAGTAAGGTCGCCCATTTCTGGAAAGGTGTGAGATGGTATTTATCCGAATGGTATTGGGTGAGGCAAGAGTAAAGGTTGGAAATGGAATATTCCCCTGAGTGTAACACAGTGTCAATGAAGGACTGTTGGAAAGGATTCGTCTGGGGCCCATATTGCGAGCTCAAGTAGTCAATTAGCTGGTGATAGTAGAAAACATGAGTTGGAGGTAGCAAGAATTCCTGGGATAGGGTTTCAAACGACTTAAACCCACGATGATCTGCTCGATATAAAGCTTTCGTGGAGATAAGTCCCTTGAGTTTCCATTGTGAGTACGCGTCGTGCAAAGTGGAAGGGATGAACATAGGGTTTCCTTGAATGGGTAGAAAACTCGAGATGGTTGTCGGTAGTCCTAATAACTTGCGTATTTCCCTCCATGCAATGTTGGTGTCTCTGATAAGCAGATTAGATTTAAGATGAGGCGGCAGAGTATGTAGATTGGAGTGAAGGACTGCTGCCAATGTGTAAGGAGAAGCCATAGCCCCCTCCAAATGTACATTACAATACCTAGAGGTGCCTGAAAGCCAGTCTAGACCCTGCCTTAACAAACATGCAAGGTTATAAAAACGAACATTGGGCAAACCCGCACCCCCCTCAGCCTTCGGGAGGCATAATTTAGGTAAAGCTATGCGTGCTCTCTTACCCGACCATATAAAGTTAGACAGTGCCCTGTACAATTTCTGGATATCTGCGTGTTTTAGCAGGAGGGGTATGGTCTGCAAGGGGTACAACAGTCTGGCAAAAGATATCATTTTAAACAAATGGCATCTCCCGAAGAGTGAGATAGGCAGGGTCGCCCACAGCTCCAGTTCCCTAACAATCCTAGACAAAAGCGGGGGGTAGTTAAGCCCATATAATGAAGCCGGCTCACGGCCTATGTGTATTCCTAGATATGTGATATGACTTTTGGCCAATGTGAATGGGGACTGGTGTATCCATTTGGGGACCAGTCTAGGATTCAAAGATAGGATCTCACTTTTGTCAAAGTTTATCCGAAAACCTGAGCACCCATGGAAGGTATTAAAAATTTCCTGTAACTTAGTAAAGTCGGACATGGGGTCAGTGGTAAACAACAAGATGTCATCCGCAAATAGCGCGGAACGTAAAGTCTGCGATCCTATCGGTAAACCACTGATCCCATCCCGCGAGTTCAGCAGCCTGGATAGGGGTTCTATCGCCAGGTTAAATAATAAGGGCGAGAGTGGGCAGCCCTGCCTGGTCCCTTTAGATAAGGGTATCGAGTCTGAAATAAAATCTGGTGTAACCAAGCGAGCCGTGGGGGACAGGTACATCTGTTTGAGAAATTGTAAAAAGGGGCCTTGAAAGCCAAACTGTGCCAATACTCGAAACAGCCAGGATAAACTCACATTATCGAAGGCTTTTTCTGCGTCCAACGAAATTATTGCTACATCTTGAGTGGGGTGGGTTTTGGCATAATGAAGGGCTAGGAGTACCTTACGTATATTAAGTGTAGCTGAGCGCCCAGTGACAAAGCCTGATTGTGCGGGGTGGAGTATGTCGGGGAGTATAGTGGCCAATCTAGACGCAATTATTTTAGATAGAATTTTAGAGTCCACATTGATTAATGAAATAGGGCGATAGGAACCCGGCATAGTGGGATCTTTACCCTTCTTTGAAATAAGTTTTATGAAGGCTTGTGAACCCGTAGGCATATAGGGTCCCCCCTTCCACATGTCTGCATAAACAAGGTGAAGAGTGTCTGGAATATAATCTAATGTGGACTTATAAAATTCCGCAGTATAACCGTCCGGCCCCGGTGCTTTAGCGGTGGACAACAATGTGATGGTACGTTTGACATCATCTAGGGTAATGGGGGCATTAAGCATTGCAAGTTGTTCCTCCCGTAGTGTTGGTAGTTGCATCTTAGACAAGAAAGCGTCCGCTGTAGTGGTGTCAGTGGGGTCAGCGTCATATAGAGTCTTATAATAAGTGGTGAGAATGGCATTGATCTTGTCTTTGTCAGATGTCACGGACCCATCCGAGTCTTTCATAGTAAGAATGCGAGTGGGTCGTCTAGGCCCCGCACATAGTTTAGCCAAAAGTTTGCCCGCTTTATTTCCGAACCTATGGAAATATAGCTTAGAATAAGCCAGTCGGGCCGTTTCTTGTTGCTCTGCCCAGAGGTCAAATGTCCTCTTAGCTTGGGTCCAGTGTCTGATGTTGTCGGGTGTACGACTCACAAGCAAACGCTCGTGGGCCATACGAAGCGCATGGCTGGCATCAGTATATTGGCTCCTATGGTGTTTTTTCAGTTGTGTAGTATAAGAAATAATCTTTCCTCGTAGAAAAGCTTTACCCGTTTCCCAAAACAAGGTAGGATTAGAGATATGTACGTTATTAGTGGTGGCATAGTCAGTCCAGGCAGTCCGCAGCATGTCTTGAAAGTCAGGGTTGTCAGCTAGGTAAGAAGGAAATCTCCATGTCTTTGGTGCAGATGGGGACATTGTCCGTGATATATGTATCATTATAGGGCTGTGGTCCGAGATCCTAGCATCTAGGATTTCCGAGTCAGGTAGAGAGGGTAGCAGGGAGGGGGAAGCAAAGAAGTAATCTATACGTGAAAATGTTTGATGCGGCGGGGAGAAAAAGGTGTATTCCTGGCTAGTCGGGTGTTGCAACCTCCACACATCAGTAAAATGAATGGACGACATGGCTTGAGCCAGTGGGGTGGGCTTGGGGGTGGAAGTAGTGCAGGGTAGCGTGCCATGAGAACTAGGCTTAGAACGATCAGTCACGGTGGTCATTACAGAGTTAAAGTCCCCCCCGACCAGGTGCCTAGATTCAGGGGCTGCGAGTATCCAACTGATCACATCCTGAAAGAAGGGGGTACCCGGCGAATTGGGGGCATAAACGTTAGTGATGGCTATAGGGTTAGAGTCCACCATTAGCTGTATGGTCACCATTCGGCCCTCATTGTCTGCTTTTACCGCCGTAAATTCATGGTGTAAGTTTTTATGCAATAATATGGCAACTCCAGCCTTGCGTCCAACTGCTGGGGATCCATATACCGCCCCCACCCACAACTTTCGCAATCTCTGCAGATCATCCGCCGTGAGGTGTGTCTCCTGCAACAGAGCAACGTCTGCTCTGAGGCGTTTCAGGTGTCTCAGAACAGCCATACGTTTACATGGCGATCTAAGCCCCTTGACATTCCAGGATATAACGTTTAAGTGACGCCCATTACCCGCAGAAGCCATTTAAAAGTTAGATGAATGGTCAACATTGTGGGTGTGATAGGGGTGACCTCGTTGTGTTGCAAGGTTCTCATACAACAGTGCTCCCTAATAGAGACTGCAATCCCCAAGGGTGCTACAACTACTATCTTTGAGAAGAACAGTAACTGGTATATGGTCATACAGGCTATAAAGCTTAACACAACTAAAATAGATAACATAAGAAACAAAATGTCCACAATTAGGGACTTTCCTTTTTTCCACATGAGGTACAGACTTCAGTCTCGGCTATCAGCCCTGTCCCGCCCCTCCCCTAAAGGCTGATGGTGGGCCAAAGGGGGAGGCAAAAAAAAAAAGAAAAAAGGGGGTATATATGTGAGGACGGGTAGAACCAATTATCCCGACAAGGATATAGTAAAGGAACCAATAGAGGGACGAGCAATAACATCCCCAGTTCCAGTGAGGTTCCATGCATCAGTGGTAGACGTCCATCACGGTGAGAAAAAACTACAGGGTATGAAAGCCGAGTTGAAGGCCGTATCCAAGGCAATATCAATCTTCAGTAACATATTATAAAGAACTAATACAAAAACCTTACGTAGCAGTTAAGAGCTACAAAGTGCACCAGAAGGGCAGGCCCAACGGAACATATCTGGACATGTACAGTCAAACTAACAGTTACCAGCAGTACCATGGTAGGTTATCCTACCCCACGGAAGCTGGAGGGAGAAGGAGGGAAATGCAAAAGAAAATGAAAACTGTTGTCCCTCATTCCCTAACAAACTAAACCAAGGCAATTACACCATGATGAATCAGCGGTGTCCTGAACGGTCGTCCTTGGGTGTAACTCTAATGCGTTTAGATGGTGGGTTAGTGGGGCTGCGTTGTTGTTTAGGAAGTATAGCAGCTCTATTGGCAGACTGAGGAGACGTGCCGTCAGCCGCATGAGAGTGTTCCATGCCCGTGCCCAGAGTGTCAACAAATTTTTCTGCTTCCTCTGGTGTAGTAAAAGTGAGCTGTTCCCCAGTCGGTGCTTGGAGGCGCAGTGTGGCCGGATAGGACAAGGAGAATTTAATATGAGTATTGTAGAGAGCTGTGCAGACTGGAGAGAAGGCTTTGCGTCGGTTCATTACCTCCACCGAGTAATCAGCAAATAACAATAGCTTTGCCCCTTCTACTGTCAGGGAACGAGAACTGCGATATTTCTGCATAATGGCTGTTTTGTCAGCATAGTTCAAGTACTTGACTATAACGTGTCGAGGTTTGGCTCGTGTATCCGACGGTTGTCCAATACGATGGGCCCGTTCGATCGTACAAGGCGTTCGGAGTCCCAACTGTTCGGGGATTAACTTGGCGCAGATAGTGGGGAGTTGAGCGAAGGTTACCGATTCTGGGAGACCAATGATACGAACGTTATTTCTTCTCGATCGGTTTTCCAAATCGTCGATCTTTTCCCACATCTCTTTATGCGTGTGGAGGATCCTGGCAATCATCGCCGAAGATCCGGCCGTTTCATCCTCGAGCGCGGATATACGTTCTTCCGTATGTTGCAGCCTTTGTCCCTGGGCCCGCACTTCCAGATGCAGCTGTTCCAGCCCTCGTTGTACCGCAGCGTCCACAGTAGCTGTGAGTGTGGGTCCCAACAAGAGAACCACAGCTTGTGCTATCCCCTCCGGGGATGTAGGGTCAGCTGGGGTGGGCGTTGGTGGAATCAGGGATCCCTGAACCTGTGAGGCCTGCTCGTGTGAGGGCGGCCCGGCCGCCATGTTGGCAGCGTGTGTCTCCGCCGCTGAGGGGATGCCCGCCGAAGCCGCCTTGGCGTACGACCGCTCCACATAGCGATCCATGATAGCTCACCCGTCCTCCGAGATTACGGTGAGCCTCCCCGGTGCCTGAGCCGGCGTTTTAGGCAGATTTGGCGAGGAGGGACGCGGGAGCTAATGGCGATCACCTCCTCCTCATGTGGCGCCGGAACCGGAAGTCCAAGGGTTTTTAATTCCCCAACGTCTGGAACATCTAAGCACCTCTACCCATGGAGAAATTTTGATATTAAGAGTTGGTATTTCTTTGGAGACTCTCAAATTATAGAGTTAGGACTGCAGTACACTGAAGTGCTGTGACGTGACTTCTGTAGCTTACGCATGTATTTGCAAATGTGTGCAAACTAAACCCCTTGTTTTTAATGTGAACTATTAGATGGGGTCAATTTGTTGCAGTCTAGCTAGTAAGTGAGCTAGAAATTTTTGGTTGCTGTTTGATATGTGCTGTCATTTCATGTGTTCATGTGCTCCTTGCTGTAAAGGCCAGTTATAGGTTTGGGTGATTGCCACTTGTTTGTATAACAGTTGGTATTTCTCAACATCAGGGACATTTAAGTGACTCTGTCTTTCAAGGGGGCTTAATATTGTGCTGGTAAGGGTTGGTATTCCCCAACATCAAGGACATCTAAGCGTCTTAGACTCTAGAGATAGCTTGATATTGTCATGGTAAGGGTTGGTATTCCCCAATGTCAGGGACTTCTAAGTGCTTCTGCCTTTATAGATAGTTTGATATTGTCCTGGTAGGGGTTGGTATTCCTCAATGTCAAGGACATTTAGGGGACTTTGCTTTTGAGGGGACTTGGTATTCTGCTGGTAAGGGTTGGTATACCCCAATGTCAGGGACTTCTGACGACTGAAGAAAGGGGGAGACTGAGGATTTTGCTGTGAAAGTGAGGGACTGAGGACTGTGATGTGAAGAGGGGGAGGGAACAGAGGACTTCTGATGTGAAGGCGGGGGAACTAGGAGCCATGATGTGAAAGGAGGGGACTGAGGACTTTAATGTGAAAGGGGGGGGGGGGGGCTGAGGACTGATATGAAAGTGAGAGCTTCGGATGTGACGGCTGACCCTCACTTGGATGGTAAAGGGGAAAATAGAGGACTCTGATATAAAAAGGGAAGGATGAGGACGTTAATTTGAAGGAGGAACACTGAGAACTCTGATGTGAAAGGTGGGTGGGTGGGGGGGGGGGCACTGAGGACTCTGATGTGAAAGGTGGGGGTGAATAAGGACTTTGATGTGAAAGGAGGGAGGGACTGCTGAGGAGTCTGATGTGAAAGGTGGGACTGAGTACTCTGATGTGACGGGGTTGATGACTCTGATGTGACAGGGGGAACATCTGATGTAATGACCAACCCCCAATTTTAACTGGGGTGCATCTAGATTTTAATCATTTTAAATTGTTCCTTGAATGAAAAAAAAGTTTAAGAAGCACTGACCTACAGTGCCTTGCAAAAGTATTGATTCACCCCCCCTTGTCATTTTTCGTGTTTTGTTGCCTCACAAACTGGAATTAACATAGATTGTTTGAGGATTTGCATCATTTAATTTACAGAACATGCCCACAAATTTGAAGATTTTTATTTTATTTTTTTTATGGTGAAGCAAACAACAAATAGGACAAAATAACATAAAAAGTCAATGTGCATAACTATTCACCCCCCTAAAGTCAATACTTTGCAGAGCCTCCTTTTGCGTCTATCACAGCTCCAAGTCACTTTGGATAAGTCCCTCTGAGCTTGCAACCTCTTACCACTGGGATTTTTGCCCATTCCTCCTTGCAAAACTGCTCCAGCGCCTTCAAGTTGGATGGTTTGTGCTTGTGAACGGCAATCTTTAAGTCTGACCACAAATTTTCTATTGGATTGAGGTCTGGGCTTTGACTAGGCCATTCCAACACATTTACATGTTTCCCCTTAAATCACTCAAGTGTTGCTTTAGCAGTGTGTTTGGGCTCATTGTCCTGCTGGAAGGTGAACCTCCGTCCTAGCCTCAAATCACACACAGAGTGATACAGGTTTTGCTCAATAATATCCCTGTATTTAGCATCATCCATCTTTCCCTCAACTCTGACCAGTTTCCCAGTCCCGACTGCTGAAAAACATCCCCACAGCATGATGCTGCCACCACCATGTTTCACAGTGGGGGTGGTGTTCTTTGGGTGATGTGTTGGGTTTGTGCCAGACGTTTTTTGTGTGTGTTTTCGTTGATGGCCAAAATGTTAAATTTTAGTCTCATCAGACCAGAGCACCTTCCTACATACATTTTAGGAGTCTCCTACATGCCTTTTCGCAAACTCAAAACCTACCATTTTGTTTTTTGCTGAAAGTAATGTCTTTCTTCTGGCCACTCTGCCATAAAGCCCAACTCTATGGAGCGTCCAGCTTATTGTCGTCCTATGAACAGATACTCCAGTCTCTGCTGTGGAACTCTGCAGCTCCTCCAGGGTTACCTTAGGTCTCTATGCTGCCTCTCTGATTAATGCCCTCCTTGCCCGGTCCGTGGGTTTTGGTGTGCGGCCGTCTCTTGGCAGGTTTGCTGTTGTGCCATGTCCTTTCCATTTAGTTATAATAGATTTGATGGTGCTCCTAGGGATCATCAAATATTTGGATATTTTTGCTATAACCTAACCCTGACTTGTACTTCTCAACAACATTGTCCCTTACTTGTTTGGTGAGTTCCTTGGTCTTCATGGCAGTGTTTGGTTAGTGGTGCCTCTTTCTTAGGTGTTGCAGCCTCTGGGGCCTTTCAAAAAGGTGTGTCTATGTAATGACAGATCATCTGACACTTAAATTGCACACAGTTGGACATCATTTCACTAATTATGTTACTTCTGAAGGTAATTGGTTGCACCAGAGCTTTTTATGGGCTTTATAACAAAGGGGGAGAATATATACGCACATGCAAATTATCCGTTTTTTATTTCTGAAAAATAGTTTTATGTATATATTTTTCTAATTTTACTTCACCAACTTAGACTATTGTGTTCTGATCCATCATATATATTTCAGATTAAAAGAACATTGAACTGAAAGGCTGTGATGTAACAAAATAGGTAAAAAGCCAAGAGGGGTGAATACTTTTGCAAGGCAATGTATCTACACCCTCCACTGCTTCCACTCACCTGGGGGTACTGTTACTTATACTGCTACATTTTGCATTATTTAAAAATAATTACCCCCCCCCCCAGCTTCAGGAATTAAAGGGATAAAATTGAACATCTTAAACCCCCTGAGGGACACCACCCTAAGAATCACCCAGAGCCTGAAACACCAATTGTGGGTGGAATAACCCTCTAAAAAAAAGTCCCTTTCCTCCCAGCCCCCACTCTCTCAAACACAAATGATGAGAATGTTGTGAGCCTTCATTTGTTGGTTTAAGCCAACATATCATCTGTATTTAGCATGGGGGGGGGGGGGGGTTGCTGATAATTCTATATCTGGACAAATAAACCAATTCATCATTTTATAGCGGAGCTTTACGGCGTGATAAAAATAAACCATCTGTCCACGGCCATACCACTGCAAAAAGGTCTTTGTGTGATGGAAATTAAACTAAGCGAATGGGGAGATAATAAAATGAGAAGGCTGGTAGACCTAAAGCCACAGCTGCCTTATATAAAAATAAAAGAATACTATTAATAGGGTTAATAAAAAAAAAAAAAGAAAAAGAAATTGCCTTTGCAATGCCAAAAATCATAAGATCCAGGGATACAAGCAGCTGAAGTCATATACCAATCTTGTCTTTTTCTGTAAAAGCCAATTGGTGCCATTTTTTTTTTCCACCTCAAGAGCCTCCGTATTGGTCAGTGAGGATGGGCAACACATTCATTTATCATTATGGAGTTTAAGGAAATTAAGAGGGGCAGGGCTAAACTCAACCTGAGGATATACTCCTGCATGCGGTTTTGCAAAATGTTGTGCTATTTTCCAAAGGGACCTACAGTAGGTGCCGCCGATACTGTCGCACTGGTTCCCGGCGACAGGCTTCTCTAACCAGCGCGATATCCCCGTTGCGCTGGTTCTCACACTGGCTGCAATAGCAAAATGTCATTTTCCTATAGCAGCGAGAGAGCGGCGATAATGTCGCCTCACTCATGAAGCCTGCATGCCTTCTCGGGGGCATACCAGGCCCTTAGGTCCAGTAGGGATTTTAAGGGGAATCCCCTACGCCGAAAAAACCGGCGTGGGGTCACCCCCAAAATCCATACCAGACCCCTATCCGAGCACACAGCCCGGCCGGTCAGGAAAGGGGGTGGGGATGAGCGAGCGGCTCACCCCCCCTCCTGAGCCATACCAGGCCGCGTGGCCTCAACATGGGGGGGAGTCCTCAAGGGACTTTTGCTAACTGATCCTTAAAGGAGAAGTACAGACAAAGCTGGTTTGGCTGTACTTCTCCTATGGATCACAGGAGTGAAGTTCGCTTTGCACTACTGTGACCCGCTTTCAGCATACATCGTGCTGAAGTCCACTCTCTGCTGATGTCACAGAGTCGGTCCAGGCTCTGCGTCATCACAACCATGGAGTCGGAATCCACCCTGATCTCTGGACCGACACCCTGCTCAGCCTCTCAGAGAGCCACAGAGAGCCTGAGATGGCCGCTTCCTCTCCCTCCACAGCCCAGCGCTCCAGTAAGCAAGGAGGGGCAGAGCAGAGAGCAGTGACTGACATTACAAGCAGTATCTGGCAAGCAGAGCAAAACACTGATGTCAGAGGCACAATTAGAGGAAGAACTAAATACCCTACCAACAGCTAGCATCAGGTGGATGCTGATTACTGGTATCTGCTGGCTGCTGGGAGACACCCGCTAGTGGACACTGGAACTACAACCTTCCTGCTCTGGGAACCACAGTTCCCCCAGCAAGTGATCCAGGTCCTGACAGAAGGAAATATGGTTAGTTTTACTGTAGGGATGGGTGAGCATTCCTTCTGTTACAAGGCTGTGTAGTTTGGCATCTTTGACCTGGGTGCTGGATGACCTTGGCCCATCGCTGCAGGGTATAAGTACAAGGCAAAAGCAAGATCAGGAGCAGGGTCAGGATCAATTGCAAGCAGTATCTGGCGAGTAGAGCAACACCCTGATGTCGGAGTCACTAGTAGAAGAGGGACTAAATACCCTATCAGTAGCCAGTATCAGGTGGATACTGATTACTGGGATTTGTTGGCTGTTGGGAGACACCCGCTGGTGGACACTGGAACTACAAGCTTCTTGCTCTGGGAACCACAGTGCCACCAGCAAGTGATCCAGGCCCTGACAGAAGGAACTGTGGTTAGTTTTACTGAAGGGATGAGAGAGCCTTCCTTCTATTACAAGGCTGGGTAGTTTGGCATCTTTGACCTTGGCACTGGATGACCTTGGCCCAACACTGCAGGGTATAAGTACAAGGCAAAAGCAAGATCAGGAGCAGGGTTGGGATAAATTGCAAGCAGTATCTGGCGAGTAGAGTAAAACACTGACGTCAGAGGCACTAGTAGAGGAGGGACTAAATATGCTACCAACAGCCAACATCAGGCAGATTCTGATTACTGGGATCTGCTGGCTGCTGGGAGACACCCGCTGGTGGACACTGGAACTACAACCTTTCTGCTCTGAGAACCACAGTTCCCCCAGCAAGTGATCCAGGTCCTGACAGAAGGAAATGTGGTTAGTTTTACTTTGGGGATGGGAGAGTCTTCCTTCTGTTAGAAGGCTGGGTAGTTTGCCATCTTTTACCTGGGCGCTGGATGACCTTGGCCCAAACACTGCAGGGGATAATACAAGGCAAAAGCAAGATCAGGAGCAGGGTCAGGATAAGTTACAAGCAGTATCTGGCGAGTAGAGCAAAACACTGACGTCATAGGTACTAGTAGAGGATGGAATAAATACCCTACCAACAGCCAGCATCAGGTAAATACTGATTACTGGGATCTGCTGGCTGCTGGGAGACACCCGCTGCTGGACACTGGAACTACAACCTTCTGTTCTTGGAACCACAGTGCCACCAGCAAAAGATCCAGGACCTGACAGAAGGAAATGTGCTTAGGTACTACAAGGAGAAAAAGCATGCCAAATAAAGCTGAAGTTTCAGAAAAGCTAGTCTCCGTCGCCAAGGCAAAGCAGAAATTGCACAGAGAACCAGTAATAGCACAGGGTCAAGGACAGAACGGAGAAGTTTAGTCTAGGTCTTCAAGGAGAACATAAATTGAAAAGGGGGGGGGGGGGTGACGCAGATACAGTGAGTGATAGAATGAACACCTGAATCCTGCAGAATTTACTATGCTTATCTTATAATGTTCATGTGGGGACTGGACACATTTACAGATAAGGAAGAGGAAATGTATAATGTAAGGAAATTCTCATTAGACCCGGCGTTCATCATCTTCCTTCATATCTGTAGACGCAGCCACCTGACGCCCCGCGTGCCTTCATGCCCAGAGCAAAAAAAAAATATGCGAAAAAGCCAGAAAGTCTCTCTCTGAGGATCAGCAGGTAATGTATTAGACATAATTAATTAGCACATCACATACTTCAATACACAATGTTCAGACAGACTTGTAATCAGAGAATCTTCATACACGCTGGTTTGATGATGCGCGGGTCTCGCCGGACTAGTTATGTATGTATAGGAAGCAGGAGCCGTGTGCTGGGATGAAGAGTTTGGATCTTTTAGAAAGGATGATAATATTACCCGACAACCCTGAATTTTACCAACCCCCATTCTCAAATGTGTCGGCGGACTATAAGTCCCAGCATACCTTAAGAAGCAACTTCAGACAGCTAATAGGATTGTTACAGCCATCCAGCAAACGCCGCAACTGTGCGAAGATCGGAAAATAGTCATTCAACCACCTAGGTGTCTGTAATTATCACCTAACACTTGAGTAGTAACTTATTAAAGACTGAATACCTTATTTATATGCAAGAAATACATAAATGATTCCATGTTGGCATAGCATGCCATTAACCCTTTCGTGGCAAGCGACATATGTCATAAGTCAGTAGCAGCACCGGCACGTACACAAACTAGCAGCCATGAGCTCGCTTACATTTTCTCAGTTGACTGTCAGCTTGTCAGCAAATAATGCGATAATAAAATCAAAACCAAAAATGGAATTTATGGCACCTTACCGATCATTAGATGTGGTGGCTACATTAGTTTTCTTTTTTTAAGCTTTTTTTATCCCTTTATTTTCACCTGGGGAGCCAGCCAGTAACACACCTCCTGTCTCAGGCCCCATTCACACCTAATGCCCCATACACGCGGTCGGAAATTCCGACGGGAAAAAGTCTCCGATCGGATTATGTTGTCGGAAAATCCGATCGCGCGTGGGCTCTATCGGACTTTTTCTGATGGAATTTCCGACAGAAAAAAGTTTGAGAGCTGGATCTAAAATTTTCAGACAACAAAATCCGATCCGAATTCCGACACACAAAAGCGCCAGGCACGCTCAGAATTTTTTTTTACAGACGAAAGCTATTGGCTGCTGATCTCTACGTAGTCCCCTTGTATGTGTTGTACGTCACCTCGTCCCGAACGATCGCCATTTTCCGACAACTTTGTGCGGCCGTGTGTATGCAAGACAAGTTTCGGCCAAAATCTGTCAGAAAAAATCAGACGGATTTTGTGGTTGGAATGTCCGAACGTGTGTATGGTGCATAAGTGTTTTATTATTATTATTATTATTATTATTATTATTAATAATAATAATAATAATAATAATGTATTTATTTAGTTTGTCTTAGGGTTAGGGTGTTTAGTTATTTATCCTCATATTATTATTATTTTTTTTTTTTAATGGGCTAGGGGTTAAGGTTATGGGTTATTTATTTATTATTACATATTATTCATTTATTGTATTTCGTTAAGATTATTTTTACTTATTTGTGTATTTATTTTACATTTATTTATTAATTTATTATTATTTAGTCCTGGTAGTAGTAGTAGTAGTAGTAGTAGTAGTAGTAGTAGTAGTAGTAGTAGTAGTAGTAGTAGTAGTAGTATTAACACCCTAACCCTAAAACACAAATAAACAAAATAAATAAATAATGACCCTCACCCAGCAGCCAAGAGCTTGCTTCCATTTTCTTAGTTGACTGTCAGCTTGTCAGCAGTTAATATACGATAATAAAATCAAAACCATTAATTTTATATTTTTTACTTTTTGTGTATATATATATTTTGTTCTATAAACAAAAAAAAGACCATCAATTTTGAAACAAAAAAAAAAACATTTTTACATTCTGCTATGAAACATATCCAATAAAAAAATGGAAAAAAAATCGAAATTTCTTCATCAATTTAGGCCATATGTATTCTGCTACATATTTTTGGTAAAAAAAAAATAAAAAATAAATCCCAATAAGCGTATATTGATTGGTTTGCGCAAAAGTTATAGCATCTACAAAATAGGGGATCGATTTACACAATTTTTATTTAATTATTTCTTTTTATACTAGTAATGGTGGCGATCGGCGACTTATAGCGGGACTGCGATATTGCGGCAGGCAAATCGCACACCTAACCGACACGTTTGTGGGGACCAGTGAAACCAATACAGTGATCTGTGCTAAAAATATGCACTGTCACTGTACTAATGACACTGGCAGGGAAGGAGTCAGCATCAGAGGTGATCAAAGGGTTTAAATGTGTTCCTAGGGCGTGCTTCCTAACTGTGGGGGGGGAAGGTGGTACTTGTACTGTGGGAAGACAGAGATCCGTGTTCCTGCTTGGCAGAAACACAGGATCCATGCCTTCCCTTGTCACAGAACGGCGATCTGCCTTGTTTACATCGGTAGATCGCGTTCTGTCTCCCTTGGGAACAATCGGTGGGTTCCCGGAGGGTATCGGGTCCACCAGACCCGCTGATTGGCTCCCACTGTGTCCAATCACAGTGGGAGTGGGTTGCTGACGGCGCACGTTCGCGACCCCAGATCCGGAAGTGCAGAATCGCGTACAGGTATGTGGTTCTGCACAGGGAAGCTGACTTGCCACTGTATAAGTACAGTATACGGCCAGCAACCGGTTAAGGTGGAAGTTCACCTTAAAACTAAAATCGGTAGATCTACAGGCATCCGCGATCTAAGACTAACCTATCTAGCCCTGTAAAGGAGAAATCGGAATACCTACCTGATCTGGTCCGGTCTCCCAGTGTGCAGGAGAGAACCGACAATGGCTGGGAAATGAATGGGAAGTAATGCCACCCATAGAGTTACTATGGGGCTTCCGTTGTCGGCTGCCTCCTCTGCACCCGTCTACACACATAGCTCAGTGTGGGACCGGAGCGGAGCGGATGTAGAAAAGGTATGTATAGAGATTTTTGCTTTACTAGGCTAGATAGGTTCGTCTTAGATCGTGGATGCCTGTGGATTTACAGATTTTAGTTTTAGGGTGAACTTCTACTTCAATGCATTCTCTAAATTAGGGTAAAAAGAAAACCCTTATAAATCTTCGGAACCTGGCTCCCACCGCCAGCCCCCCTTATACTTACCTGAGCCTGATCACAATCCACAAGGGCAGCGGCTCCCTCCACTCTCTCCCTCCTCATAGGCTCAGAGACAGCAGCGGGAGCCATTGGCCAATCCCAGTGACAGTGAGGAGGGAGTGGGGGCTTGGGTGAACCGCGCTTTGTGTGTCAATGGACACACAAAGCTGACTCAGGAACAAGCTTTTACGAGTATCCCAACAACTTGCTATGGGGGCACTGGGCGGGGAGGGGGGCGGGGGAGCCAGGAGTGATTGTGCAATAAAAATAAAAATGCAAAAATGAAGCACACAAAAAAAGTGCACAGGATGTACTCGGGTCCTCCTGCCAGGCACTATTCTGGTACAGAGCCACCTAGTGGCAGAGTATCTAACTGCCCCTGCCTACCAGACGATATTCTGGTACAGAGCCACCTAGTGGCAATGTACTTAACTGTATCTGCCTACCAGGCGCTATTCCGGTACAGAGCCACCTAGTGGCCAAGTAGCTAACTACACCTACGAGACACTATTCTGGCACAGAGCCACCTAGTGGCAAAGTAGCTAACTGCACGTGCCTACCAGATGCTATTCTATTACAGAGCCACCTAGTGGCAAAGTAGCTAACTACACCTGCCTATGTAGACAAAAACTCACCCAAGCTCTACCGCATGTTTATAGGATGATGAGCTGAATAACGGTGCTCAGGCCATTGTGTCCCATACACCAAAATTGCAAAAAGAATGCCGGCAACTCGACTGCTTCTTCTAAACCACTTTCAGCCCCCGGACCATTTTGCTGGCTTAAGACCAGACCACTTTTTGCGATTCGCCACTGCGTCGCTTTAACTGACAATTGCGCGGTCGTGTGACGTGGCTTCCAAACAAAATTGACGTCCTTTTTTCCCACAAATAGAGCTTTCTTTTGGTGGTATTTGATCACCCCTGCGGTTTTTATTTTTTGCGCTATAAACTAAAATAGAGAGACAATTTTGAAAAAAAAAACGCATTATTTTTTACTTTTTACTATAATAAATATCCCCCAAAAATATATAAAAAAAAATTTTTTCCTCAGTTTAGGCCGATGCGTATTCTTCTACATATTTTTGGTTAAAAAAAAAACACAATATGCGATTATTGATTGGTTTACGCTAAATTTATAGCGTTTACAAAATAGGGAATAGTTTTATGGCATTTTTATTCATATATTTTTTTTACTAGTAATGGCGGTGATCAGTGATCAGTGATTTTATTGTGACTGCGACATTATGGTGGACACATCGGACATTTTTGACACATTTTTGGGACCGCTGTCATTTATACAGCACTCAGTGCTATACAAACGCACTGATTCCTGTGTAAATGACACTGGCAGTGAAGGGATTAACCAGGGGGTGGCAATGTAGGGTTTAAGTGTGCCCTAGGGGCATGTTACTAACTGTGGGGGACTGGGCTATGTCTTAGTGAAAACTGATCTCTGCTCCAATCACATGGAGCAAAGATCAGTGTCACTTGTTGCTAGGCAGAACGGGGAGATGCTATTTACATCGGCATCTCCCCGTTCAGCCTCCCCGTGAGACGATCGCGGGTATCACCGGGGCGATCGAGTCCACGGGACCCGCGACCGGACTCACGGCAAATACAAATGAACGTACCTGTACGCCAATTTGCCTGCCCGTGCCATTCTGTCGACGTACATCATCGTGCGTCGATCGGGAACTGGTTAAATATTTATTGAGCACAAACAGCAGTGCGACATAAAAACGCTAACATCTTTCGGCAAAAGCCTTCCTCATAACATAACTACACCTGCCTACCAGGCACTATTCTTGAAGAGAGCCACCTAGTGACAAAGTAACTACCTGCACCTGCCTACCAGACGCTATTCTGGAACAGAGCCACCTAGTGACAAAGTAGGTAACTACACCTTGTCTACAGACTACATTGTACAATTTATTTTTTATTTTTTTGTTCATAGTTGTACTTTAAACCAAAATTTTTAACTTTTCATTTAAAAAGAAAGAAAGAAAAAAAAAAGACAGCTCTCGGGGGAAAAAATGGTAAAAGTTATAATCCAAACTTAAAGGCCAGCATCTTTTCACCCCCATTATGAGAAAATGACCTAGTAAAAGGCAGACTAATGAGTCGTTATTAAAAATGCAGTGAGCTAGATTTTGGGCTAATCTCGGTCCACTTTCATGGGGTGAGACAGTATATGTCTATTTAAATAGAATTAATCATTTCAAACAGATGAGGGCCGATAAACAAATGGAAGGAGCTGAAAGGAGACTTTTAATAGAAGCTTGGTCTGAAATGATAGATGTTTCAGCTGCGGGAACACACTGAGCTGAAAGAGAAAGGAATTTGTGCAGTTCCATTGTGTCGGGCTATTAGTGAGACTATTCCGATACCCTTATGAGGAATTCAATTTACAACTGAAAAGAACCGCACAAGGGCCTAAAGGACCTCTTTTTAACATAGCAAAGTATGAATGTTTGGCCACGTCCAGGCTAGGCCTAGATGATTAATACAGCTTTAAAGGGAATTCTTTATTTTTCATGAGCCATGTCACGTGGTACAGGAGATATGGGCACTGATCAGCCTGCTAAGCCGACACCTAGGTCCACCCACCACCGTCGAATGCCAATTTAGGGCAAGAAATTATCTATTAGAACAACTGCTGTGGGAACCGTTTTTTGGTGATTTTGCACACCTGTTAAAATGTATATTTTAGGCTTGAAGATTAGCTAAAACCCCCTGAACAAGATTTCTTTTCTTGAAAGCAGAGACCCTGAAGAATAAGATGGTGGTAGTTCAGTAAAAAAAATAAAAAATACTACAGTTAATTTTAGTGCATACAATGCAATATACTACCCTTTTTTTTGTAAATATGAAAGATGAGGTTGCATCGAGTCAGAAGATACCCAACATGCCAAGCCTTAAAGCTGTAGAAACTAGATATTAGACATGTGCATTCGTTTTCATCCGAATGCATTTTCGTCCGAATTTCGGGTATTTTCGTTACCGTTTTAACAGTGTGCAGAATCCGAAAAACGAAAGATCCGACATAAACAAATGTTTTATTTTCGTTTTCGTTGCGATAACAGTTCGATGTAGATAGGAGATTCGGCATGACGCCGACAATAGCAATCTGTGTCCATCGAACCTGTGGTCGAATGTGCCTAACCTTAGCTCTATTAGTCCAAGATTATTCGACATAGAGAGAAAAGATTCGACATAGAGAAAAAAAATTTGACATAGAGAGAAAAGATTCGACATAGAGAAAATTTTTTTTACATAGAGAGAAAAGATTTTACAGAGAGAAAAGATTTGACAAAAAGAGAAAGGATTCGACATAGAGAGAAAAGATTCGACATAGAGAGAAAAGAATCCACATAGAGAGAAAGGATTCAACATTATAGAGACAATAGCAAACAAGGTTGAATGTGCCTAAGGTAACTCTATTAGTCCAAGATTATTCGACATAGAGAGAAAAGATTCGACATAGAGAGAAAAGACTCGACATAGAGAGAAAAGATTTGACAAAGAGAGAAAAGATTCAACATTATAGAGAGAATAGCAAAAAAGGTTGAATGTGCCTTGCCTATCTCTATTAGTCCAAGATTATTCAACATAGAGAGAAAAGATTTGACATAGAGAAAAAAGACTCTACATAGAGAGAAAAGATTTGACAAAGAGAGAAAAGATTCAACATTATAGAGAGAATAGCAAAAAAGGTCAAATGTGCCTTGCTTATCTCTATTAGTCCAAGATTATTCGACATAGAGAGAAAAGATTCGACATAGAGAAAAAAGATTTGACATAGAGGGAAAAGATTCGACATAGAGAGAAAAGATTCAACATAGAGAGAAAAGATTCGACATAGAGAGAAAGGATTCGACATAGAGAGAAAAGATTCAACATTATAGAGAGAATAGCTAAAAAGGTTGAATGTGCCTAACCTAAGCTCTATTAGTTCAAGATTATACGACATAGAGAGAAAAGATTCGACATAGAGAGAAAAGATTCGACATAGAGAGAAAAGATTCCACATTATAGAGACAATAGCAAAAAAGGTCGAATGTGCCTAAGCTAACTCTATTAGTGCAAGATTATTTGACATAGAGAGAAAATTTGATTTGATATGAAGATTCGACGAAGCAGTCGCCGCGAGAGGACATTTATGGCCATAGGCTATAGAAGAATTCTAATGTTGGTTGACTAGTAATAATAATAATTAATAAATATAATTATTACTAGTGTCATACAACATTCAAATTCTACTACAGCTTGTAGGCTGAACATTTGACCGGAAACGTGCGATCGTGGCGTCGTACGGTTTAGCTGCTCCGTCGAATCTTCTTAGAACATTCAACAGACACCATCAGCCTTCAATGACAGATTCGACCTTAATTATTTCGGTTTTTCAGACGAATGCATTTTTTTAACGAAACTAAATAAATAAAATTTAATTTTGGGAGTAACTAAATACATTTATTTTTCGGACGAAAACGAAATTCTGAAACAAAATATTTCAGTGTGCACATGTCTACTAGATATTAGTTGAAACCCCCAAACATAATATATTTTCTGAAAGCAGAGACCCTAAAGAATAAGGCGGTGATAGTTCAGAAAAAATATACCGAAGTTAATTTTAGTGCACAAAATGCAATATATTACTTTTTTTTTTTAAATATAAAGGATGAGGTTGCGTCGAGTCAATAGATACCCAACTTGCCAAGCCAACCCTCCATGAGTACTCAACCTGTGGCCCTCCAGCTGTTGCGGAACTACAGGTCCCATCATTCCTTTGTTGTTTTTTTTTTGTCTTGCAATGACTCATGGGATTTGTAGTTCTGCAATAGCTGGTGGGCAACAGGTTGAGGACCCAAACCCAGATCTACCATTATTGAATGCCAATTTGGGGCAAGGAGTGATCTAAAAGAATAATTAATCCCTTCAGCCACCGGAACCATTTTTACGGATTTTCCATATACGTTAAAATGTACATTTTGAGCTTTAAGATTAGCTACAAAATCCCAGAGCATGACAAGACCAGTCCCCATGCACAAGGAGAGAGAGAGAGAGAGAGAACAGAGATGTGGGAGGGGCCTAATAGACCCCACCCATTACAGGTTCCTGCAGAAAACTACAGGAGGGGTGGAGACGAGACCAGTCCCCCTGCACAAGGAGAGAGAGAGAGCAGAGATGAGGGAGGGGCCTAATAGACCCCACCCATTACAGGTTCCTGCAGAAAACTACAGAAGGGGCGGAGACAAGACCAGTCCCCCTGCACAAGAAGAGAGAGAGCAGAGATGAGGGAGGGGCCTAATAGACCCCACCCATTACATGCTTCCTGCAGAAAACTACAGAAGGGGCGGAGACGAGACCAGTCCCCTCGCACAAGGAGAGAGAGAGCAGAGATGTGGGAGGGGCCTAACAGGCCCTACCCATTACAGGCTTCCTGCAGAAAACTACAGAAGGGGCAGAGACAAAACCAGTCCCCCTGCACAAGGAGAGAGAGCAGCAGTGAGCGGTCTTTAGTACAGGAAGTCTCAGACTGGAATAATGCACAGATCTGGGAGAAGCAAGAATACACAAGGCTTTTGTATTTAGACAATACAGGCTGAACCTAGAGTTCAGTCATTTGTTCTTCCTATATGACAGGTGGCTATGGATAGGTTGAAATCAGTGGGTCATTTAAAATATTGTAAAAAAAAATAAAAAATAAAAAAAAATTAACATTTCTAGAGAAATTAAAATTAAAGAAAGTAGTAAACAGCGTGCATCCAAAATAAAATCCTTACATCTTCCCCAAAGCTGAAATAAAACTCCTTCGTTTGAATGTGGAACACAAACACCCCTGTGAATATAAACCTTCCACGCTGTCATGTTTAAAATAAAGGTTATGAAATTCAAGGACAACTTTGTTTCCTTCTTTAGGTGTCAGAACACGTAGCTTTTTTTTTTTTCTTTCTTTGAGACAATAGTAGGTTAATTTAAATATGTATAAATATTCAGATGTTTGCATGAGCGGCTTGATAATTTTCGCTTATATAAGCCGAATGACAGCGGAAGTTTGCCAAAGCTACGGAATTTCAAAACTTTACATTCTTTATTCGAAGGATGATCTTCTAATTCTTTGGATGACTCCATCGGATTATGCACACCTGGGTAAAACTTCACAAAAAAGTACAGAAATGTCTATGATGTTTGATCTCCTGATCTGATATATATATATATATATATATATATATATATATATATATATATATATATATATATAGATATTATTATTATTATAAAATATATATACGGTATATATATAAATATATAATTATTATTATAATATATATATATATATATATATATATATATATATATATTGTATATACAGTGCCCTCAAAAGTATTCAAACCCCATGAAGATACTGTAAATATATATATATATATATATATATATATGGTCTGAGCACTGACAGGCTGACCCCCCACCCCTTCCACCTCTGCAGCAATGCTGGCAGCACTCATACATCTATTTCCCAAAGACAACCTCTGGATATGACGCTGAGCACGTGACCTCAACTTCTTTGGTTGGCGAGGCCTGTTCTGAGGGGAACCTGTCCTGTTATACCGCTGTATGGTTTGGCCACCGTGCTGCAGCTCAGTTTCAGGGTCTTGGCAATCTTCTTATAGCCTAGGCCAGTGATGGCGAACCTTGGCACCCCAGATGTTTTGGAACTACATTTCCCATGATGCTCAACTACACTGCAGAGTGCATGAGCATCATGGGAAATGTAGTTCCAAAACATCTGGGGTGTCAAGGTTCGCCATCTTTATGTAGAGCAACAATTCTTTTTTTCAGATCCTCAGAGAGTTCTTTGTCATGAGGTGCCATGTTGAACGTCCAGTGATCAGTATGAGAGAGTGAGAGCGATAACACCAACTTTAACATACCTGCTCCCCAGTCACACCTGAGACCTTGTAACACTAACAAGTCGCATGTGTGACGGACTGTGGTTTATATGGTCACAAAACAGACACCCCAAAGCAAAGTACATATTCATTTTTTTTTTTATATTTCTAAACATCTCCCTTCTATTCTATTAATAACCAATAGATGGCAGAGAAGGTGCACAAACAGAGTCTATATAAGGCCACACACCATGTGACTGGAAATTAAACTACTTCCAGCCATAAAGTCAGTGGTCATATCTCATGCTGTTTGTGTGATTCTTTGCAGTCCACGCCAAGCTGATCACCTTATCTCATCGCGTCTACAATCATCGGCTCTCTTAATTCACATTTTGAGGCCGGTAACATTTTGGGGGCTCGTCCGGGATTCGTTGTGTTACCAGTGAAAAGGAAGCGCGAGACAAGCGTGAGCCTGCTACAGAGCTACAAGGAGAGTCCTGAGTGTCGTCTGCCTTGTGAGTGCAAGTCTTCAGATTGCAACAGAGATGGCGTCTCCTCGTCGTGCACTGATGTGGGATATCCAGAAACAAATTCATCTGCTTAATGAAGAACAGTTGCATAGCCTCGCTATTACACTGGAAGATGAAAGAGACGTGGACGTTCCATCAGTGACTGGTACCAACGAAATGGAACTTGTTGAATTTATTGAAGACTACTTGAGAAGTGATCAGCTGGAAAAGTTGGAAGATCAAGGTATGTCTTACCTACTCATCATCCAAGACAAGATCAATGAACTAAAACTTAACAAGGAAAGTACACCAACTGTGGACATTGCAACCGCTGCAAAAAAAATAAGTAGTGGAACTGCAAGGACTGAACAGGTATCGGAGGTGGTGAGATTAACTGATGTTGTTGCTTTATTGCCACGTAGAGAATTTAAAATGCATGGTGGTGTAATTTCAGATCATGGTTCGGACATGAGTTACAGTAGCGTGTGCAGACAAATTGACGGGTGTCTAACAGAAAAATTCCCTGAATCTGAAATTATACGCACAGTGTTGAGAATAATCAAACCTGGTAATTTTAAAGATATGTTGACTGACAAAGATGATCTTACTGTTGCTGAATTGAAAAGGTTTTTGAAGTCACATATGAGAGAACGAAGTGGTAATGAGTTATTTCAGGACCTTAGCAATGCTACCCAGCGAGAAAGAGAAACAGCACAACAATTTGTTTACAGGCTAGTGGGGTTAAAACAAAAAGTTCTGTCTACATCACAACATGATAGGCAAGAGTTTAACTATGACAAAAAACTGGTGCAAGGCATATTCCTTCATACACTGTATCAGGGACTAAATGAGAAAAATTCTAATGTTAGACGAGATATCAAGCCTTACGTGTCTGATTTGACAGTAACGGATGACTTTATCATAGAGCAAGTCACCAGATCAGTTGATGAGGAAACAGAAAGGCAGAGACGCTTAAACAGTGCACCTAAACATAAACCTATTACTGTTCATTCATCCCAGACACCAGGGAATAGTGAAAAAGACACCTTCCAAAAGGGAGTTGAGGGAGATGCTAGAGCAAATCACACTGCATTAATGGAACTAACAACACAGGTCTCTGCTCTCACAAAGAACCTGGAAAAGATGATGAAGCTAACTCCTCTTGTTGGAAACCAAATGACTAAGCCACTAACCAATGTTCAAGTTGCAGATACAACTCACTGCAAGCCCAGGTGTGATGATTGCATTAAACGAGAGAGTCAGAACTGCTACCATTGTTTCTACTGTGGTTGGACAGGACACAGAGCAGTTGATTGCTTGAAGAAAAGAAGGCAGTTGGGAAACAACAGACGGTCACTGGGAAAGGGACAACCAGTGACCACCTCAAATGATCTGTCCCATGCTAAGGTAAACAGGGTATTCACCCACCGGTCAACTAGAACACTCCCAAAAGAGAATGGATTCTCCAAACAACACGTAGCACAATTAATTGGAGGAAAATGCCTACTGTCATGTCGGATGAATGGTGTTCCGGTTGACATGTTGATGGATACAGGAGCTCAGGTCAACATTGTCGGGAAGGCATGGTTAAAAAAGTTTCTACCCAGTGTCTCCATTAGGCACATACAAGATTTACTTTGTGATGACAACTTATCCATTACAGCTGCAAATGGTTCTATCATTCCATTCATCGGATGGATTGAAGTCTGCCTGGAATTCGAAAGTAGTGGACATGGAAACTCAGCCATTTATGTGCCAATGCTGGTGAGTGACTGCTGTAATGACAATCTAATTCTTGGGTTTAATGTTATCGAAGAATTGATCAGAGAAAACCGTGACCGACCAAACAGCACCCAAAACCTGACTATCTTGCTGAGTGAAGCTATGAAAGTAAGACAGAGTGTAGCGAATAACATTGTCAATGCTGTCAGTCAAGCAACTGACCCAGGAGAAATATTCGATAGTCGTATGGTCAAAGTGGGGAAGAAGGGACTCCAGATTAAAGGAGACGAGCTCTGTGAAGTCAAATGCAGAATTAGAGCGTGGCCGAAAGGAGGAATCATGCCATTTGAACCACTTCCCGAATATCTAGTTGAGGAAGGACTTGAACTATTTCCTTCAGTGGTAGATGTGCCAAATGGGTTCTCTAAACTGGTGAAGATACCTATACTGAACCGTGCTCAACATGACATCTACCTTCCACCCAGAACAGTATTGGGTACCATTTCTCCAGCAGCTGAGATTCTACCATTGTCTCCAAGCAAAGACGATGGAGAGGGAATTGACCAGAAGAAAAGGGTGTTTCATGTAAACCAGTTGAATCAAGTGGACACTGGAAATCAGCTACCCACTAACAAATCTGTTAAGTGGCACCCACCTGTCAATTTGGAAGATCTCTCAGAAGAAGAACAGGAGATAGCGAGACAAATGTTATATGATGAATCAGATGTCTTTGCTCGAGATGAGGGAGACATAGGATGCATCCCTAACCTGAAACTGAGGATAAATCTGAAAGATGAAACTCCTGTCCAGAAACGCTACAATTCGATACCGAAACCCCTATACAAAGAAGTGAAAGAATATATCCAAAACCTTCTTGACCGAGGTTGGGTAACAAAATCTTCTTCAGCATACTCATCACCAGTTGTTTGTGTTCGAAAGAAGGACAGTAGCCTACGACTATGTGTTGACTTTAGGGAGTTAAACCGAAAGACTATCCCAGATAGACATCCACTACCCAGAATACAAGATCTGCTGGATAGCTTAGGAGGATTTACGTGGTTCTCAATCCTGGACCAGGGTAGTGCGTATCATCAAGGCTTTGTGCATGAAGACTCCAGACATCTGACGGCTTTCAGCACCCCCTGGGGACTCCTGGAGTGGAACCGTATTCCATTTGGATTAACGAATGCCCCAGCAGCTTTTCAGAGATGCATGGAGAATGTATTAGAGGGCATCAGAGACAAATGTTGTTCTCCATACTTGGATGACGTACTTTGTTACTCCAAAACTTTTCAGGAGCATGTCAATGATATTAGGCAAGTGCTTAGTCGAATGCGTGAGCATGGTATCAAACTTAGACTGAAGAAGTGGTCTGGCTTAAGGAGAACGACTGGATTCCAAACCACAAAGAAAAGGAGAGTATGACCAACAAAACAAGACGTTTGATACATGAATGGAATAAACTCAGAGTCGATGAAGGAATCCTCTACCGACATTCTGGAACCCGAAAACAGCTAGTTCTACCAGAAAAGTTAAAACCATTGGTCTTAAGAAATCTTCATGATGACATGGGTCACATTGGTACTGACAAGGTAACCCACCTAGCACGTGAACGATTTTACTGGCCATTTATGCAAAGAGACATTGATGAATATGTGCTGAAGAAGTGCAGCTGCATCAAACGAAAGCGTCCAAATATCACCGAAAGAGCACCTATGGGTTCGATTACTACCAGTTCACCTTTGGAGTTAGTATCCATTGATTATCTTCACTTGGAGAAAAGCAAAGGAGGATATGAGTATATACTTGTAATAGTTGACCATTTCACACGCTTTGCACAAGCGTATCCAACTAAGAACAAATCTGGAAAAACGGCAGCAGAAAAGATCTTTCAAGATTTCATACCATACAACTCCACCATGACCAAGGAAGAGAATTTGAAAACAACTTATTTCAGACATTGCAACGATTGGCAGGGATTTCTCATTCAAGAACTACTCCATACCATCCACAGGGTAACCCAGTGGAGAGACTGAACCGTACTTTGTTACAGATGCTTCGCACCTTAGAGGAAGAGAAAAAGTCAGATTGGAAAGAACATCTTCCACATATGGTTCATGCATACAATTGCACCAGGCATGAAGCCACAGGATACTCGCCATTCTTTCTATTGTATGGAAGATCTCCTCGTTTGCCAATTGACCTAATGCTCAACCTAAATTTGGAAAAGGAATCAGAAAGTCAACCAACATTTACTCAGAAATGGGCATCTAGAATGCAAGAAGCTTACAAAATCGCATCCGAGAATAGCAAAAAATCATCTGCTAAAGGGAAGAAGTACTATGACAAAAAGATAAAAGGAGCACCTCTTCAACCGGGTGATCGGGTCTTAGTACGAAATCTCTCTGAAAGAGGAGGACCTGGTAAACTTCGTTCATACTGGGAAGAATCAGTACACAAAGTGGTAGAAAGAATCAAAGATGGGCCTGTGTACAAAATTCAGCCTGAAAGTGGTAAAAAGACTATTCGAGTACTGCACAGAAATCTTTTACTACCAGTAAATGACCTACCAATTGAAGGACACATTCCAAGAGTACCGATGAAACAAAGACAATCAAGTAACAGAAAGGATACCAGAATGGATGTGGACCAGGAGGAGGAATGTTCAGATGAAGAAAGATGGTATTATCATTATATACCAGAGACTACAGAAAGTCCTGATCGTGTTGTGTCTCAACAAAACTCTCAAAACGTACAGAAAATCCCATTAAGAGTTTCTGCTGAGGAGTTCTATCCTACAACTACCACACCCAATCTTGAACAAGAACAAAATGAGGGAACAGTAGTTGGCGACCAAATCTGGGCTACAGACATGGTGGGACTAGACACTGCAGAATTACCCTCAGTAAGTCAAGACTTACCTGTGAACCAAGATATGCAAATGGAGAATGATGTTGATGGAGAAGACTCAACTCCTGTCAGAAGATCTACCAGACAAGTTAAGCCTAAAGAGATCTTTACATATGACACACTAGGTCAGCCAAGATACAGACCAAGTCAGGTTCACACCATACAAACTCCTACAATGCTAGCTACTCCCATGACATGCCAGGTAGTTAACGTAGCTCCTTGGTGGCAACAAGTACCTATTTGGGTTACTTAAATCACTAAATAGTGTTCAGATACCAATTGAGTTTAATGTCGGGAGCCATTAACTGAAGGAGGGGAGAGTGTGACGGACTGTGGTTTATATGGTCACAAAACAGACACCCCAAAGCAAAGTACATATTCATTTTTTTTTTTATATTTCTAAACATCTCCCTTCTATTCTATTAATAACCAATAGATGGCAGAGAAGGTGCACAAACAGAGTCTATATAAGGCCACACACCATGTGACTGGAAATTAAACTACTTCCAGCCATAAAGTCAGTGGTCATATCTCATGCTGTTTGTGTGATTCTTTGCAGTCCATGCCAAGCTGATCACCTTATCTCATCGCGTCTACAATCATCGGCTCTCTTAATTCACATTTTGAGGCCGGTAACACATGACACCGGGGAGAAAAAAAACGGCTAATTGGGCCCAATTTGGATATTTTCACCTAGGTGTGTACTCACTTTTGTTGCCAGCGGTTTAGACACGAATGGCTGTGTGTTGAGTTAATTGACACTTTTATACAAGCTGTACACTCACTACTTTACATTGTAGACAAAGTGTCATTTCTTCAGTGTTGTCACATGAAAAGAGTAAAATATTTACAAAAATGAGAGGGGTGTACTCACTTTTGTGAGACAATGCTTATACATATATATATATATATATGCTTCAGGACATCCTGTAAGCCGGGGTACCTGTTGGAGGGCGGAGAGGAGGTTGGTGCCATTGTCGCAAACCACCATTCCTGGCTTAAGCTGGCGTGGCGTCAACCACCTCTCGGCCTGCCCCTGCAGAGCTGACAAAACTTCCGCCCCAGTGTGGCTCCTGTCCCCCAAACAAACCAGCGCAAGCACGGCATGGCATCGTTTTGCCTGCGTACTTGCGTAGCCCCTGGAACGCCTACGGAGCACCGCTGGTTCTGAGGACAGAGCACTGGAAGAGGCCATGGAGGAAGAAGAAGAGGAGGGGGTGGAGGACAGAGGTGTGTCACAACCAATAGTAGCATTTTGGAGGCGTGGTGGCGGAACAACCTCCAACACTACTGCACCTTGTCCTGCATCCTTCCCAGCTGCCAGAAGAGTGACCCAATGGGCCGTGAAAGACAGGTAACGTCCCTGTCCATGCCTGCTGGACCATGAGTCAGCGGTAATATGCACCTTACCGCTGACCGCCCTGTCCAGCGAGGCAAGGACATTGCCTTCCACATGCCGGTAGAGAGCCGGAATCGCCTTCCGTGAGAAAAAGTGGCGTTTGGGGACCTGCCACTGAGGAACCACACATTGTACAAACTCACGGAAGGGGGCCGAGTCTACCAACTGAAAAGGCAGCAGTTGAAGTGCTAGCAATTTAGCCAAGCTAGCATTCAACCGCTGGGCATGTGGATGGCTGGGAGTGAACTTCTTTCGCCGGTCCAGCAGCTGGGGCAGGGACATTTGCCTGCTATAATCGGACGTGGGTGTACCGCTAGCAGAGTTCCCGGAAGCTATTGGCTGTGACACACCTAATTCTACACCTTCATTCCTCTCAGAGCAGGTTTCAGAGAGGACTGAAGGTCTAGTGGGGTTGGAGATGCCAGCTGATGAGGAGCAAGGAGAGGTCCGCTTTGTTCTTTGGTGTGGGTCTTTGAGGTACGCTTGCCAACGAGCTGCATGGCAGGTCAACATATGTCTGGTCAAGCATGTGGTGCCCAAGCGGCTGATGTTTTGGCCACGTGAGATACGCTTGAGACATATGTTGCAAATAGCAGCGGTGCGATCTGATGCACTCGTCTCAAAAAAGGCCCACACCAAAGAACTTTTAGAATAACGCGCAGAGGCAGCGCTCTGCACAGGCGGAGCTCTGCGGTGTGATTCAGCCGGTGTGCTGCCCCTAAGCTGGCCCCCGGAGGGCATCCTGCCTCGTTGGACATGTGCCTCCTCCTCCTCCTCCTCCTCCTCCTCCTCCTCTCTCCTTCCAGGCACCCACGTGGAGTCAGTGCCCTCATCATCCCCTCCCTCTTCATCGCTGTAGCAAACCTGGCAGTATGCTGCAGCTTGTGGAACATGACTGCCAGATTGCTGTCCTTCTTGAGCATCCCCTCTCTCTGCGCTCACGCTACTGCCTTCCTCTACCTGAGTGTCATCATCAGAGCCCACAAAACACTGGGCATCCTCCTGGAGCATGTACCCAACACTGTGCTCAAAGAGTTCAGGAGACTCCTCAGGAGGACGTGGTGGGTCTAGGGAAGGAGTCACTGATGATGACATTGAGAGGAGGGAAGACGATGCGTTGGCAGCTGCTTTGCTACTACCCTGAGACTGGGTGAGAGAGGATGAGGAGGATGAAGAGGGCTTGGTCATCCACTCTACCAAGTTGTTGGCATGTTGCGGTTCAACATGTCCAGCTGCCGAAAAGAAGGACAAGCGTGTCCCATGGCCACGTGATGATGACAATGCACCGCGTCCACGACCAGCACTGTTGTCTCTAGACACAGAGCCTGCTTGCCCTCTTTTATCGGCTCGCGCCTGTCTGCCTCTCCTTGCTGGCCTTCCAGACATGGTAATGGCCTGAAGGGAGTTGGGTAAAAAAGCAGTTGGGTAGTTTATATTGTGCTGGAGGCACACAACACCCACTAACTCCTGCAGATGCCTTTATTATAGAACACCAGAGATAAAGGGGTATATACAGATGTATACTGTGCTGTGCTAGAGGCACACACAACTTCCAATAATTCCTGCAGATGGCAAGTGGGCTCAAATAGAGAACAGCTATGTAGGTGGATATAGCGGTATGTACTGGGTACAGAGCACGCAGACAGCACGCACTATCTCCTAACACTACTGACTGCAAGCTCTATTATTAAAGATAGATCACTAGCTATATAGGTGAGGTGAATATAGTGGTGTATACTGCGGTCAGGGCACGCAGACAATAACCACTACACAACAGCAAGATCGAAAATCGTCCGAAAACGATCGGTGTGTACTGTGTTGAAGGTACACAGAACACCCACTGCTTCAGACGCCAACACACTACACAAGGCCGCCGCACTGGCGGCCTTATATAGTGTGGGGCGTACACTACACAGCCTGAGCTATGATTGGCCACAGGCATCCTGCCTGTGGCCAATCATGGCTCTCCTCGCTGCTGGCGCTGCGATTGGCCAAGCATGCGGGGTCACAGTGCATGCTTGGCCAATCATGAGCCAGCAATGCACTGCGCCATCGCAGTGCATTGTGGGCCGTGAGCGCCACACGAATTTGGCACGAACGGACCAAAATGTTCGGACTTCGCCGAACGGACGAACAGCCAATGTTCGAGTCGAACATATGTTCGACTCGAACACGAAGCTCATCCCTATCTGTGACTGAAGTTCCCCTTCTCTCTCTTGCCTCTGAGTAAGTACACCAAGGTAAATCAGGGTTCTCAGAGCACCCCTTACATCAGAGTTCCCCTTTACACCAGAGGCCACAGTGTTTCCCCTTACATCAGAATCTTCTCCGTACATCAGAGTTCTCAGTGTACACCCTCAGTATTCCCAGAGCATCCCTTATGCTAGAGTCCCCAGAGTTCTCCCTTACATCAGAGTGTGCAGAGTCCCCCCTTACAGTAAAGGGGAACTCTACGAGTTCAGATGTAAAAGGGAACTCTGTGGACTCTGATGTAAAGGGAGACTCTTGTTATTAACTTCATATGATTAGAAATGTTATGTAGTAGCAAAATATATGTATAGTTTATACTATATAAAAAAAAAATTGCTGTGCGCCGCAAAAGTGTTCAGGTTTGACTTGAAGAAAAGGTGGCAACCCTAACACCGACAGCAAATTATATGAGCATGCAGCTCAAAAGAGAATCTTATTATTTTTTTATTTTTTTAACACAAGCATTTTTATAGCTCAGAAAATGTACACAGCACTTTACATACTGCACACTCACATCAGTCTCTGGCCTCAGGAGCTTGCAATCTATGATCCTTGTATCCCATACATAGAAATACTAACATACTAGAGCCAATTACCTTACATTTTTTTGGCATATGGGTGGAAACCAAAGGAAACACCATGCAGGCACAGGGAGAGCATGCAAACTCCATGCAGACAGTGTGCCCTGGCAGAGATCTGACCCGAGAACCCCAGTGCTGCCAGTGCTACCCGCTACGCCCCTGTGCTGGCATTCTATGCATGGCCCACTTTAGAAAGCGAGAGGAAATTGTAGGTTCTATTTGGGAAGCTCCACCGTCAGAACGGTATCTGGTCTCTTGGAGCGCAGTTATTATTTTCGGAGAAGAAGAGAAGCTCTGGGAAGGGTTAATGTGGCAGTGGCTGATGCCATTGATTTGAAATAGCCCGTTAACAATTGTGTCATTTTTTCCGGAGCGTGATGACTCAAACCCGGGTTGTTATCATTGTATTGTTATCCCGGGGAATGCAGGCGCTGGAGAAAAGACTTGAATACATTTAAAGACAATAAACAAGTAATGCTGTTTTATTATCAGGCTGGACGCTGGAAAATGCTTCCTACAAAGCAACAACGGCCTGCTTCATCCCTTCCCAAATAATGACGGTTATGTTTCTTTACAGTGATTGGGGTGGAGGTCACACCCCGCAGCCTGACATTTAGGTAAGGGTGCCAAATAGCTCAGGTTTAAGGGGAACCCCGGCGTTACCGAGGCTAGGAATAAGAACAGGTTCACTTAAAGAGGACCTATTTTTCAATACTATGTACACTATATTACCAAAAGTATTGGGACGCCTGCCTTTACACGCACATAAACTTTAATGGCACCCCAGTCTTAGTCCGTAGGGTTCAATATTGAGTTGGCCCACTCTTTGCAGCTATAACAGCTTCAAATCTTCTGGGAAGGCCGTCCACAAGGTTTAGGAGTGTGTCTATGGGAATGTTTGATCATTCTTCCAGAAGCGTTCATCTTGGGGGTGTGTTTGGGGTCGTTATGTTGGAATACTGCCCTACGGCCCAGTCTCCGAAGGGAGGGGATCATGCTCTGCTTCAGTATGTCACAGTACAACGGTCCTTGGAGAGGGGCAGACAGCTAACGTGGGGGGGGGGGGGGCAGGGTTCAGGCCTCCCCAAAAAAAAACACTAGCCTCCACTGGTTGTTGAGGGTGATATATTGTTGCTGGAGGGGATCTATTTTACTGCTTTTTTGTTATCATTAACAAATTCCATACAAATTACTTGGCAACATGAAATAATACTTGGCTCTGTATTCTGTAAAGAGTACAGGGGGAAGGCAGGGGGGGGAACCAGGGAACGGTCCTCGGAGGTGGGTAGGGGGGGGAACCAAGGAGCAGTCCTTGGAGGTGGGCAGGGGGGGGGAACCAAGGAAGATCCTTGGAGAGAGGCAGGGGATGGAACCAAGGAATGGTCCTTGGAGGTGGGCAGGGGGTGGAACCAAAGAACTGTCCTCGGAGAGAGGCAGGGCGTTGAACCAAGGAATGGCCCTCAGAGGTGGGCAGGGGATGGAACCAAGGAATGGTCCTCGGAGAGGGGCAGGGGGTGGAACCAAGTAACAGTCCTTGGAGAACGGCAGGGGATGGAACCAAGAAATGTTCCTCAGAGGTGGGTAGGCGGTGGAACCAAGGAACGATTGTCAGTGGTGACCAGGGGGTGGAAACAAAGAACGGTCCTCGGAGAGGGACGGGGGGTGGAACCAAGGAATGGTCCTCGGAGGTGGGCAGGGGGTGGAACCAATCAACAGTCCTCAGAGGTGGGCAGGGGGTGGAACCAAGGAATGGTCCTCGGAGGTAGGCAAGAAACCAAGGAATGGTCCACAGAGGTGGGCAGGAGGTAGAACCAAGGAACGCTCCTCAGAGGTGGAACCAAGGAAGGTCCTCGGAGAGAGGCAGGGGGTGGAACCATGAAATGTTCCTCAGAGGTGGGTAGGCGGTGGAACCAAGGAACGATTGTCAGTGGTGACCAGGGGGTGGAAACAAAGAACGGTCCTCGGAGAGGGACGGGGGGTGGAACCAAGGAATGGTCCTCGGAGGTGGGCAGGGGTGGAACCAATCAACAGTCCTCAGAGGTGGGCAGGGGGTGGAACCAAGGAATGGTCCTCGGAGGTAGGCAAGAAACCAAGGAATGGTCCACAGAGGTGGGCAGGAGGTAGAACCAAGGAACGCTCCTCAGAGGTGGAACCAAGGAAGGTCCTCGGAGAGAGGCAGGGGGTGGAACCATGGAACGTCCTTGGAGGTGGGTAGGTTGTGGAGAAAGGGAGAGTTCCTGCATCTATTCTTTGAGAGAAAAAATCCCTGAGCGTCAGTAATTGCAATACAGGAGAGGAGACTGTACAACTGTGCAAGACTGAAGGGATGGCTGAAGTTCTGCAGATTTTTATTTTTATTATTTTCATTGGAGGTCTTAGTCTCCTACACTGTATAGTGGATCCTTTAAAAAAAAAAAAGTAATCTAACAAGGATGAGCAGTAATGGGGCACCACCATAGGAGACAACGATGGCGGATGATCCGTGAGAATTATCTGCAAGGAATGTGTCAAAACGAGCATATGTCTAACAGAAGTATTTGTTTTCCCAGAGAGCGAAGAGTACAGATTTCCTTTTACATAATTAGAATTTGATACATAAGAATGATTACGTCTCCCCATCAGGATACCCAAGATGCACACACGCTTTCCCACACTGCAGACAAGGAGGAGAACCAATGCCAAGATGAAACGGTGCACCGCAATCTAGAAAACATAGATGGAGAGCCGGGGAATTGTTGGCACAGGGGATGCGGCATTAAGGCAGATTATGGCTCTGGAGATATAAAAATAGAAGGGATCCGTCATTTAAAGGGGGAAATATTGTATTCTGGTAACTGTATGTGGTTTCCACCTCTAATAATAGTATGTAGTATATGAAATTCCTTTTCACAAACCATAAGGGAGGTCTGGTTTGATCTAGTATAAAAAGACCAGTGTGGGCATCAGTATGTGCACGTTGGGGTACGTGGCCATGTGCATAGAGCACCCTCTAGCATGTATGCCTTGCAGCATGTGCATGCACCTGTGTGCATAGGGCCGCGACAAAGGGTAGGCAGGGGGGTTGGCTGCACTATGGTTTACTGTAGGCAGGGCTGGGACAAGGGGTGGGAAGAAGGGGTCGCTGCCCTGTGTGCAATGGTTTACTGTAGGCAGGGCCGGGACAAAGGGTGGGCAGGAGGGACGGCTGCCCTGGCCACTGTGGTATCATATAAGGTTCAGGGGCACCACAAGGACATTGGGGTGGGGAGGGGATTTATGTTGGGCGGGGGGGGGGGGGATTTATGTTGGGAGGGGGGATTTGGGGAGGCGGCAGGAGGTAAGAATTGTTCAAGGAGGGGACATTTGGCTAAGTTTGGTGATTTGGGGGGGATTTGTGTTGAGAAGGGAGATAGGGGAAGAGGATTTGTGCTAGGATGGTGGACTTGAGGGGGTTGTGCTAGAAAAGATAATATGGTTGTGGTGGGATTTGTGCTAGGGGGGGATTTTTTTTGGGGATGGGGATTTGTGCTAGCAGGGATGATTGGGGGGCCTTTGTGCTATGAGAAATATCTGCCTCTCAGATAAGTTACCACTGACACCAATGATTTTTTTGGATTTCTGTAAGGGGGTATTCTTTTCCTCCAACCATCCCGCTAGTGGACAATGAGCGGTAGATACAGAAGTTATTAGCAACCTTTCTCAACCAGGGATCCAGGAACCCTAAGGTTCCACCAGAGGTTGCTTGGGGGTCCTTGAGCTATGAGAAATTTCTGCCTCTCAGATAAGTTACCACTGGCACCAGTGACAGTGTTTCCAACCTACCAGATTGAAGTTTACCGACACGACACCCAACATTTACTGGCACAGTGACGTTTTTACTGACATTTCCAAAAGTTACAAACAGTTTTAAGTGCAATTTTCAGTATTTAGGCTACAAACAAGTACAACATGCAATTAGCAATGTGATTTTTGGTAGATATTAAGGCAAAAAACATATGTCTTATTTTATTTTTGACATAGTAAGTAGCTCAGGTACAGGACTCAGGAGGGCAATACATTGGAATGGGCAGACACACACATGAAATTGATTCTGACAGCTGTGTGCAGCAGCACAGATAATGATGACACCTTACTGACACGACAAGTCCCCTCCTGAGTCACAGTGATGGTCTCTCTCTACACTAGATGGTCCCTTCAGTCCACTCCAGTCCAAACAGCACTGATAGGCCAGTCAAGTTCCTCCACCCCAAACTTGCTCATATATGTCTTTTTGGGCCTTGCTTTGTGCACTTGTCCATATCATTTGGTGTGTGGTGGGGGGGGGGGGGGGGGGGTTTATGGTGTGGGGTTGTTTTTCAGGGGTTGGGCTTGGCCTCTTAGTTCCATTGAAGGGGACTCTTAAGGCGTCAGCATACCAAGACATTTTGGTCAATTCCATGCTCCCAACTTTGTGGGAACAGTTTGGGGATGGCCCCTTCCTGTTCCAACATGACTGCGCACCAGTGCACAAAGCAAGGTCCATAAAGAGATGGATGAGCGAGTTTGGGGTGGAGGAACTTGACTGGCCTGTACAGAGTCCTAACCTCAACCTGATAGAACACCTTTAGGATGAATTAAAGTGGAGACTGCAAGCCAGGCCTTCTCATCTCACAAAGACGATCAAACATTCCCATAGACACACTCCTAAACCTTCTGGACAGCCTTCCCAGAAGAGTTGAAGCTGCAAAGGGTGGGCCAACTCAATACTGAACCCTATGGACTAAGACTGGGATGCCATTAAAGTTCATGTGCCTGTAAAGGCAGGCGTACCAACACTTTTGGTTATATAGTGTATATGGGGCTTTACAAAAGTAGACTCGTCCACATCAGCGCCTAAGCTCACAAATGCGCTTCTCAAAGAATGGTCAAACATTCCCATAGAGACACTCCTAAACCTTGTGGACGGCCTTCCCAGAAGAGACCCACCAGGTATGCCTCACTTGCTTCCTGCAGAGCACCAACAGCTGCACTCTGGAACCTCAGGTCAGTTTTGAAGTCCTGAGCGATTTCCCTCACCAGACGCTGGAATGGAAGCTTGCGGATCAGGAGCTCAGTGGACTTCTGGTATCTCCTACCAGAAGAATGTTGACTAGCAGGTTCTCAAATCTTCCACCAACAACACTTTGTTGTCGGACTTTCCGATCGTGTGTACTCAAGCCCGTCGCTCAAAAGTTCACACATTGCTCGTAATGAAGTACGAGCCGGAAAGCGCTCGGGCTTGCAAAACTAGCGTTGGTAATGGAGATACCACATAACTATTGAACTTTCTTTTTATCGGCTCGCCGTACGACTTGTACATCACAACGCTCGTAACTGTTGGCCAACATTTGTGTCTATGCAAGACAAATTGGAGCCAACAACCTTCGAACGAAAATCCACGGTTTTGTGGTCGGAAAGTCCGATCGTGTGTACGGGGGCATAAGACTGGGATGCCTTTTAAAGTTCATGTGCGTGTAAAAAGGCAATCTTTTTTTGACAACATAGTGTATTATAAACACCAATCCCTGCACTGGCTTCCACTCACCCAACGAATAAAATTCAAAGTACTAACAATAATTTACAAAGCCATCCATAACTCTGCCCCCAGCTACATCACTGACCTAGTCTCAAAATACCAACCAAACCGCCCTCTATGGTCATCCCAAGACCTCCTGCTCTCTAGCTCCCTTGTCACCTCCTCCCATGCTCGCCTCCAGAGCTTCTCCCATCCTTTGGAACTCCCTACCCCAATCTGTCTGACTGTCCCCTAATCTATCCATCTTTAGACGATCCCTGAAAACCCTTCTCTTCAAAGAAGCCTATCCTGCTTCTAACTAACACTGTTTTACTTCCTTTATCAGCTCATCCCCCCCACAGCTATTACCCTTTGTATCAATTGCCCCTTCCTTTTTAGATTGTAAGCTCTAACGAGCAGGGCCCTCTTAGCCCTTGTACACACGGTCGGAGAATCCGTCGGAATGTGTCCTATCGGACCGCGTCGTCGGATAATCCGACTGTGTGTGGTATGCATCGGACTGATTCCGTCGGAATATCTGTCCGACCCAATTTTCCAACATGCTGGAAATATTTCCCGACCAACTGGGCCGGGTCGGACATACTCCGATCATGTGTAGCCAATTTTGATCGGACCAAGTGCCACGCATGCTCAGATCAAATTCCTACATCAAAGCTATTGGCTACTAGCCTGAACGTAGTCCCATCGTAACGAAATTACGTCATCACGTTCTGAAAGATCGGATTTTTCGACAACTTAGTCCGACCGTGTGTATGCAACAGTTTCGGACAAGATCCGACAGACAAAATCCGACGGAGAAAATTCAGACGGATTTGGTTGTCGAAATCTCCGACCGTGTGTACAGGGGCTTAAACCATTTCAGTCTACCTTTGTGGCTTGGAGACCAGGCAATGGCTGTTTAAAGATGAAAGGTCAGATACTGTATCCTAAAACACAGTTTAACCCAGTTGTAGACTATATTCAGATCTAAGGTTGTGGGCACTTGGCCATGACAACCATAAAGCTTGTTGGGCATCCCATTTTAAAACCATTAATCAGGATTTTGTCCCCTTTTTGGCCTCCACTCTTCTGGAAGGCTTTCTTAAGATCTTGGAGCATGTCTGTGGGAAATGCAACAGTTTCGGACAAGATCCGACGGAGAAAATCCGACGGATTTGGTTGTCGAAATCTTCGACCGTGTGTACAGGGGCTCATTCCTCTTGTACCAAATTGTAATGTAAACGTAATGTCTGCCCTCATGTTGTAAAGCGCTGAGCAAACTGTTGGCGCTAAATAAAACCTGTATAATAATAATAATAATTATAACTATTAGCAGGGATTCCCTGAGACCGTAAAGTTATTCCAAAGGTTCCTCCATGTTAGAAAGGTTGAGAAAGCTGCTCTAGCCATTAAAAATAAGTCTTTTATGAAGGGAACATCATTTATTTTATTTTTTTCCTTCCATAAGCCAGAGATTTTTAGATCCAAGACTTGAAAATCTCACCCCCCCCCCTCTCACCCCTCGCCCCTCGCCCGCAACTCAACCCCTTGACCCCCTCCTGAACAGCAATTTTATTTAGAAAGTTGATTTATTCATAAGCAAATAGAATACAGTGTGGATAAAGAGAAACGGATCAGGAGCCTGTTATTAGATTAGGGCAGTACAAAGGCCCCACTGTTTCAACAGGCTAAGTCTGCGCCGTTACTGTACCTTTCAAAAAACGAATATGTAACTATATCAGTTTTAAAAAGAGAGATTCATATTACTTCCCAATGCATGAGAAGTTCTGTGTCTTCCCCACTCCCCCACCACGGGGGGAAACTTGAGCCTGACTTTAATGAGCTTCATTTGGAATCTGGCCTTTGAAAAGTAGTACATTTCGAAAGATGGAACATTAAATTTTGTAATGATGTAAAGCATCTTCAGTTTTTGACAGGACAATGGTGCTTATTGTGGTTTATGGCCCCACTGGTGATTCAAAGGTCACTTTGTATAGGACTCCACAGACAGGGGCAGCAGTGAATGAAAATTAGGTTACATGCGATCAACTTTATTATTAATCAGATGAAAATGGATTTTTAACATTTTTCTAATGAGCAACAGAGAGAGAGAGAGAGAGAGAGAGAGTGGAAAATATCAGAATTAAAAGCCAACATCAAGAAAGAAGGAAAGCCGAAAGAGCTTGGCTGAATTACGGGGGAGGGAGGGCACGCGGCGCTAATATGAATTTACGGGCTAAAATTAAACGGGAAGATACACGTTTGTGGCGAGGGAAAAGGTAGTGATAACGGCTGGAGTTTTTTTTTTTTTTTTTTTTTTTTTTTTACGCCGCAATTTGCTTTTTCTGCTTCTTGTTTTGTAATTATACTATGTCATGTTCAACAAGTAAAGAGCCTGAACACGTCCAATTATGAGAAAATATACCACTGGGACGTAGGTAGTTTCCCCGGTTTTTCTCCACGCCAAGTCTTGTTGTACGCCTCGGGAAAGTTGCTAGCCCATAGAATGAATGCATCAATTGGAAATTTATGAAGAACTGGTTGGTTCACATTGCAGCGGGGTAGGCGGGGGGGTGGTTTTGGTCGTTAAAGTCAATCTATAGCCAGTTTTGCTTTGTTTTTTTCTTAGTTTTGTATAGAGTGAGGAACAGGTAGAAGCACTGTCAGGGTTTTTATTGCTGGTACATGCGTAAGAAAGGCTAGATAACGCGTCGAACACAAGGCCCGGGGGCCGAATCTGGCCCTCCAGGCCATTTCATGTGGCCCTCATACAGTGGCGGCTGGTGCTCAAAAATTCTGAAAAAAACCCCATCAATCGCAGCCACTGTGCCATCAATCGTAGCAACTGTGCCATCAATCGCAGCCACTGTGCAATCAATCGCAGCCACTGTGCCATCAATCGTAGCCACTGTGCCATCAATCGCAGCCACTGTGCAATCAATCGCAGCCACTGTGCCATCAATCGTAGCCACTGTGCCATCAATCGCAGCCACTGTGCCATCAATCGTAGCAACTGTGCCATCAATCGCAGCCACTGTGCCATCAATCGTAGCCACTGTGCCATCAATCGCAGCCACTGTGCCATCAATCGTAGCAACTGTGCCATCAATCGCAGCCACTGTGCCATCAATCGCAGCCACTGTGCCATCAATCGTAGCAACTGTGCCATCAATCGCAGCCACTGTGCCATCAATCGTAGCAACTGTGCCATCAATCGTAGCCACTGTGCAATCAATCGCAGCCACTGTGCCATCAATCGTAGCCACTGTGCCATCAATCGCAGCCACGGTGCCATCAATCGCAGCCACTGTGCCATCAATCGCAGCCACGGTGCCATCAATCGCAGCCACTGTGCCATCAATCGCAGCCACTGTGCCATCAATCGTAGCAACTGTGCCATCAATCGTAGCCACTGTGCAATCAATCGCAGCCACTGTGCCATCAATCGTAGCCACTGTGCCATCAATCGCAGCCACGGTGCCATCAATCGCAGCCACTGTGCCATCAATCGCAGCCACTGTGCCATCAATGGTAGCCACTGTGCCATCAATCGCAGCCACTGTGCCATCAATCGCAGCCACTGTGCCATCAATCGTAGCCACTGTGCCATCAATCGCAGCCACTGTGCCATCAATCGTAGCCACTGTGCTATCAATCGTAGCCACTGTGCCATCAATCGCAGCCAGTGTGCCCATCAATTGGCGCCATTGTGCCATCAAACGCAGCCACTGTGCCATCAATCGTAGCCACTGTGCCATGAATCGCAGCCACTCTGCCCATCAATTGCCGCCATTGTGCCATCAAACGCAGCCACTGTGCCATCAAACGCAGCCACTGTGACCATCAATTGCCGCCACTGTGCCATCAATCGCAGCCATTGTGCCATCAAACGCAGCCACTGTGCCATCAAATGCAGCCACTGTGCCCATCAATTGGTGCCATTGTGCCATCAAACGCAGCCACTGTGCCATCAAACACAGCCACTGTGACCATCAATTGCCGCCACTGTGCCATCAATAGCAGTCACTGTGCCATCAATCGTAACTACTGTGCCATCAAATGCAGCCACTGTGACCATCAATTGCCGCCACTGTGCCCATCAAATGCAGCCACTGTGCTATCAAATGCAGCCACTGTGCCATCAAACGCAGCCACCGTGCCCATCAATTTCCGCCACTGTGCCCATCAATTGCCGCCACCATGCCAATCAATTGCTCCCACTCTGCCCATTAGTTGCCGCCACTGTGCCCCATCAAATGCAGACACTGTGCCATATCAAATGCTGCCAGTGTGCCCCCCGCTGGCCCACCGTCAGCACTTACCTTACAGCTCCTCAATGTCTTCTCCTGTCCCCTCTTCCCATTCTCTACTATGATTGGAACCCTGGTGTCCAATCACAGTGCCTGTCGTTTCAGCCAATCAGATGAAGGGTAACAGATCCGAGCACCTGATTGGCGGAGAGGCAGTTTAGTGTTAAGAAAGCAAATATTCATTGGCTTTTCTAACACAGCTGAGTGACCTGCAAGCGCCCAGCATTTTTTTTTACGCATATTAGAGCCTATGGCTCTAATCAGGTGCTTCAAAAACGTCCCCCGCTCCTGTAATTCAGACATCCTGTGACCAAAAAGGGCGCCTGAATAAGGGGTGGCAGCGGCAGCCATAGATAGATTCATGCAATGCGTGAGTCTATCTATTGGTGCTAGAGGGGGTGGCAGGAGAGAGGGGCGGCGCCCGTGCTCCCTTATGGATGCACCGCCACTGCCCTTGTACCTTTTTTGCAGCTGTGGTAATCCCCTTGTCTCTGCCCTCACACTGTCTGAGCAATCAGCAGCAGCAAGGAAGACAGGACTCCTCCTCCAGGTCCTGCTCTTCTCCTTGCAGGTGCGGAGAGGCTTGTCTCTGCCCGCCCCATCTCAGCAGTTGGCAGCAGAGAGGAGGACAGAACTTCTCCTACAGATCCTCCACCTCTCTGTGCAGCTGCAAAACCCCCTCGTCTCCACCTTTCCTGGTCTCTCTCTAGAAGTTGACTCCTTCAGACCCTGCACTTTCTGCTTTCCAGCTCAACCCCTAGCTTCTTCCCAACAGCCTCACTAGTTAAAGTGGGTGAACTGTGATGTAAGGGAGGGTGGGGGACACTTGACTTCTGATGGTAGGGAGACTCTTGACACCTGGTATAATGGGGGGGGGGGGAGGGGTTGTCTGGACAACCATAACACTGATATGGCCCACGCTGAAATTGACTTTGATGTCCGTTCTCTAGATTGTCTAATATTAATGTGACTTGCTTGCGATTTCCTTGCAGCGTTCTTGCGACTTGCTTGCGCCTTTTGTAATTTAACATTGCAGTCTATGGCACTCAAATCACACCAAAGGCGCAGAAAATTAGTGCAGGAACCCTTTTTACTGTTGCTGCAACTTGAGTTGCATTGATTAAGATGGCATCCATTAAAATTATTGTGTTTTGACATTTCATGTGTGGACCGTTAGATCGGTAGGAAGAACCCTGGGCTATAGCAGTGACAACTGTCCATAGCCGCCTATGCAGAGAGCGGAGCTGCGGGGGGAGGGGGGGGGGCTGCAGCCTCCACCCACTACAGGCTGCTCTGCAGAAAACTACAGGAGGGGGCAGAGACAAGACCAATCACCCTGCACAAGAATAGAGCAGAGCTGTGGGAGGGGCCCAGCAGGCTCCACCCTCTAAAGACTGCCTGCAGAAAACTACAAGAGGGGGCGGACACAAGACCCGTCACCCTGCACAAGGAGAGAGAGCAGAGCTGTGGGAGGTGCCCAGCAGGCTCCACCTTCTGCAGGCTGCCTGCAGAAAACTACAGGAGGGGGCGGAGACAAGACCAGCCACCCTGCACAATGAGAGAGAGCAGAGCTGTGGGAGGGGCCCATCAGGCTCCACCCTCTACAGGCTGCCTGCAGAAAACTACAGGAGGGGGCGGAGACAAGACCAGCCACCCTGCACAAGGAGAGAGAGCAGAGCTGTGGGAGGGGCCCAGTAGGCTCCACCCTCTACAGGCTGCCTACAGAAAACTACAGGAGGGGGTGGAGACAAGACCAGCCACCATGCACAAGGAGAGAGAGCAGAGCTGTGGGAGGGGCCCATCAGGCTCCACCCTCTACAGGCTGCCTGCAGAAAACGACAGGAGGGGGCGGAGACAAGACCAGTCACCCTGCACAATGAGAGAGTAGAGATGTGGGAGGGGCCCAGTAGGCCCCACCCTCTACAGACTGCCTGCAGAAAACTACAAGAGGGGGCGGAGACAAGACCAATCACCCTGCACAAGAATAGAGCAGAGCTGTGGGAGGGGCCCAGCAGGCTCCACCCTCTAAAGACTGCCTGCAGAAAACTACAAGAGGGGGCGGACACAAGACCCGTCACCCTGCACAAGGAGAGAGAGCAGAGCTGTGGGAGGTGCCCAGCAGGCTCCACCTTCTGCAGGCTGCCTGCAGAAAACTACAGGAGGGGGCGGAGACAAGACCAGCCACCCTGCACAATGAGAGAGAGCAGAGCTGTGGGAGGGGCCCATCAGGCTCCACCCTCTACAGGCTGCCTGCAGAAAACTACAGGAGGGGGCGGAGACAAGACCAGCCACCCTGCACAAGGAGAGAGAGCAGAGCTGTGGGAGGGGCCCAGTAGGCTCCACCCTCTACAGGCTGCCTACAGAAAACTACAGGAGGGGGTGGAGACAAGACCAGCCACCATGCACAAGGAGAGAGAGCAGAGCTGTGGGAGGGGCCCATCAGGCTCCACCCTCTACAGGCTGCCTGCAGAAAACGACAGGAGGGGGCGGAGACAAGACCAGTCACCCTGCACAATGAGAGAGTAGAGATGTGGGAGGGGCCCAGTAGGCCCCACCCTCTACAGACTGCCTGCAGAAAACTACAAGAGGGGGCGGAGACAAGACCAGCCACCCTGCACAAGGAGGGAGAGCAGCAGTGAGCGGTCTTTATTACAGGAAGTCTCACACTGGATTACCGCACAGATCTGGGAGAAATACACAAAGCACTCCGAGATTCCAGGAAGAATCTACATGACTCTTAGACAAGGCCTGGGTGGCACATTAAATGATAAGAACAGCCATGCCTATGGTTAATTTTAGCAGACTAATGAAGCTATGGTGACACCAGAACGGATGGCATATTACTGCGGGGACACATGTACAGTTATTACAAATTGTACTCACATTTCTACCAGAAATTAGGGAGTCAGGTGGGCAGAAAGCAGACTGCATGGAATACGATTGTGGGGTAGAGCTGCAGCTATAGAGGAAAAAAAAAACTTTTGCTTTGACTTCTACTATACGGGGAGATTATCTGATTGCATGCCTGCTTAGTTGGCTAGACAACTGGGTGAGTTAGGAGGGGCATACTGGCAACCAAAGCATTGACTTTGTTATTAGGTTAATTCCTATGGTATGTTTTCTGAGTCCCTTGTGCTGTGGACTGATACATCATTAAAACTTTTTTTTTTTTTACCGATATCACCTTTTATTTTTGTCTTTATTAATAGTACAAGTACAATTTTTATAGTTCTTAAAATAGAATTAATGTGTGGCTAATGTTCTGGTCCTCGCACTGGAAAAAAAAATGCTCTTATGAGCTAGTTTAGGGTTCAGGTAGGGTTGCGGGGTCCCCTAAAGTGTGGGTTATAGACCTGGCTGCAAAATTTTAGGCGAGTTTTCTGTGTGCCCTAAAGCAGAAGTACTGATTTATGTCCCCCCCCCCCCCCCCCTCTACTATTTTTAGCACTTTTTTTTGGGGGGGGGGGAGCGGGTACATGATTTTGATAGGTACCGGTTCCCACTCTCACGCCGGAAGTTCCCCCCCACCCCCACCTGCGACCACGGTCGTCTTAATAGTATCATGGGCCCTCCTAAGCAAGTAATGTGGGCGGCACAGTGGTGTAGTGGTTAGCACCCTCACCTAACAGTAAAAAGCATCACTGGTTCAAATCCCAACCACAACACTACCTGCCTGGAGTTTGCATGTTCTCCCTGTGCCTGCATGGGCTTCCTCCAGGTACTCCAGCTTCCTCCCGCACTCCAAAGACATGCTGGTAGGTTAATTGGATCCTGTCTAAATTGTCCCTAGTATGTATGAATGTGAGTTAGGGACCTTAGATTGTAAGCTCCTTGAGGGTGGGGACTGATGTGAATGAACAATGTATGTAATTGTAAAGCACTGCGTAAATTGATGGAGCTATATAAGTAACTTAAATAAATAAATAAAAAATGCACTTGGGCGCCTGCCCCAATTTATTTTATTTTATTTTAGAATCTATTCTTAAGAAGTAAAGTATAAAAAGTTGATATAATTAAACATATACTGTATTTATTAGTACTTTCAATATAATTATATTTCATTTTAAATAATAAGAAAACATGCCATAAATCAAAGTCTAATCAACACAAAGGGCACAGTACAGAGGGGGTAGGCAGGAGGCTACAGTATTAGGGGGTCAGGAGGGCACAATCCAGGTGGGGGTGGGGCAGGAGAGCATAGTTTAGAGGTGTCAGGAAGGCACAGTTAATGGGGGAAGGAGAGCACAGTACAGGAAAGTGGGTGGGCACAGTACATGGGGCAGAAGGAAACAGTACGGGAGGGCAGGAGGGCACAGTATGAGGGCAGGAGACCACAATAGGGGAGGGGAGGAAGGAGAGCACAGTACAGGGGAGTGGGAGGGCACAGTGCAGGGGGCAGAAGGGCACAGTATGGGAGGGCAGGAGGGCACAGTATGGGAGGGTAGGAGGGCACATTAGGGGAGGGGAGGAAGGAGAGCACAGTAGATGGCAGTGGGAGGGCACAGTACAGGGGGCAGAAGGGCACAGTATGGGAGGGCACAGTATGAGGGCAGGAGACCACAATAGGGGAGGGGAGGAAGGAGAGCACAGTACAGGGGAGTGGGAGGGCACAGTACAAGGGGCAGGAGGGCACAATATGAGGACGTACGATGATACAGTACAAGGAGGGGGTGGCAGGAGGGCACAATCCAGGTGGGGGGACAGGAAAGCACAGTTTAGAGGTGTTAAGAAGGCACAGTACATGGGGGCAGGAGGGCACAGTACAGGAGTTTAAGAGAGCACAGTACGGGAGGGCAGGAGGGCACAGTATGAGGGCAGGAGACCACAATAGGGGAGGGGTGGAAGGAGAGCACAGTGCAGGGGAGTGGGAGGGCACAGTACAAGGGGCAGGAGGGCACAATATGAGGACGTACGATGATACAGTAGAAGGGGGGGGGGGTCTCAGGAGGGCACAATCCAGGTGGGGGGACATGAAAGCACAGTTTAGAGGTGTCAAGAAGGCACAGTACATGGGGGCAGGAGGGCACAGTACAGGAGATTAAGAGAGCACAGTACGAGAGGGCAGGAGGGCACAGTATGAGGGCAGAAGACCACAATAGGGGAGGGGAAGAAGGAGAGCACAGTACTTGGGGAGTGGGAGGGGGCAGGAGGGCACAGTATGAGGACATACGATGATACAGTACAGGGGTGGGTAGCAGGAGGGCACAATATTGGGGGCAGTAATGTATACTATAGATACAGTGTCCTCAAGCAGAGTAACTATGATGCAGTGCAAGAATATCATGGGGCCCCCATGCACCTGGGACCCCTGAGGAGTGCCCAGGGGTACCTATGCATTAAGACAGCCCTGCCTGCAACCTTCTGGGACACATCACAGTTCCCAAAAGGCTGCGGGAGGATTCACAAAGCACAGCGCGTCTCGTGCATGTGCTGTGGGCAGTCGGCTGTGAAGTCAGAAGGCATCACAGCTGGCTGCCCACAATAAACATGCCGGTGCTGGGGACAATCGGTTTGGGTGAGGACAGCGCTGTACCCCTGGGGCAGGTAAGTGTCCTTTTATTAAAAATCATCAACTGCAGTATTTGTAGCTGCTGACTTTTAATTTATTTTTTCAGGCTGAAGAACTGTTTTAATTATGCTTCCTTAAAGGGTGTGTTCACCTTTTCATGAAAAATGAAGAGGTGAACTAACTCCAAATATGCTGGCTACCCCTCCGGACCCTGCTCCACTTATCGGATAGGATACCCTGTGCTGCGGGTGTAGCGGCCCGTACACCATAACACACAGCCCTGGAATGAGTATCCATCATAATGCTTGCAATAGGAAACGCTCATTGATCATTGTAAACATGTGACTGTGCTAACCTATGATAAGTGCTTCTTTCTTTAGTGACACCCTAGCGGAAGAAGCCTCGGATGAGCGTGTGGCTTTGCCGACCAATGACAGCTTACCATTGAGAGCATTGTGACAGGTAATCACTCCAGGGGTGTGTATTTCAATGTACGGACCACTATACCGGCATCATGGGGCATCAAAGCCACTATATGCAGTGGAGTCTGGAAGGTTGGCCAGGATACTTAGAGTATATTCACCTTTCATTTTTCATGAAAAAGTGAACTTAACTCTTTAACAACTTCAATACAGGGCACTTTCGCCCCCTTCCTTCCCAGCCCAATTTTCAGCTTTCATCGCTCTAGCGCTTTCAGTGACAATTGCGCCGTCATGCTACACTGTACTCAAATGAAATTTTTATCATTTTGTTCGCACAAATAGAGCTTTATTTTGGTGTTATTTATTCACTACTCCGTTTTTTATTTTTTGCGATATAAGCGCAAAAAAAAAACGGAAATTTGGAAAAAAAAACAATATTTTCTTTTTTCTATTTTAAAAGAAATCCAATAAGATCAAATTTTGCCATAAATTTAAGCCAAAATGTATTCTGCTACATGTTTTTGGTAAAAAAAAATTCTGTTAAGTGTATAATAATTGGTTTGTGTGATCACGGACATATGTACGCAAATGATCATGTACATATGTGTGCAGGTGATCACGGACATATGTGTGCAGATAATCATTGGGACATGTGATTTTAGTGGGACATATGTGGGGGACATGTTTTTATTATTAGGGACATGTGTTTTTATTATTTGGGGACATGTATGTTTTGGGGACATGTGTGTTTTGGGGACATATGTCATATGACATTGTGTTTATACTGTGTGGTGTGTTGTGTGTTTACACTACACTGATGATCAGTGAGTAAAAAGCTGTAAAAAAAACAGCTCATACTCACTGATCATCAGCCCGCTGCAGCGATCTGCTCTCCTCTCCTCAGCGATGACTTCTGTGTGAGGAGAGGAGGAGCCGATTGCCTAGCAACCGGCTGTTTGTCTACATCACATGAAGGCCGTGATTGGACACGGCCGTCATGTGATCAGGAGGGCCAATCACAGAGCCCTCCTGCCGATCCGAGATGCGCCGTGTCCGGGTGACACGAGCACATCAGGATCGCGCCGCTGCGCGGGCACACGCGCGCGCACGATCCCGCTCCTTCTGAAGGACGTTCCTGAACGTCCTATCAGAAGTAGACGGCTCCCGCCCGTATATGTGCATTGGCCGGTTGGGAAGTGGTTAAGTCCCCATTCACACCTGAGTAGGGCTTGTCAGGCCTGCCTGCTGGACTACAGAACAGGTTAACTTGAAGGCTGGCCCAAGAATGTCTAATATTGAACTTAGTTTCCCTCTCCCATTTACCACTGAAAAGCGAGGAAAAGAAGACCTGTATAGGCTTAGATGTCACAGTCAAAGTTTACCAAGGTTGAGGCTTGCCCTCATGTCAGGTATCTCTGATGGCTCCAACAGATGAATGGAGCACTGGGGGAGCATGGCCAATAAGTGGGTAGGGGCAAAGTAACAGATTCTGTCGCGAGTAAAGGAAAAACACGTATTCTGTTTGATTGGGAAACGTTTTCTATATCTTCTAAGGGATACCTTAATATTTTTTCAATTTTATAAGCCAATACTTGTGCCACCAGATAGATCATTTAAAGCACACGTTTGCCGTAACACCCGTTTACCAGGAAATTATGCAATGAAAGGCCCCTTTAAGAGTGAGGGAACCTTTCCTGTGTGAAACCTGCAGATTTATTTGTTCTTTACAGCGTTCGGAGATGGAAAGGAATTCCCAGAAGATCTTGCAAACGATTTGGAGCTGATTAAAACTCACTAATACAGCACTAAACCTTCCAACGCTCGAGGAACCAAAAACGCAATCAAACAAAATACTTCACTTATCTCAAAACACTGAAAATTGTAACCTAATTCATTTGGAAATAAGTGTTCACTATTTATCTCTTTGCAAGCCTAGAACAGCCGGAATAAAATGAGAAGTTTATGTCTTACCTTTATCTGTTTGTTGAGGGGAGGAAGAACACAAGACTTCAAGGCTGCCTTGAAGAGATCTCAGTTTTTAAACGGGCCCATGTCTCTACTAAGATTGAAATCGATTTGAAGGATAGGCCCAGTGTGACATCATCATAAAAGGCATAGCTCTGAGCCCTTGTACACACGGTCGGAGATTCCGACGGAATGTGTCCTATCGTGCCGTTTGGTCGGATATTCCGACTGTGTATGGTCTCCGTCGGACTGTTTCCATCGGAATATCCGACGGACCAACTTTTCCAACTTGCCGGTAAAATTTTCTGACAAAATGCTCCGTTCGGACATACTCCGATCATATGTAGCCTACTCCGACGGACAAAGTGCCACGCATGCTCAGATCAAATTCCTAGACCAAAGCTATTGGCTACTAGCCTGAACGTAGTCCCGTCGTAACGAAATAACGTCATTACGTTATGTACAATCGGATTTTCCGACAACTTTGTCCGACCGCGTGTATGCAACAGTTTCGGACAAAATCCGTCGGACAAAATCCAACGGATTTGGTTGTCAGAATGTCTGACCGTGTGTACAAGGGCTAAGAGTGCAGTCTATTTACTAGAAATCAAGGACATAAACTGAAGATATAGACCAGCTTCTCTCAGCCTTTTTTTTAGCCCTGAGGAACCCTTGAAATAATTTTCAGGTCTATCTACAGATTATAAGGGCTGCCCTGAGAAGATAGGAGAAAAGGCACATGATAGTGTGGGCTGGAAGGCAGGAGAAGGGTTAACAATGAGTGGGGAATGATTTAAGGATATGATGTAGGAAGCTGGTAGGATGTGGTCATAGCTTAGGAAAACCTCAAGGAGGAACAGACAGCGTGGTGAGCAATTTGTCCCACCAACCCACATTCTTGGTAAATGTGTGGATGTGGCTATGATTGAAAGTGTATAGGTGTAAGGTCACCTGAGGCCAGGTGACAGATGCACACCGTAGGGATCAGGAGTGCACCGCAAGGTTTTGGACCCTACGGCTGACTGCTGCGGATGGGGGTCAAGGTGATAAGGAAGGCAGGGCCGCCAGAACACCAAGACAGATCCCACCGGGGATAGAGCGTAAGATTCCCTGGGGTGCGGAGTCTAAGAGCCAACAGGTGTTCACCAGAGCCTCTAGTGGTGAGGATGGACTTGGCTGCAACTGGCTCCAATGGCGACCCCCAGCTCACACCCACAGTAGGCAACAGGAGGATAGGGAAAGTGAGGGATAAAGCCAAGGTCGGGGCCACAAGCAGACAGGAATAGTCAGGGACACGCCAAAAGGTCAGGATCACAGGCAAGCAGGGATAGTCAAGGACACGCCAAAGTCGGTAACGGAACAACAGAAGAGCATACGGCAAGTAACAGGAAGCTAACACACAAAGGATACACAATGGTTGATCAGCACTGTTGGCTTGCAGTGCACAGGTTAATATAGGGTTCCCTGATAGGGCCTGGGGTGGAGCCATGCTTAGAGGAAAGGTTATAAAAACCACCAGGTGGAAGTGGCTGGCCTCTTAGTCAGAACACATGAGGGGAGGTAAGCAAACAGAGGAAGATCACTGCATAACCATGACAATAGGTTTGGGGAACTGAGGTATGCAAAGAGAATGGCGGACTTATGGGGGATATTGTACAGTACTTTTGTCACAGCGTTGGCAGGTCCTTGATGGTGCCAAAAAAGTAAGATCATTGGTAATGTTTGGAAATGTGGTTTAACCTTAATGGTCACAAATATGTATGATTATGTGGTATTCATGAAGGGAGTATTTACTGCACTAAGGTTTATTCCAGGTAAATAATGGTGTAAAAATTACTGGTATGTACCACCCAAACTGGTTGTAGATGGCTAGTGGCCAGTAGTGGCCAGTACTGGTGTACAACGGTACATGATATTCCAAGTGAATTATCGGGTAACAATTACTGGTGTATACCCACCGAGCTGGTTGTAGATGGCCGGTGGCCAGCACTGGTTTACAACAGAATATGGTATTGGGTGGCACTGTCAAGGACCTGGTATTAAAGGTTGTATCAGAATTCTTGTACGTTTGTGAAGAATTGGTATCTAAATCGTGTTATTGTTATTACCTTGTTATTTAATAAAAGCTATATTACTCAATATGAAAATAATTTGTGTCATATTGTATTATTTATGAGGTTTAATGTGTTTGGTTTTAATGTTCAATATCGCTCCACAACCTTAGACCTACCCAGGTCATGGTACAATCAAGAATAGAAAGAATGCCCATCACATTGGTGCACAGTTAAAATAATACACCAATGACAATGATTTGTGATTAGTGGGATGAATGATAAGAGATCACTAGTGTTATGCTGCTGGGTATGCCAATTGACATTGGCCCTCCAACTATTAGTTGGAAGGTCAATCTGCCACTCCTTAAAAAGCCCCTAGCAACCTCTGGAGGAACTCTAGGGTTCCACAGAACGCTGGTTGAGAATGTCTGATATAGACCATACATTCAATGGAGGCCAGTGATATTGCTGAGGTTTCCATTGTGCTGAATCTCATGTATCCTATTCATTGGCTACAGACCAGTAAAATCACAGAGAATGTGAAGAGAAATAAATACGTGAGCACAGTTTCTCTATCAATTGATGCTTTGATTGTATTGAAGGCTGATCCCATCAAACAATGAGACCAGATTGACTTCACATAGGAAACTCTTGGTGGAGGGGTAGCACCTAAAACCCCAGAAAAGCCTTATGCCGCGTACACACCTGTGGACTTTTCAATGGACTTGGTCCGGCGGACAATCCGGCAGACTTTGCAGCTGAAGTCCGCCGGACTTTCAAACGAATGGACTTGGCCACACACGATCACTCCAAAAGTCCGACGGATTATACGTGATGACTTAGAATAAGGAAGTTCATAGCCAGTAGCCAATAGATGCCCTAGCATCGGTTTTAGTCCATTGGACTAGCACACAGACGATCGGATTGTCTGCTAGAAAGCCGACTCCGGCGGACAGATTTGAAGCAAGTTTTATTTCCAAGTCCACCAGACTTTGGGGAAGAAAAAGTCCGCTGGAGCCCACACACGATCGAATTGTCCGCCGGATTCAGTCCGCCAGACCAAGTCCGTTGAAAAGTCCAGTTGTGTGTACGTGGCATTAGGCTTGTCTCCTTCAGCTGTAGATAAAATGAGTGGTGGCTTTTTTTTAATACACAAACAAAAAGCCCAATATGTTTTAGGTAACTGTATCTCCTTCATCAGGTCTGTGGAGTATACAGAGGTTGGATGAAGAATACAGTGTTAGGTGCAGCGTAACTGTCCTGGAGGGAAATTAAGCCTCATACAAAAGCTCTGATGAAGGGAACACAGATCTCTGATAGATGTCGGATCCTACCTGTCCATGAATTTATAAACTGCCGTCAACTTTTACAACTTTTTAACTGTTATTCTGGATATTAAGTGCTGCTCCTCCATCAAAACCAATATACTTGTCACTCCTGTTTAAATCTTCTAATGTATATAAAAACTAGAATTGAAAGGCATTGCTGAGTATCCAGTCTATTCATTATTTAAAGGACAATAACATTGATGAGAATGCAACTTATCCAATCTTTAGAAAATAGCAAAATTGAGAATGTAGCCTATTAATTCACTAGAATCAGATTAGGGAAATCACTGAGAATGCAACCTATCCATTCAAAGGAGACCAGTGACATCACTAAGAATGCAGCCTATCCTTTCACTAGTGACCAGTGACATCACTGAGGATGCAGCCTATCTATTCACTAGAGACGGGTGACATCCCTGAGTATGCAGCCTATCCTTTCAAAGGAGACCCATGACATCACTGATAATGCAGCCTATCCCTTTACTAGAAACCAGTGGCATCACTAAAATACAGCCTATCCATTAACTGGGGACCAGTGACATCACTGAGAATGCAGCCTATCCATTAACTGGGGACCAGTGACATCACTGAAAATGCAGCCTATCCATTCACTAGAGACTGATGACATCATTGAGAATGCAGGCTATACATTCACTAAAGACCAGTGACATCACTGAGCATGCAGCCTATGTGTTCGCTAGTGACGGATGGCATCACTAATAATGCAGCCTATCCATTTACTAGAGACCAGTGACATCACCGAGAATGCAGCCTATCTGTTCGCTAGAGACTGATGACATCACTAATAGTGCAGCCTATCCATTTACTAGAGACCAGTGACTTCACTGAGAATGCAGCCTATCTGTCAGGAATCCGTCCGTTCCATTCGACCGGCTCTCCGTGCGCGCACACGCGTTCGTGTTGCGGGTCGTCGTAGGCACGAGCGCCTTCCGACGCGCGCGGGTGCACGACGATCGTATGTACGCGCAGCGCACGCACGCACGAGCGTACGTTAGCTCGATTGGCGCCAGTGACCCTTTTTAAGGGCACAGTTGTTGTGGTTCTGTGCTGTCTCGTCTGCAGCTAGTGCCTGAAGTTACCTGATACCTGCCTGCTACTCATCTGATACCTGACCCGGCTCCGTTTGACCTTGCTGACCTCTCCTGCTCCGACCCCGGCTTGTTTGACCCTTCTTGGACTGTTTTCCTGTTGCCAAACCTCCTGCTTGTACCTGTCACCTCTGCTTGATTCCTGCCTGCTCCTGAGTCGGCTACCTCCTCGTCCAGCGGACCTCCTCCATCCAGGATCCACAGTCAGCAGCCTTCTCCTTGTTTCTTCCATACCACTGAGAGTTCCTGCTCCAAGGATCCTCATCTACCCAGCACCGGTTGCTGCACCTGGCCGGACTCTTCTACCCCGCTGCGCTCCTGTCTCCCTGTCCCCATTCCAGAGAGACCGGAACCAGAGCCGTAGGAGAGGTCCCCTTCCACCAAGTCAGACTCAATACTAGACGTTCCTAACAGTACGAGACAGCCATGTCTGAGTCTGCAGAAGGGACCTCCGCCATGAAGGAGATTTGCTCCCACCTTGCGGCCCTCACCCAGGCCGTGAAATCCCTTCAAGATGGCTACTCCAGGTTGGAGGAACGTGTCCAGCACCTCTCTACTCCGGGATCATCTGACGCCATACCTCAGCCTCCTCCTGTCCAGCCAGCTGCACATTCAACAGTCATGATGCTCCCACCTGAGCCTAGGGTTCCCACTCCTGAGAGATTTTCTGGGGACCGCTCCAAGTTCCGGGCTTTTCGCAACGCTTGCCAGCTTAACTTTGCCCTCCAGCCCAGGACTTTCTCTCTGGAGGCCACCAAAGTGGGGTTTGTCATTTCTCTCCTGCAAGGAGAGCCTCAGTCCTGGGCCCACCATCTCTTGGAGAATGACAGCCCCCTTACACAGACTCTCGCCACCTTCTTCGAGGGGATGGCGCAACTTTACGATGACCCCCAACGGGCTACCACCGCAGAGTCTGCATTAACTGCGCTCCAGCAAGGCCGCAGGACGGCTGAGGACTACGTCTCTGACTTTAGACGTTGGAGCGCAGATACCCTGTGGAATGAGGCGGCCCTTAGACACCAATTCCGTATGGGCCTGTCTGAAAGCCTCAAGGATGAGTTAGCTCGTGTCTCCACTCCTGACGCTTTGGAGGACTTAATTGCTCTGGCCATCCAAATAGACCGCAGACTTCGCGAGCGTAGGGCCGAACGCTCTTCCCAACCACTGAGACCTGCCTGGATGACGGCTAGGACCTCGTCTCCCACACCTTTCTTCTCTCCGCCTCCTCAAAGAGGACCTACCAGTGTGCCTCCTGCTCCTGAGGAACCGATGCAACTTGGACTACTCCGACCCCCTCTGCTTCCTGAAGAGCGAGCCCGCCGCCATCAAATGAACTTGTGCCTATACTGTGGCGGCCCCGGACACTATGTGGCCAACTGTCCTGTAAAGCCACGTAAGTGCCTCTCACCTGTGTCTCACAGTTCCTTTAACCCACCTTCCAACCCTCTCCATGTTGTCCTTCTGCTCTCGTTTCAGCTGCCGGGAAGAACCATACACGTTAATGCCATTCTTGACTCCGGAGCCTGCGGCTGCTTCATCGACTCCGCCTTCACCGACCTGCATTCGATTCCACTACAGAAAAAGACTCATGGACTTGCTATCTTTTTGGCCGATGGTTCTCAGATTAAGTCCGGCCGAGTCACCCAGGAGACCCTTCCACTATCCGCCTCTACTCCCTGCCAACATTCTGAACTATTAATCCTGGATGTCATCTCATCCCCACTTTTCCCTGTGATTCTGGGCATTCCGTGGCTGCAGGCCCATAATCCCTCCATCGACTGGACTACAAGGGAGGTGAAGTTCCTCTCCCCTTACTGCCGGGACCACTGCTTGCCTGGGGCTTCTATACACACCAGAACACTCCTCTGCCTAGACCCAGACTTGGACTTATGCCAATCTGTCCCCGAACCTTACCATGAGTTTCTGGACGTTTTCAGTAAACGGGGGGCTGACTCCTTACCCCCACATCGTCCCTATGACTGCCCCATTGAGCTCCTTCCTGGGGCTGAGATCCCGTTTGGACGTGTCTACCCTTTATCCGAAAAGGAACAAGAGGCCCTGAAGGCTTACATTTCCGAGAATCTCCAAAAGGGGTTCATTCGTCATTCCACATCTCCTGCCGGGGCTGGAATATTCTTTGTTACCAAAAAAGATCAATCTCTTCGACCCTGTGTGGACTATCGGGAATTGAACAAGGTTACGATCAAAAATCGCTACCCCCTACCTCTGATTCCTGAGCTCTTCCAGAAGCTGAGGTCAGCTACCATCTTCACTAAATTGGACTTAAGAGGTGCCTATAACTTGGTCCGCATACGAGCAGGTGACGAATGGAAGACCGCATTCCGAACTCGTTTTGGGCACTACGAGTATCTGGTAATGCCTTTCGGGTTGTGTAATGCCCCAGCCACCTTCCAACATTTAATTAATGATGTCTTCCGTGATTTCTTGGATATCTTTGTCATCGTATACCTTGATGACATTCTGATCTTCTCCAGGTCCCTGGAGCAGCACCGGGGGCACGTCGGCAGAGTTCTGCTTCGGCTCCGGGAACATGGACTCTATGCTAAAGCCGAGAAGTGCAAATTTGAACAGCAGGAGATCCAATTCCTCGGCCTCGAAATCTCCCCAGCAGGCATCAAGATGGACCCGCAAAAGGTCGCTGCTGTCCTCGAATGGCCAGCCCCTACTGACAAGAAAGGCATCCAGCGCTTTGTGGGCTTCGCTAATTTTTATAGAAAATTCATTAGAGGGTTCTCTGCCATTATTTCCCCCATCACCCAGCTTACCAAGCAAAATACACGCTTTCTTTGGGGCCCTGAAGCCCAGGCTGCCTTCAAGAGACTTAAGGACCTGTTCACCTCCGCTCCTATCCTCAGCCACCCGGATCCATCCAGACCTTACATTCTAGAAGTTGACGCCTCTGAGATAGCAGTAGGGGCGGTAGTCTCCCAGCGCCTTGGCGTGGACGACCTGATGCACCCCGTAGGGTTCTTTTCCCGAAAACTCTCTCCAGCGGAAAGGAATTATGATGTAGGCGACCGGGAATTACTTGCCATTAAGTCCGCTTTGGAGGAATGGAGATATTTACTCGAAGGGGCGGTACACCCCGTGCTCATCTACACGGACCACAAGAACCTCGAGTACCTCCGCTCCGCAAAACGCCTGAAACCTCGGCAAGCTCGCTGGGCCCTCTTTTTCTCCCGGTTCTGTTTTCATATAACTTATCGTCCCGGATCTAAGAACGTTAAGCCTGATGCACTTTCCCGTATGTTTGACAGCCCTAAGGACACCACACCCCCGGATACCATCCTCCCTGCTAATACTTTTCTTCTCATCCAGCCAGATCTAGTAACTCTGCTCAAGAATGCCTCCTCCTCCTCTTCCGGTCCCCCGGGAATCTCGCTAGCATCCAGGGAGGGTCTGCTTTGGAAGGACAACTTGATCTTCGTCCCTGAAGACGTGAGGATTAAGGTCTTGGGTCTCTGTCATGACCACCCGCTCGCTGGGCACTTTGGTGTCCGCAAGACTTTAGAACTAGTACAGCGTTCCTTCTGGTGGCCAGGCGTGAGGGAATTTTGCAAGCAATATGTAAACACCTGCCCCGTATGCAGCCAGAATAAGGTTCCCAGAAATCGGGCTTGGGGGCTGCTTAAACCTCTTCCCGCACCCGACCGCCCTTGGCAGATGATCACGATGGACTTCATTGTGGAACTTCCCCCTTCTGAAAACTGCACTGCCATATTTGTAGTTTGTGACCGTCTGACCAAGATGGCCCACTTCCTACCCTTAGCGGGAACCCCCTCTGCAACCGAGACTGCCCATGTCTTTATTAAGGAAATAATCAGGCTCCACGGGGTACCCATCAATATTGTGTCCGATAGAGGGGTCCAGTTCACCTCCCGCTTCTGGCGAGCCCTTTGCGAATCTTTAAGAATTGAACTGGCTCTGTCCTCCGCCTACCACCCACAGACCAACGGGCAAACGGAGCGCACCAATCAGACCCTCGAGCAATATCTTAGATGCTTCTCTTCTTTTGTCCAGGACGATTGGGTCCCCCTGATACCTCTGGCGGAATTCGCCTATAACAATGCCAGCCATGCCACCACTGGGCAGTCCCCGTTTTTTGCCAACTACGGTTTTAATTTGTCTTTTCTTCCCGATGTTCCTACAGAATCCCAGGTTCCAGCGATCCAGGATAGGATATCCTTCCTGCAACAGAATAATCGGACGCTTCAGGAGGTCATAACCAAAGCTCAGGCTGACAGTAAGAGGAGCTTCGATCGAGGAAGAAGGGGAGAACTAATCCTTCAAGTCGGGGACCAGGTATGGCTGTCTTCCTCTAATTTAAAGTTAGCATGCCCCTCCAGGAAGTTGGCACCCAAGTTTCTGGGTCCATTTCCCGTTAAGAGAAAGATCAATGAGGTGTCTTATGAACTGCTCCTGCCTGATTCCATGAGAATTCACCCAGTTTTTCACGTAGCTCTTCTTAAGCCTGCTGTACCTGATCCCTTCCCTGGTAGAGAAACAAGACCACCTGACCCTGTGCTAGTTGATGGCAATGAAGAATTTGAAGTTGAGGCCGTTCTGGATTTCAGAAGACGACGGGGACAAGGTCAGTTTCTTATTAAATGGAAGGGCTATGGCCCAGAGAGTAATTCTTGGGAACCTGCTTCTAATGTACATGCCAATAGACTGATCCAGGCTTTCTTTGCTGCTCACCCGGAGAAGAAAGCCTCTAGGGGCACCCGGAGGTTGCCCCTTGTGGGGGGGCAATGTCAGGAATCCGTCCGTTCCATTCGACCGGCTCTCCGTGCGCGCACACGCGTTCGTGTTGCGGGTCGTCGTAGGCACGAGCGCCTTCCGACGCGCGCGGGTGCACGACGATCGTATGTACGCGCAGCGCACGCACGCACGAGCGTACGTTAGCTCGATTGGCGCCAGTGACCCTTTTTAAGGGCACAGTTGTTGTGGTTCTGTGCTGTCTCGTCTGCAGCTAGTGCCTGAAGTTACCTGATACCTGCCTGCTACTCATCTGATACCTGACCCGGCTCCGTTTGACCTTGCTGACCTCTCCTGCTCCGACCCCGGCTTGTTTGACCCTTCTTGGACTGTTTTCCTGTTGCCAAACCTCCTGCTTGTACCTGACACCTCTGCTTGATTCCTGCCTGCTCCTGAGTCGGCTACCTCCTCGTCCAGCGGACCTCCTCCATCCAGGATCCACAGTCAGCAGCCTTCTCCTTGTTTCTTCCATACTACTGAGAGTTCCTGCTCCAAGGATCCTCATCTACCCAGCACCGGTTGCTGCACCTGGCCGGACTCTTCTACCCCGCTGCGCTCCTGTCTCCCTGTCCCCATTCCAGAGAGACCGGAACCAGAGCCGTAGGAGAGGTCCCCTTCCACCAAGTCAGACTCAATACTAGACGTTCCTAACACTATCTATTCACTAGAGACTGATGACATCACTGAGAATGCAGCCTATCCATTCACTAGAGACTAATGACATCACTGAGAATGCAGCCTATCCATTCACTAGGAACTGATGACATCACTGAGAATGCAGCCCATCCATTCACTAGAGACTGATGACATCACTGAGAATGCAGCCTATCCATTCACTAGAGACTGATAACATCACTGAGAATGCAGCCTATACATTCACTAGAGACCAGTGACATCACTGAGAATGCAGCCTATCTGTTCGCTAGAGACTGATGACATCACTAATAATGCAGCCTATCCATTTACTAGAGACCAGTGACATCACTGAGAATGCAGCCTATCCATTCACTAGGGACTGCTGACATCACTGAGAATGCAGCCTATCCATTCACTAGGGACTGATGACATCACTGAGAATGCAGCCTGTCCATTCACTAGGGACTGATGACATCACTGAGAATGCAGCCTGTCCATTCACTAGGGACTGATGAGATCACTGAGAATGCAGCCTATCCATTCACTAGAGACTGATGACATCACTGAGAATGCAGCCTATCCATTCACTAGGGACTGATGACATCACTGAGAATGCAGCCTGTCCATTCACTAGGGACTGATGAGATCACTGAGAATGCAGCCTATCCATTCACTAGAGACTGATGACATCACTGAGAATGCAGCCTATCTGTTCACTAAGGACTGATGACATCACTGAGAATGCAGCCTGTCCATTCACTAGGGACTGATGAGATCACTGAGAATGCAGCCTATCTGTTCACTAGAAACCTGAAAAATCACAGATAATATAGCCTATCCATTCTCTTGAGATCAGTTAGAAGCAGCCTCTCCTTTCACTAGAGAATGATAAAATCGCTAAAACGTAGTCTATCCATTGAATATAGATAAATGTCATGACTGAGAATTCAGCCTACCTAATTAAACATCTCATGCTATTAACCTTTTAATTTTTTCTATCTATTTATCCTCTAACCTTTTTTTTTCACATGTTGGATTCTTTAACTATATACTATACATACTCCTTTATGTGTTGGTTATGTAGATAGATAGATCATTAACAGTATGTATTTGATTTTATATGAAGAATATACCTTTACCCTCACTCCCATAAAAATATTACCATATTCTTTCTTAAAAATAAATAAATAAATAGATACAGTGAAAATGTCACCCCGAGTCTGCATCAATCAAATTTTAATACAATTCATTATTTAATAAATATAATCCTCTTATACTATGCAAGAAAACATCATGAAAAATTCAGGACACTTCATAGGCTGCTGGAATTGTCGTATTTTCTCCATAAATACTACATAACTTATTGTCATTTATGTCATCCCTCTTGAGGTGTTGTCTCTTCTGCCTTTATTTTTATTATTATGTTAATCAATCTATAAGCAAAATTCCCTCAGTCTATAAATTTCTCATTTCCAAGTGGTCTAAATTTTTTTTTATTTTTTTAAGGGCTAGAAAGAAGAAGAAGAAAAAAAAAAAATAATAATAATAACGCTCTTATATAAGACATAATCCGTACATCTGTGGTTTCCCAGTCTGGTGGAGGCACCATATGGTTTTAATTATAATAATAGTTTGAAGAACCTGTTCTTGTGAAAAAGGCAAATGATCCTTTTATTACTGATCTGAACTTTAAAACGTTTCAGGAAAAAAAAAAAAAAGGTTTGGTGGAGTGGGACCCGGAGTACACAAGGGCCCATAAGGGCTGGCGTACCTGCGATCAACAAGGATGGAATAAATGTCAACTAGAGCACAGCGCGGTGATGTCACAATGCTCTGCCAGCCAATTATCTCTCATGACCTTTGGAAGCCTTTACTTGTGGTAGGGAGGATGAGCAAATTTAAAGGGATTTTAATTCCTTGCAAATTCTATAAAAAAAAGTGGAGATTTTGGAAGGAGGTCATCATTATTGTGGAATTTGTTGAAATTGAAGGGGAAGGTTACATTGTGTTTTTTAAAGGTACAAAGGGCTTTAAACATCTGCCAAGGGTTATAAAATCTTTTTGCAATTATCTTGGACCTGTTCTGGTGGCAGGATTTGGACCCTCGTTATTTTTTATTTATTTTTTTGCTTTTAAAAAGACAAGTAAAATAAAAAAATGTAAAGCGGCCGACCACAAATAAATTCGAAATAGATCGTTGACCCAAGAAATATCTGATTGCCTTTTGGGTGATCGGGAAGGAATTCATTTTTCCCCCGCTGGTACAAATTGGAACAAATTGTGCCATGCAAAAAAATGTTTTTCTTTTGTCATAGCCTAGAACAGGGGCCTTTTTAAACAAAGGGCCAGTTTATTATCCTTCAGACTTTGGTGGGGGGGGGGGGGGGGGGGGGGTCAGATTGTGGCCAGTGGAAGTAGAAAATATCCCGGGATCAGTTAAAGTAAACAATGCTCCATCTTTGGTGCATTTGGGAGGAATAGTGTCCCATTGTTGGTATCAAAGGTAGGAATTGTGCCCCATCTTTGGTGTCATTGCTCCCAATGACACCAACAATGGGGCACAATTCCTTCCTTTGACACCAAGGATTCGGCCCTATCATTCGTGCCCTATTATTAGTGTCAGTGGGTCAGTCAGAATAGTACTCCATTGTTGGTGTCAGTGATAGGAATTATGTCCAGTTGCTGATGTCAGGGCCAGATAAAGGCAAGCAAAGGGCCACATCTGCCCCCCGGGCCACAGTTTGGAGGCTACTTCTCTAGATCAACTGTGGGTGTATGAATCTGTATATGGAGTATTGAGCTTTAAGAATGTAATGTACAAAAATGGAGATATTGATCTGCAGGATTTTGAGGAGCGGATGTTTATGACCATAAAGTTGGACTACAATTGGTGACCATTCACTTCTCCTAATGTATCTGCTGAGTGAATACAAAACATGCTTGAGTTTGTTAATTCTGCATGTAAATTCCAATGACCTTCCCTTATTTGTTCATTTTTAATCTGTTACATATGACATTGTTATTGATGTTGAAAGTGTTTTGTTCATTATACACCTGTTGGTTCTGACAGAAATCCAGTGCTGACCTCTGAGGACTTCAGAACACTACCCCATGGAGAAGGTGCTTAAAGGGCAGGGATGGAAAGAGAAGAGAAGGGAAGAGTGTTTTATATTCATAATCAAGGGTGAGAAGCCTAGGGGGACAACACTACTTTTTCATAGCTGCAATGCAGTGAGTGGTGTTACCCTAAGACTCCTATTGGCAGGATTACCAAGTGAAAATAAAATAAAGAATGTCTGAAAAAATTAAACACTTGCAGGCACATGCCATTAGGTGTGATGAGGACTCATTCTATCCCTAACTTCTGTCTAAAAAAACAGTAGGACACTGTAGTCTACTGAAAGTCAAAAGATAAGGACCTTGGCATGGTGTAGTCTATAGTGAGACTGTCTGTGCCTTACCATGGCACAACTCCAGCCATTTTTTTTTTTAGTTTTGGATAGAGCAGTGAAGCCTCTGTCCAGTTTCTAATAGCATCTGTGTCCTTACTAGGGAGATTTGCAATCAAATTCTGGTAGTTCGGAGAGGGGGTAAGAACTTCTGATAACGTTTTTTTTTGCTATTCTTGTCTTCCTGCCATTCTGCTAATGGTCTGTTTACTAACCGTATCCAGTCTTATTGCACCTATACTGCAGGCATGTTCCTAGGACACATGCCATAGTTCTTTCTAAAGACTTCCACCAAGGTACATTTTGTCGAAAACAAAATTCTTTGACATAAGAAAGAATAAGCATACCAAAATTGGTTCTTGAGGAAGCTAAAATGGTAAGATGTTGCTAAAAAATGCCTAATCAATATAAGAAAACAACAGATCAATCAATGCATTGGCTTCCACCAGCATTGAAGTATCAACTTTTAGGAGTACTTAGACTTTGTAGTGGACCTAAATTTAAATAATGATAGATTTGATGACCCATGAGATAACCCTTTTTTGAACCCCCACCAACCCCCTACGCCAATAAAATAGTTGTCCACTAAAGGTTTCTGCTTAGGTCCCACTAGATATTGCCTTTCCTTGTCTATCCACCTGTTTTCTCTTTGTGAGGCAGAGACATTGCTAGGTTATCTACTTAGCACAGTACACTATACAGTGTATGGCCAAAAAATTGTTGACCTCTGAACATCACATCTATAATGTTGGACTTCCCATTCCAAAACTTTAAGTATTGATAAAGAGCTGTTCTCTCTTTGCAGCTTTGACAGCCTTGACTCTTTTGGAAAGGTTTTCCTCAAGATTTTTGAGGGCTTCTGTCGGAATGTATGGTGATTTAGTCAAGAGCATTTGTGAAGTTAGGTACTGACAGAAAACACTAAGACACAAGACTCGTTAAGATTCATGATGTTCTCGTTTCCTTCTCCTTTTGTTGATTGACACCTGCACTATTGGATATCTGTATGAAGGAAATTTACAATCATATTGAAATGTGAAAATTGTAACAAACTCTTCCTAGTGCAAGTCCATGGGCAATGTTTTTGACTTCTTATTGAAATGGAGATATTCAAGCCTCTGTGGTAGACCCAATGTCTTGTATTTCTAAGTACTGATGAAGACTTGGCTTGCAACTGGCATTCTAATTCTTCCCAAAGGTGATCATTGGGGTTAAGGTTAAGCCATGTCTTAACAAGCTGTTCTCCATCTCCTTTTGTTGATTGACACCTTGACTATTGGATATCTTTATGAGGGGACTCTACAATCATGTACCAAAATGTGAAAATCAGAACAAACTGTTCCTGGTGCATTTCTTTGTTTTTAACCTATTTCTATCCTTATTTATATGTTCTCAATAATGTGTATGACTTTTATATTTTATATTCCTGTTTGCATGACCTCCAAAAAAGTCCCATGGGAAATCAGTTTTTGACTTCTTATTGGGATGGAGGTATACAAGGCCTCTGTGGTAGACCCAATGTCTTATATTTCTAGGCACTGATGAAGACCTAGCTTGAAATTGACATTTCTATTCATCCCAAAGGTGTTCAGTAGGGTTGAGGTCAGGACTCCTCACCAAACTCTTCCGGCCATGTCTTAAGGGAACAAGCTGGACCAGAAAAGGCCCTTCTCTAAACTGCTTCCAGAAGATTGGGAATGCATTATTGTCTGAAAAATGTTGTAAGCTAATTTCTATCAGTGGAGATTGCATGACCATGCGCTTGATTTTACATACCTGCCTTTGTCTCTACAGTCCTCCGCTCTACCAGCTGAGCTATCAAAGGACCTGGTTTTGAAGTGGCATGTCCAACAAACTCATACAGGTGTGATGTTCAGGTGTCCATGAAAGTTAGGCCATATATTGTATTTAAGTTGTGCAATAAGGGATTTTAAGAACACGGGCGCAATAAAGGACCAGTGGGCCCAAAGTCATTATTTCACTTTAGGTCCACAGTAAGTAGGAGATCATATTACTTTAATTGAATTGTGTATGGTCATGATCAACTTGTCTTTCCTCTTTACATGGCAGATACAATGCCTTCAATCAAGGGTTGAAAATAAAAATGAGTAGGGCACCATGGCTGAATATCAAAGCACTTTATACAACAAAACACATACAGGTAGTAGCTTACACATAAAAATGTACAAAGGTGCCCTCCCACCATGATGGAAGCGGCACAGGCAGGTAGAAGACAGCATGCAGAATTCAGACAGTCCCAGTGTGTCTATTCTTGATGATGAATGAAAAGTTCGCTTCCCAGTGTTATGAAGAAAATATCTGGAAGTCTTTGACATCAAGGCTTTTTGCTCCAACCGTTTCTTCCAGCTCATTAAATGCTCGTCTGTGCTGAGTGTCACATAGGATGACATCACTGATAGGTACCATCACAGTCTCAATGTGTTTCATGCTATAATCCCCTCCTCAGACGAATATGATTGTTCAATTTGTCTTCTGACTATACACACCCTCCTAAAATAATTCTATGTTTCGTCACCATGTAAGCTTATATTACATCATAATATACAATAAAAATACAAATACGTCATAATATACAAACAGCAACACATATATCTAAAAAAAAAAAAAAAGAAAAGAAAAAGAAGAAAAAAAAAGAAAGAAAAAAAAATAAGGAAAGAAAAATAAATCCTTTGTAATATCAAAATCACCTTTCAGACCTCCAGGAAACTTAGCCAGGGTAGAGATTTCAAATCTGAAAAATTCTCACTATCAGGCGTTTTGCTATTGTTTTGTGTGTGAGTATAGCCTGCAATGGATCAAATCCATTATTGTCCTATTTAAGAACCAGGCTTCAGTGAGCACAAATGCTTTTCGGTTTGGTTAAATATTAAATAGTATAACGCTCTGGTTCCAGTTTCCTTTTGGTTATTCTGATGTAAAGTAGATTACAAATACAGCATCAAGGTATACAACACCAAGTGTATTACGACTACAGGAACCATGTATTGTATATTGTCTATAAGGACCACCAATTTTTTTTTTTTCTTTTAAAGTATTAGTGAAATAAATTTAGATGTTTCACAACTAATAACATTGTTAGTAGGCCTTACTGGATTATCTTTAATGTGCAGTTTTTTGCTAAATCGAAATTTTTATTTTTTTTAATAATTTTGCAAGTAACTACAAGACAGGCAATACAATCTCAAGAAGTGAATTCATTCAAACGGAATAAATGAACCAAAAATATCAGTCCTGATGTATTAATAATGCCCTAATTTAGCATTTATACAATTGCCCTATATTGTTATAGTCTTCATGTTCTAATAAAGGCAGATCATTTTTTAACTGTTTAAATCTTTGATCACTGAAAAAAAAAACCTAATAAATTATCTTAAGAAAGTCTGCCTGCTGGAACGACAGTCTAAAATGTTCTTTTTTTTTTTTTTAATTCAAGAATAGCAGCTAGTTCAGTTTATTCATAAAGTTTCAAAGGAACAGAGTCCGATAATAGTTAACAATTATTATAAGCCACAAGTGATTTATCTCTGACATAGCTGTCTAAAATATCAAGTTGAAAGTTTCTACTAATCGGAGGTGTTAGGAAAGGAGTGAAGACTCCTTTTGACTTTGTCACAGCAGAAGAACGTCATCGATGTACCTCAGCCGCAGAGCAACTTGAGACGGAGGTACATCAAAGAGACAAACCCCATATCAGTCCAACATACAGAATAGCAAAACTAGGAGCAATCAGCGTTCCCATGGCCGTCCTGGTTGTCTGTAAAGAAAGAAAACAGAATCGGAAAAATAATTATGCTCTAAAACGAAAATAACAGTGTAACAAATTAAATACCTATAGACTTTAGTATTCAGCATGAAACACATCAATTCTGGGAACATGTGATGTCATCTTATGTGAAACTGGTACACATATGAGCAATAATGGGGCTAGGATAGTGTTGAGCATGAAGCAAATAAGGTCTCCTACAAAACATTTCGGAATAATATGTTTCAATGCAAGAGCTACCAACAACATGTGAATTTTAATGTTCAGTATTCAGTATTCATGTGACTTGTGTGCTAATAAGAATTTTCAGTAGGGTCCTACTTACACCTCAGAGATAGAAGTGTTGAAGCACTGGACACCAGTATAATTCTCATGCAAACAGTGAACCCATTAGAAGTCATCGTAGTTGTGATGCAAAAAGACAGCCAAAAAGTCAAAGATGTTTGATTGGTCCAGTTGACTTTTATTTGCCAAAGTAATGGTCACAGGAGTACCAATGTGCTTTGGTGGCTCACTAGTCCAGACCGATGCCTTAAATGAGTCCTCCTACACATAACATCAGATTTTTAACCATTTCATTCCAGTGCAGTGCATTACAGTCTTTTATTTGGCTTCTGCAAACCCTGATGAAGGGAGACTGCTGAACCCCCAAAATGAGTTGGATTCTCCCATGGCTTACTCAAGCAAATAAACGTCAACTGGGCCTATGAAACATCATTAGCTCTTTTACCTTTTGACCATCTTTTTGCATTACTTGTACACCTGTTACATTTGGACAACTGTTTTTTTTTCTACTTATTATCATTAATCAGTTGCCTGCCCTCACGGAACACTTGAGGATCATGTAAACAAAAGAAATAGGTGTTGGAGAGGTTTGAAATTTCGAAATCCCAAGACTTTCTGCAGCTGCAAAAAATTGCCATTTTTTGTTTCAGAGCCAACGTCTGACTGATAAATTGTTATATCAAGTGGAAATTCTGCACACAAACTAAATTACCTAGGTGGCCTATTACTAGTCACAATGATAGCATGATCAAGAGGGGCCCATTCCCACTGTTCTGTTTTTTGGTTTGTTTAATCTTTGATGGTTTCTCTATTGTGTATATTCAGTTGTGGCCAGACTCAGAGAGAATTAGAAAATAATCATACAGCATATAAATACAGCATATATATAAATACCATAACAATATTATATATACTTGTCTACTTCATCTATGGTCCCCAAATGTCCACCGCCTTAATATGTCTACCAAATGTCTATTTTTTTCACTCCTGTGTTCGGTAACACTCAACAAAAACTATAATAACTAATAAAAGAGGAACCTAACATAGGCACCACATCTGAGGACGGGTAAGTTGAATTATAATACATTTTTGTTCTTGGGTTTGGATACACTTTAACCTCTTGCCGACCGCTGCAAGACGATGTACGTCGGCAGAGTGGCACAGCTGCGCAAATGGGCGTGCCCGTACGTCCCTCCATCATCGCAGGCTAGCCGGTGTGCCAGGGCGATGTCCGCCAGGGCCCCTCAATCGTGGCACAGAGAGAGAGAACTGGGAGATGCCTAAGTAAGCAGGGCATTTGCCTATTCTGCCTAGTGACATGACAGGTATCTACTGCTCCCAGTGATGGGGAGCAGTGATCTCTGTCTTGTTCTAGTGAGCCCATCCCCCTTACAGTTAGAACACACTGAGGGAACACACTTAACCCCTTGATCGCCCCCTAGTGTTTAATCCCTTCCATGCCAGTGTCATTTATACAGTAATCAGTGGCTATTTTTAGCTCTGATCGCTGTATAAATGTCAATGGTCCCAAAATAGTGTCAAAAGTGTCTGATCTGTCCGCCGCAATGTCGCAGTCATGATAAAAATTGCAGATCACTGCCATTACCCCTATTTTGTAGATGCTATAAATTTTGTGAAAACCAATCAATATAAGCTTATTGCGATTTTTTTTACCAAAAGTATGTAGAAAAATATATATCAGCCTAAACAGAGGAAGAAATTATTTTTTTGGGATATTTATTATAGCAAAAAGTAAAAAAAAATATTTTTTTCAAAATTGTCAGTCTTTTTTTGTTTCTATCGCAAAAAAAAAAATCACCAAAAGAAAGCTCTATTTGTGGGGAATAAAAGACGTCAATTTTGTTTGAGTGCTGTATCGCAAAAAATGCTGTGATCATTAAGGAGGTAAATTCTTCCTGGGCGGAAGTGGTTAATTGCCTTTTTTTTGCACCAACTTAATATATGCAATAAATTTGCAAATAAAATGGTAGACTCTTTGCATAGAAGTCCATTACCTCTCCGCATTACCTCTATTTTGCAATCTATTATCTTCCTCACCCTACCGCTTTATCCTCTTGTCCTTCCTTTCCCTTGATCCAGCCCTCTTTCTCTTCTATCATATCCCCTCTCCATTTCTATTTCCTACCAAACATATCTATTTAGTTTGGTACACAGGGGATGTCTCAGATCTTGACTTTTTCAATTATACTCACCACTCACCACCTCTTGGCTCCCACATTTGAGAATAATGCTGGAAAGAACTATATTTGCACTCTGGGGTTATTCATGTAGCGCACCCCCAAAAAAGAGCTGCTGGTGAACTTGTTTTTTTTCCCCCTAGTTAAAACACACATTGCCAGGCACTCAGCATTTTCTTCACTTTTAAATTGGCTCGAAGAAACCATGTAGGGGTGTCTTTTTGGGGTTTTATTAGAACAATTAATTCGGATGGGGTGAAGGAAGCATGGGATACTCCAAAACTGGCAAACTGTACACTTCGAGGTCTCCTCTATCTTGGGCTGCACAAAAATGTCCCACATAATCTTTAATACTAACAGGTGAATAGAACTTTTCCCGAAAGACCAGCACTGCACACTAACTTCCAGCACTAGGGTGATTTACTCTTTTGGCCACAGAGTCATCGGTTGCTTCTTTCCGATATCGATCGGACACTCTCCAGTGAGGGAGATACAAAATCACACCACTTTTCCCCCAACTTCCTCCTAGCACTCTGCCATGAGCTTCTCCAGACCCACAGGATCTCCAGGTCTAGAATTTGCGAATAGCCACCCCCCTCACAAGCTTAAGATTCATATGGGACCTCAATGTCTTTTAGATGGCATCTCCAGTAAGCCTGCCCCAGGTGCAGAGCCCCTGCACAGGAGACTCCTCCAGCATGACTGGACTCAGGAACTCTGTTCCTCCTGTCTTAGGCCTCAGGCTATTTATGCCCGCCCCACCTACTGGACACACCTCACCAGGGATTGGCTAAAGATCCGATAAATATTCAGATGCCCACTCTTTTCTTGCTCGCTCCCGCCGTGTCCTTTACAACCGATGACTCAACCGATGACTCATTAGCTGTCAGCGGGCTTCCCCACTGACAGCTGAAATGTAAACAAAAGAATGCTGGTGTTCTGCCGAAAACTCCAACTCGCCAAATCAAACCAAAACTCCAACTCTACAGTCACATCACTTCCGGTGACCCTTCAGCATCAGTAATTGGAGATTTAGACGAGTTGGCTGTTTTGACAGAACACCAGCAACGTATACGATACAGTACACGATCTAATGAGTGGACATTGTTAGTCTGCCTACAAGTAACCAACAACATGGCCGCCTCCAAGGTGGCGTCAACTTTTTTCCTCCTTACCTGGTGTTCTGTCAAAACAGCTAACTCGTTGTGTACCGTAGTGTATATGCTGCCAGTGTTCTGTAAAAACAGACAACTCTTCGAAATCTCCAATTACTGATTCTGGAGAGTCACTGGAAGTGACGTGGTTGGAGTTTGAGGTTTCGGCAGAATGGAAAATTCAGAGGAAAAAACAGACGACAGGCAACCCCCGCCCCAATGCATACCAGGCCCTTTCTTAAATAACTAAGGTGCGGATTAACCTGACGTCATCAGGCAACCCCATCCCTTTGTGACGCCATTGACCCAGCATGCCCAGGTTGATGACGTCACAAGGGGATGTGGTCACCCGATGACGTTATCGGATCAAAACAAATTGCATATGTCTACCTATTATGTCTACCGAATGCCTACTATGTTTACTTAGGTAATCTTCAACTATGATACGGAGACAGCCACCACATCTAATGACCGGTAAGCTAAAATATCATGCATTTTTGTTCTTGGGTTTGAACGCACTTTAATTTCCATTTTTCTTGCACCAACTTACTCAACGGGGAAGATGCAATAAATTTACAAACAAGATGGTAGACTCTTTAGGTAGAAGTCCATTATCTCTCTGGAAGCTCGACGTTATTAAAACGGCTCATAAAGTCTCCGCTTGTCTCTTTCACCAAGAATTATTGCCGGGAAAGTTAAGTATGCAAAACAAATGCACATATCTCCAGCTGAAAATGTAACAACTTTCACAACATCAAACCGAATTCTGGTCTAGTTTGACTTCCTACGGTCAGATCTGGGGAACTTCAGAGAGGGAAGAGAAGCATCCGCTTTGCAAATGTAAACAAGAGCGTTGTATCTTCTATACAAATTGTGTCGCCAGAGAGGGATAAAACAAAATCTGCTCTTTTATTATCGATTGGAATCTCACGGTGCACATAACGCAGGAACCTGACGGTATTCAACATGCAAAGTAGAATGATTTGGTTCCGTCATGTTGTGGGTTTCCTGAACGCAGTAAATAAAGTAAAACAGGGAACTGTTATTATCTTCTGGATTAGCACTCAAAGCGGAACTCCAGCTTTCCCTTTACAGGCTTATATATATATATATATATATATATATATATATATATATATATATATATATATATATATATATATATATATTTTTTTTTTTTTTTTTTTTTTCTGTATTGAAATAGCTTACTCTGATTTACTGCACACTGTGGGCTTCCCACACTGTGCACTGGAAGCTGCAGCAAGTCAGATGAAACCCACCTCATTCCCTGACTAGAGGATGCCCAGCTTCATCTAGCACTTTCCTATCTGGCCTGACTGTCCCTGGCCTGCCCTTTTCAATCACTGGATTTAAGTGGTTTCAATCATGGGGGACAGGGCCGGATTAAGAGCACCGTGTGCTTGGTTCTGAGGATTTTGGTGGGCATTTTACTGGGCACCCTTCTGCTTTCCAAGAGCCTGTGTTGGCATGCGCCCAAACTCAAAAGTGCACAGCCGGACAGGCATAACACTAGTGAAGCTTGGCATTTGATTTGCCAAGTTTCTGTAAGGGCTATGCATTGGCGTGCACTCTGAGCTGAAAGAGTGCAGCTGCGCAGGCCTAACACTATGGAAGCCCCAGACTTCTGTAAGAGCCCTGCATTGGTGTGCCCCAGGCTTCTGTTAGGACTGCTCATGCAGTGCCCATTATCAATCCCACCACCCTGCCCAGGCGGTGCATGTGGAATGCAGGGCCCGTCAGGGGAGATCTCTTCCCGTTGACCCATTGCTTTCCATGTCCTTTTTGGGTGGCTGGGCCTATATTAAGGTAGGGGCCTGGAGCTGCAGCTCCAATAGCCCCTATGTTAATCCAGCCCTGATGGGGGATCAGCATTACATGTGGGTGTTACCTAGCAAATGCATCTTGCCTAGGACTTCCCATTTCCCCAAACTAACCCCCACCCATAAAGGGTTTTTGATATTTTGCATAACTCCTTCCAGGAGCCAACCCACTGCTTGCATCAGGGCTGAGGGCAATTGAGATTTTCCTCTGCTGCAGATCAGTAACTCAGTGGCAGCTGGTGCTCCATTTTTGGGAGGGGAGGGGGCATCCAGTTCTGTCCAATTTTTTAATATTATATATGTAAGTAATATAACAGCCTTAGGTGAGCAAACATTATTTGGGGTTTTTGAGAGCCCCCCTCCCCAGCTATGAAAGATCTGCAGAAATCTATCTACCTATTGTACGCGAGCATGGACATACGGCATGGCCAAATTACGAAGAAGTCATGTTCTATGTCTGGCAGCCTATTCTTAGCTTTGGGTTGGAGAAGTCAGAATGTGATTGATAACCAGGACTTCCAAGCTCTCAACTGCTGTATTTCCCAGCCATTTTTTAACCATGTTACCTAGCATTAGGTGAATATGCAAACAATATAATGAGAGTCTTTTGCCAAAGGCCTTCAAACTGGCTGCATAAAGTAAATTTTGTGCATTTTATGAAAAACAGTAACCCCATGTATATTTAACAATAACAAATAAGTGGAAAATTAAATGATTTAGGGCTTATTCACTTGGGTGGCCAGGGGGTGTTAAAAACAGACTTGTTTTTACTGCTCCTCCCCCGACCACCCACCAAAAAGAGAAATGCAGCTGCTCACGATTGTCCACATGTTGGGGCCGCAATTCTTTGCTTTGTGGCCACAGAAAAAAATTAGGTGGCATGTTGCATTCACAAAGCAGTTCTGCTGCCAAACACGACCTGTTCAAGTGAATGGGCAGCCTCGCACCTACGTGGAATGTAAGGGCAGTGAGTCAACATTTTAAGGGTTAAAACTATCAGTGAAGATTCAACACATCGCCTCCTTACCGTCTGTTAAGTGCCCACTGAAAAGCAATCCAACTCCTGTGTGAATGAGTCCTTAAAGCTCTGGTGCCCAACCTGCACCCCAGGTGCCACATGGGGCTCTTTGGGAATTTTTGTGTGGCCATAGAGGCCCCTGCAGACTCTAATCTGTGTTTTCTTATTGTATTGTGTTAGCAGTACCGTATATACTCGAGTATAAGCCGAGATTTTCAGCCTCTTTTTTGAGGCTGAAAGTGCCCCCCTCGGCTTATACTCGAGTCATCGCTGTCTGCCCGCTCGATCAGCGTGTCGAGCAGACAGACAGCGGCCATTCTATGATTCAAAAGCCGCGCCTCCGGCTCCGCCTTCGCCTGTGATAGGCGGAACACTGAATTTCCCAGCAGCCTGTGTTCCGCCTATCACGGGCGTCGTCTCATCCTCGTACTACGGACGAGGATTATACGACGTCCGTGATAGGCGGAACACAGGCTGCTGGGAAATTCAGTGTTCCGCCTATCACAGGCGAAGGAGGAGGCGCGGCTTTTGAATTTTACAATGGCCGCCGACGAAGAGGGCACGGGACGGAGGCAAGGCAAGGCACGGCACAGGACAGGACGGGACGGGACGGGACGGGACGGGACGAAGGCAAGGCACGACACGGGACGGAGGCTCGGGACAAAGGCTCGGGACACAGGTAGGCTGGACACACACACACACACACACACACACACACACACACACACACACACACACACGGATGGAGACACACACACACGGATGGATGGATGGATGGAGACACACACACACACAGGGATGGATGGATACACACACACACAGGGATGGATGGATGGATGGATGGATGGAGACACACACACACAGGGATGGATGGATGGATGGATGGAGACACACACACACAGGGATGGATGGATGGATGGATGGAGACACACACACACAGGGATGGATGGATGGATGGACACACACACACACAGGGATGGATGGACGGACACACAGGGATGGACGGACACACATGGATGGACGGACACACAGGGATGGACGGACACACACACAGGGATGGACAGGCATGTCTCACCCTCGGCTTATACACGAGTCAATAAGTTTGCCAGTTTTTTTGGGGGTAAATTGGGGGCCTCGGCTTATATTCGGGTCGGCCTATACTCGAGTATATACGGTAATTTCTAGCAGTCTCATGCAATATGTCTCCTGAAGCATGTCCCCAGTCTCCAACAACTCATATAGCATGTTCACAGTCTCTGACAGTCACATGTACCATTATACATCTCTTGTATCATGTCTGCAGTCTATAAACATCTCTTGTATCGTGTTCACAGTCTCTGACCATTATTTGTATCATGTCCTCATTCTCTGACTATTATTTGTAATAGTGACTATTATTTGTCCTCATTCTCTGACTATCTCTTGTATCATGTCCATAGTCTCTGACCATCTCTTATATCATGTCCTCATTCTCTGACCATCTCTTGTATCATGTCCATAGTCTCTGACTATCTCTTGTATTATACCCTCATTCTCTGACCATTTCTTGTATCATGTCCGCAGTCTCTGACCATCACTTATTTCATGTCCTCATTCTCTGACCATCTCTTGTATCATGTCCATAGTCTCTGACCATCTCTTGTATCATGTCCATAGTCTCTAACCATCTGTTCTCTCATGTCCACAATGTCTGACCATCTCTTATATCATGTTCTCATTCTCTGACCATCTCTTGTATCATGTCCATAGTCCCTGACCATCTCTTGAATCATGCCCATAGTCTCTGACCATCTCTTGTATCATGTCCATAGTCTCTCAATCTCATTTATCATGCCATCTGTCTCTGACATCTCCTGTACTATGATGACAGTCTCTCACCATCTCTTATATCATGCCCTCATTCTCTGACCATCTCTTGTATCATGCCCTCAATCTCTGACCATCAATTGTATCATGCCCTCATTCACTGACCATCTCTTGTATCATGTTCAAAGTCTCTGACCATCTCTTGTATCATGTCCATAGTCTCTGACCATCTCTTGTATCATGCCCTCATTCTCTGACCTTCTCTTGTATCATGCCCTCATTCTCTGACCATCTATAGTATCATGTCCATAGTCTCTAACCATCTCGTAAATCATGCCCTCATTCTCTGACCATCTCTTGTATCATGTTCATAGTCTCTGACATCTCCTGCACTATGCCTACAGTCTCTGACCATCTCTTGTATTATGATTATTGTCTTTGATTAAAACCTTTTGTATGTCTGCTTGTCTCAGACACTGAATATTCACTGAATTTTATATGTGGCCCTTTGGTGATGTTGATGGCCACACTTCAGACCCCCCCATATCAAGAAAGTTGACCACCACTGCCTTAACGTATAGCTAAAGACATTTTTTAACTATAGATAGAATAAGGGTTGAAACCACTGTCTTTTTTTTCCCGTCTGTGTCCTGTTGGGAAGATTTACCTTCACTTCCAGTCCTGTACACACCACAGGAAGTAACAATAATTAACAGGAGAAAAAAGATGGCAAATTTTAGCTGCAGGGAGAACATGGGACCGGGTTAGAAATTTGTCAGGATGTCCAGTATTTGGCATCATACTAGATTTTCTCCCATAAAAAGAGCAGACATGTTTGTAACTAATAACGTCTTCGTCTCCACAATAATAAACAATATTCTTCCTGTTTACTTTAAATTAATTCAAATAATTAAAAAATATATAAAAACGAAGTTTGCAAACTTAGAAACAAACAAATAATAAACAACAACTGACCAATAACCATTATAATTTTCCTTGAAATTTAAATTTTTGTGAACTTGTAGCCCCTTAGTACATAGGAAGGCGTTCTGAATTCATATCCATATTTGTGTGAATTCATATTCATATAATTCTTGTATCAAAAGTGTACTTTCCATTTAGGAATCTCTTCATTGGGGAAGGAAAAGATGTTCTTTTTAAAACGTGTTAATCATAAATTTGTTTTAATTATTTAGTGACCTATTTCCATGTATCTAGGGCAAAATTGACAGTAGTGTCATTAAGATGCCACCACAGTTAAGGTGTGCATACAGAAGATGTCAGGATGTCACCAGCAACATAATTTAACAAGGCCTGAACCCCTACAACGTGTTAGAGGTGGGGAGGGAGTGAGGGTGCTGGAAGGAAGTGAGGGAGGAAGGAAAGGAAAGGAAAGGAAAGAAAGGGAAGGAAGTGAAAAGAGGGATAAATGGAAGGAAATGGAAGAGGCAGAAGAATGTGGGGGGCAAAAGAAGGAAGAAAATGAGAAAGAGGGGGGAGGAAAATAAGTGAAGGCAGGAAAAATAAAGGAGAGCAGAGGAAGGAAGGAAAGAAGGAAGGAAAGAGGGACGGAAGGAAGGAAGGAAGTGGAAAGAGATGTATAGAAGAGATAAACAAAAGGAAATAAATCAAAAAAGTAAAAATAAGTAGGAAGAAGTGGAAGAAGGAATACATGGAAAGAAATAACAATATGAAGGAAATAAGGATGCGAGGGAAAAGGAAATAAAGAACATAGAAAGAAGGGAAGGAAGACATGGAGAAAAAATAAGAAATTAGTGCCTGAAGGGACCTGAACCCCTACAATGTGTTAGAGGTGGTGAGGGAGTGTGGGTGCTGGAAGGAAGTGAGGAAAGGAAAGGAAAGGAAATGAAAGGAAAGGAAAGAAAGGGAAGGAAGTGAAAAGAGGGATAAAGAAGAATGTGGGGGGGGGGGGGCAAAAGAAGGAAGAAAATGAGAAAGAGGGGGAAAAGAGGGGGGAGGAAAATAAGTGAGGGCAGGAAAAAGAAAGGAGAGCAGAGGAAGGAAGGAAGGAAAGAACGAAAGAAGGAAGGAAGGAAGGAAAGAAAGAAGGAAGGCAGAATGGAAGAAAGGAAGTGGAAAGAGATGTATAGAAGAGATAAACAAAAGTTAATAAATCAAAAAAGAAAAAATAAGTGGGAAGAGGTGGAAGAAGGAATACATGGAAAGAAATAACAATGTGAAGGAAATAGGATGCAAGGGAAAAGGAAATAAAGAAAATAGAAAGAAGGGAAGAAAGACATTTGTGAAATAGGAAGGAATGAAAGAAGGAAGCAATGAAAAAAGAGTGAACGAGGGAGGAAAAAAAGGAAAGAAGAAAGAGAAGAAAAAAAAAACGGAAAGAAGGAGTGAAGAAGGAAGAAAATAAATGGTGTAGAGGAAAGAAATAAAGAAAGAAAGAGAAGGAAGTGGAAAGAGGGAAAAATGGAAGGAAAAAAAGGAAGAGGTAAAGATAAGCAGAATTTGGGGGACAAAAAAAAGGAAGAAAATGAGGGGGGAGGAAAAAAGTGACGGAAGGAAAAAGAAAAGGAGAGCAGAGGAAGGAACGAAGGAAAGAAGGAAGGAAGGAAGGAAAGAAAGAAGGAAGGAAGGAAGGGAGAGATGAAGGAAGGAAGGAAGGAAGGAAGGAAGGAAGGAAAGAATAGATGGAAGAAAGTGGAAAGGAGGTGTAAGGGGGGATAATAGGAAGGAAGTAAAGAGGAAAAGAGAAAGGTAGGGGCACAGAAAAGTAAAATGGAAGGATATGGAGGATGAAAGAAGGAAAAAAGGGGAGAGGAGGATATTCATAATTTTACAGATCCTTAATGGAGGATTTCTCATTGTTCACTTCATTACAGTATACAATCACAATGCAGCACCATGAATGCGTCCTCCAGGAGCTTTATGTATGTTTCAGGCCACAATCTTTGAAAATCATTTATGTGTAAATAATAATATTATAATGACAATCATTTATGAAAGGGAGAAAAATTAGAAGATTCTGATTTGAATATCCAGTGTAAATCCAACTTCAATGCACTGTTAAGGCCAATGAAAAATAAAAAAAAGGGAAAAAAAAAAGCTCCTTTTGATAAATGAAGGCCATAAGGTCTGTACAGTATAGACTAATCTGCAATATAATAAAACGTTGCAGGGTCCATTTGTCAAGATATCCACATCACCAGATTGCTGGTTTATTGATGCACCATTTGACAGATGTGTCTGGTACAGTCAATGTATTTAGAGTCAATGTATCAACACAACATCTGCTCGCATCAGTAAGTGATTTTGGTGGTGTCAGTAGAAGGAGTTAAAAGGGAATTAGCTACAAAAGATAATCTAGTTAGATCTTATCAGCCTCTCTATGGGCCATAATAGGTCTCTGGATTTTTTGTGAGAGGTTCCGATCTTGCCAGGATTTCATATGATGTGAATCTCTTAGTTTTGTTATCACATACTACAGCTATGACTGAAGCACAAACACTGATTCTCACTGAGTTCAGTTAGTAAAGAGAGATATGTATAAGAAGGGGAACGTTAACACATCAGGTGCAAGTGAAACCAGCAAACTGCTTGTACTTTCTAAGGAACATCTACAATAAGTAGTTTAGTTTACCTAAATCTGCGTTTCAAGAAAATATGTTGAACCTTTTAAGTATGTATATATACTACATGATCTTAAACAGTAAGTGAGCTTTAAAACAAGCCTTCAATGACCTATGTAGCTGCAGGCACTGTGAAGCAATTCATTCTTAAAATTTACAGCAAAAGGAGCTCAGCCCATCTAGCTCCACCCTCCCAGCAGTGACTCTGCAGCTCAGCTCAACCTGTTCCCCTTCCTGACAGTGACTCAGCATCTCAGCTTATGATGCTCCGCCTCCCAGCAATGACTCAGCAGCTCAGCTCCCCCTGCTCCCCTCCCTGACAGTGACTCAGCAGCTCAGCTTACGGTGCTCCGCCTCCCAGCAATGACTCAGCAGCTCAGCTTACCTTGCTCCACCTCCCAGCATTGACTCTGCAGCTCAGCTTACCTAGCTCCCCCTCCTAGCAATTACGTAGCAGCTCAGCTTACCTTGCTCCCCTCCCAACAATGACTCTGCAGTTAAGCTCACCCTGCTCCCCTCCCTGACAGTGACTCAGCGGTTCAGCTTACTGTGCTCCGCCTCCCAGCAATGACTCAGCAGCTCAGTTTACCTTGCTCCCCTCCCAGCAATGACTCTGCAGCTCAGCTCACCCTGTTACCCTTCCTGACAGTGACTCAGCAGCTCAGCTTACAATACTCCGCCTCCCAGCAATGACTCAGCAGCTCAGCTCACCCTGCTCCCCTCCCTGCCAGTGACTTAGCAGTTCAGCTTACTGTGCTCCGCCTCCCAGCAATGACTCAGCAGCTCAGCTTACCTTGCTCCCCCTCCCAGCAATTACTTAGCAGCTCAGCTTACCTTGCTTGCCTCCCAGCAATGACTTAGCAGCTCAGCTTACCTTGCTCCACCTCCCAGCAATGACTCCACAACTCAGCTTACCTTGCTCCCCCTCCCAGCAATTACTTAGCAGCTCAGCTTACCTTGCTTGCCTCCCACCAATGACTTAGCAGCTCAGCTTACCTTGCTCCCCTCCCAACAATGACTCTGCAGCTCAGCTCAGCTCACCCTGCTCCCCTTCCCAGCAATGCCGCAGCGACTCAGCTTACCTTGCTCCCCTCCCAACAATGACTCTGCAGCTCAGCTCACCCTGTTCCCCTTCCCAGCAATGACGCAGCGACTCAGCTCCCCCCATCTCCCCCTACCATCAGTGAATCTGCAGCTCAGTTCAACCTGCTGCCCTTCCCAACAGTGACTCCGCAGCCCAGCACACCCTGCTCCCCCTCCCAGCAGTGACTCGGAAGCTCAGCTCATCTTACTCCCTTTCTTAGCAGTGGCTCAGTAGCTCACCACTGGACCAACAGATCAGCTCCCTCTGCTTGTCCCCTGGGCAGTTGTCAGCTCCCCCTGCTCTACTTCCTAAGCATTACTCAGCAATTCAGCTCCCCCTGCCCTCCCCCCCAGCAGTGAATTAGTACCTCAGCAGCAGCCTATCTGTTGTGACTGATTTGCTCCACAGTGCTTGCAGCTACAGAGATTTTGATTTAAAGCTAATGTAAGGCTTTGTGAGAACATGTATTAATACATAATTGTCTACAGCCTTGTCTCAGGTTTTCTTTGTTATATTTCCCATGGTCTACCGCAACAAGATTAAACATGGCCTCTAGAGAGTGGAGCTACCACACACAGGTCACTGCTGCCTGTGCAAACCTAATGCTATTCTTCTACGAGGCTGTGGTGAGGGTGCAGATAAATGCAGTAGATATTTCTGAATGATTGGATGCATAATTAGAGTCCAAAGGGGCATACCTTATTGGGCTGCAAAATAAAGTTATACTGTAATTAACCGGCTTGCAGATTCTCATTTGCAAACTAAAGTGTTCCCAGGAGAGCAGACTATCATAGGCCAAAAAGCTTTAAGACTGGCTTGCTGTACAGGACTAGGGTGTAAAACAAAAGTTGTGGGCATGTAGCCTTTGTCTCTGCTTGTCTTTATAAGTTATAACCCAACTCCAGCCAAAATCAATTTTTTTTTAAAGATTTGGACAAGGTGAGGAAGGATTGGAACATGTATCAAGTTTTTATTGCTGTGTCCCCACTGGAAAGTCTTCCTGTCTCAGCAGTAATGTGTCACAGAAAACAATGGAAGATCTGGTGGCTACGGTTCTCCTCATTTCAGGAGGTGAGGGGAAAACTGCTCATTGGGGTCACAGACAGAAAAACCAACCAACCTGACCATCATTATGTCCACCAGTGTGCGGGTTGCTGCAAACTGCTTTTCCCAAGATCAGATTCCCAGCAGTTCCTTTATAGACATCGCACATTAGTCTTTTTCCCCCGACGATGCCTATGTAGGAGAAATGCGTTGGGCGGGGCCAAATACATGAACGACACCGCGTACGCTGTTTGTGGCTGTGGCAGTGCCGGCTCTTGGGATACATGCTACATTGTACATTTTCTCTCTAAGTGCAATTATTAACAGATGTTTAGTATTCATTGGGAATGGTAAAGAGTGATAGGTGTCCCGGGGAGCCTCACATCAAGTCAAGACCTACTGTATGATGACTGGCAGTCTCAGCCTGGACCCCCTCCAGATCACGCTCCTACAGTGGTTCACTATGCCCTCCGGAGTTTACTCATGGAGATGGAGTCTTCAGGTGGAAGGGGGGCAGTTAAATGCATCATCGGCCACCACTCAGTGAAAGAATGGTAATCAGGTCGGTGAAGTGATTGTGAAGGGCTGGTCATAGACAGGCCGGGTCCAGGCTAAGAATGCCATTCACTATCATATAGCAGGTCTTGACTTGATGTGCGGCTCCCAGTACACCTATCACTCTCTACTATTGCCTGGAGCATAGACGAGCTTCCTTGCCATCCAGCACTCACAGTGGAGGGCACAGGACTTTATTCCCATACAGCCATACACACATATCCTTGGTTCGCAGATTCATTGGGAATACTACACTATGAGATTAGCCTCTTTTTGTGACTCTTATCTTTGCCAAGACTGACACTTAGGACCACTGAGCCATTTTGGTGGTGGAGTAAATGTTAGCCGCAGAGCAGCATGCTGATCTCTCTACTGAGATCCGACATTCCGGTAAGGAGTTCAAACTCACCAGTGGGTTGGAGTCTGGATCACGTTTTGGTTGGCACAGTGTTGGCAGAGAAGGCCAAAATTTATGAAGACTTAGAAAAGCACTCACTGCCACATCCATGTAATATAGAAAAAAAAAAACAACCAAAGAAAGTCGGACTTTACTAGCATAGCAAGGAGCACAAAGCAAATTTGTTTAAAAAAATATACATTTTATTCCATATTATATTAAAACAGTATCCAAGATAACGTGTTAAGAACAACCAAATTGAAGTATGCTGTACAAAATACAAGATCACAAGTTAAAGGCTAAATTGCCAAATCAAGAACATGTAGGTGAATTCTTCATGGATCAACATGTTTCTCTTTCAGACTTCATCAGGACTCATGGTAATAGTCGTGAGATAGCCGTAGCATGTTAATGCATATATATGATGTAATCATGTTTGATTTTTAGGTTTTGTTTTCTATGTAGTTATTTCAGCATCCTTCATGAGTCCTTAACTACATAGAAGAACTACATAGAGGGTTCTTTACTGTAAGAGCGGCAAGGATGTGGAATTCCCTTCCACAGGTGGTGGTCACAGCGGCGGGGGGGGGGGGGGCATTGATAGTTTTAAGATATTATTAGATAAGCACCTGAACGACCGCAACATACAAGGATATACAATGGAATACTGACATATCATCACACATATAGGTTGGACTTGATGGACTTGTGTCTTTTTTTGATCTCACCTACTATGTAACTGATGAAGCCTGAAAGAGAAACATGTTGACCCACAAGGAATTTTACCTACATGTTCTTGTTGTGGCAATTTAGCCTTTACTGTATGATCTTGCATGTTTTATGACATAGTATTGCCTATACGCACAGCATACTTCAATTTGTTTTTTTACCAAGTTATCTTGGAAATCTTTTTAATATAATATGGAATAAAATGTATACTTTTTTTTTTTTTTATAAATTGCTCTGTGCTCCTTGCTATGCCAATAAAGTTCAACTTTCTTTAGTTGATTTTTTTTATATTTAATTATTGATTACACTTTTGAGACTTTCTTAGATAGTTTTTTTTTTTTTTTTTTTTTTTTACCAAGTTATCTTGGAAATCTTTTTAATGTAATATGGAATAAAATGTATACTTTTTTTTTATATATAAATTGCTCTGTGCTCCTTGCTATGCCAATAAAGTTCAACTTTCTTTAGTTGATTTTTTTATATTTAATTATTGATTTCACTTTTGAGACTTTCTTAGATGGTTTTATTTTTATTGAGCACTTTGCACTTTATTTATTATTTTGTCTGCTCACTTGGTTTATGTTAATCATATGTGAAATAATATACTGAGAAATATGAAGTTACTGAGTATTTAAAGGGGCAGCACACCCTTATGTATTATTATTGAGAAAACAAAGAACCTGTTGGATGTTCCTACAATGCAGTGCTAGCAAAAAAAAAAAAACATTTTTGGTGGAGATTTGCTTCAGAATTTAGAAATGTCACCTTTAATACACCAAACCACAAAACCATACTTCTGGTTGTATTGTACTTATGTGTTTACTGTCATGAACTTTCAGATTATTGTGATAAATTTGCATTTATTGAAACATTATATTTTTTTGTATATATTAGACTTGTAGGTGATGTTTCCTGAGGAAGCGGCGTTTTCTGTGCCGCGAAACCGGCCGAACCATACGTCTACTCTACATTTATGTAAAAAAAATAACTTTTATATTGGGGGTTTTTTTCAACCACCTTTTGTACAACACTGTCCCTTTAATGGATTGATTATTTTGTTGTTTGTCTTGATTTATGTTTATATGTTTCTCTTTTACTACTTCTGTGTAGTCATTTAAAATAAAATGCCATTGAATTTTAAATTCTAATTCTCATTTTTTTGAATATTATCTGATACCGCAATAGTCCCTACTGTTCCCACTAAACCTAATGCCGCCTACACACGACCGGACTTTTCGAGGGACTAGGTCCGACAGACTTTCAACGGAGTTCTGACAGAGTTCTGATGGACTTTCCGAATGAACGGACTTGGCCACACACAATCACACCAAAGTCCGACGGATTCGAACGTGATGACGTACGACTGGACTAGAATAAGGAAGTTCATAGCCAGTAGCCAATAGCTGCCCTAGCGTCGGTTTTTGTCCGTCGGACTAGCATACACACGAGCGGATTTCTCGGTAGGAACTGGGTCCGGCAGAGTTCGAAACATGTTCCATTTCTAAAGTCTGTCAGACTTTTGAAAATCAAAAGTCCGCTGCAGCCCACACACGATCGAAATGGTCTGCCGGAATCATTCCGTCGGACCAGGGCTGGACTGGCACAAGAATTTGGCCCCGGACTTCATCCAGACCAGCCCACTTTAATTTTACAAAAACAGTATATAAAACTATACGTAATTGTTCTAAAAAAATATAAGTAGCATAACATAAGGAGTCCTCACTAACCTCTTTTATTATTTCACTTATTCTCCTCTGTATTTTTCTCCTCTTTCTCACATCACTGTGTGAAGTTGAGGTCAAGCCGAGCAGCCATTACTTTGTCACTGAAACCGGCCCACTGAGCCATCGGCCCACCGGGAAACTCCCTGTAGTCCCAATGGCCAGTACATGCCTGCGTTGGACTTTTGATGTTGAAAAGTCCGGGTCGTGTGTACGCGGCATTAGGAAATCTTCTCCCAGAGTCTCTTTCCTATTGGTGAGCTTTGTGCTCTTTCTTGCTTTGTATAAATTAATTGGGATGATGGTATCTTGCTTAAATTCGAGGCTTCCCCATAATTCATTTAATACACCAAAATAAAAGAACTAATACAATTGGTCGAAATGGAAACAATCATCATACAAAATCATTTTTCATTTTTTTTTGTCAGTCGTAAATGTTTTTTTAAGCACTACTACTGTCCATCTCCCATCTCCTACAAGCTCTACTCTCAGTTGGAACGATTAACCTTTCTGAAAATTCTCCTTCCCAAATTGCCATAACCTCATTTATGACAAGTGATGGTTCCACATTCCAGATAAACATGTCATAGTGTGCAGCCCACAGTAGCTAAGTGTTGGCTTTTAACAAAAAAATCAATGTATTCCTTAGGTGACAATTTAAAAAAAGTACAACTTTTTGTTTTTTTTTCATCATCATCTACGTCTTTATTTTTATTTTTTTATATTAACTTACCACATAAATCTGGTCTCTTCATACATCCACTGTTTGTTGTGTTGCTTGCAAGTCCGTTAAAAGCAGCCATACTGTCAGAGCTGTAAGCTCGAAGAACAGAGAGCATATTAACCTGCTTCTCCAAAGGATCTGGACCGGATGCTTGGTCAGGTTGCAAAGAGCTTTGTGGCGTTTCGTGAGGCAATGGAAGATTTGGATGCCACTGCTTTTCCATCATCTGCGGTGTCGAAGAAACCATGTTTTCAGAAGGCCTGAGAGCAGCTGAATTCAGTAGAGGATCTTCTTCTTCATGGTCTTCTTTGTTCTGTTCGTCAACCGTGTTCATGTTTTCTGGTTCAGTGTCAATTTCTTCATCTTCGTTCTCATCTTCTTTACACGTTTCCATGTCTTCAGATGAGGATTCATCAGAGAGGTCATCAGTAGCAACTGTATTAACTGAATCACACTGCAAGGCATGTGCTTCATCATCCGCGGGAGACTGAGAGTCAATGTCCATGTTTGAGCAAGAGTTTTGAGCATTGGACCCAACCGAGTGAGGATATACACCAAACTGCTTGTAGAATTCATTCGGAAAATTGTTGAACACTGGATCCATATGACTAGACCATGAAGTGCTTTTATGGTCAGATAAAGTCTCTTTAGAGTTCGGAGTTTTTTCAGAATTCTGCAACGGACTCAATTTTGACATCATTTCTTTGCCACACTGTGCTGAAGAAGAGGAGGCAGCAATTTTATTAGTGGCGCCCAAGCTGTCCTTACGCTTTGCTTTTCCTAAATGGTTAGCTTGGAGATGCAAGGCCATCAACTCCATGGACGATGTCGTAAAAGAACAAAACAAACACCCATGCCAAGCAATGTTATCTTGGACTGTTACAGATGAACCTGGAAGAGATTGAGCATCTGGCCTCACCGACAGGTCTAAAGGTTCATACTGAGACTTTTCCAATTTCCTTTGTGGTGCTTTGTTCTCCACCTTGTCTTCACAGTTGTCAGACCTGGAAACTTTTATAGGAAGTGACTCTAGCAAGGCTTTCTCTTTCATCTCCCTCTCTTTCTTTAAAGAGCTTAAAACAAAGCTGTCCATGAAGGCCTGCAAAGAGCCCTGGAAGTTAACACCATTTCCTACAATGTTCTGGTATGCTCTCCCAAATTCTGCAATATTTGCTGCTTTAGAAGAGATCTCTGATTTTTTCAAACCTTCTGAAGAAACCTCAGGGCTAACGCCACTTGACTGTCCCTGACGCTCCCCAGACATCAACCCTGACTGCCATTGCTGGGACATAGCGCCACTTCTGAAATCAATTCCGGGCAGGCTTTTAAATGCTCCTCGTAAAATGTCGGGTCTCATAAATAGGGAACTCTTGCTGACTGTTTCATCCTTGTGCTCCTGTCCTGGAGTATGCCCTTGACTAGCAATAGGGCCGGAGCCATTCTGCCTTTCTCGATGGTGGCGCTCCAGGTGGTACTTCAGAGATGCTGATTGGGTGCCAGCATAGTCACAATGGGGACACTTGTAAGGCTTCTCACCTAAAGTTTCACAAAAAAAAAAAAAAAGTTTAAATATTTATATATTTTGAAGTAGGAAAGTAGGTGGAAATAAAAAATAAAAAATAAATAAAAAAAATGAAAAGTCTTTAAATTCATATTAAGGGTTTTATTTTTTCCTTTAATGTTTTAAAATGATAGAAAATTTAGAGAGTACAAAAACAGCATCGCCATTGCATAAGAACAATTTGGAAATAGTCCAGAATCAGCACATAATAAAGACAATAACCTTATTTCTAAACAAACCCCTGATGTCTCACTTTTGAGACAGAGAAAGGGACTGAGGACAGAGATTCCCCAGTCCCCTTCTCTGCAGCCAAGCAGCAGGGCAAACCTGCACAGCACAGGGTGATTAGGGTGTGCCCAAGCACACCTGCCACACTCTGTGCACACGCGACAATGTGGACTACTGTACCTGATAATGGCAGATCGTTCTAATTCTATGTGCAAATTAATTCGGGAGATGTGAAGTCGTTGTTATGTACCTTGTTTTTTTTTTATCGTTGCAATTGTCAATAATAATAAAAATATATTCGACCTAAAAAAAGTTAAAGAATGGCTTATAATAGGTCAATCCTAACACCTGACTACAGGATCAATGGACAGTTAAGTCAAACCCATTGGCAGACAAAATGGACAGACTCTGCCTTTATGCCAAACCACTGAGCTGCCTATGGCTTCATTAGGGGTGGTGGTCAGTGGTTGGGAAGAGAAATATGAAGACCAAAAGCCATTTACCAAATTCAATAATGAAACTATTATTGGGTCCCACATTCACAAATAAATTATAATATGGCCAAACGCCAAATGAACAGCCATAGTTGCAGCCCACAAAAGTTACTGCCCTTACGCGTTTCATCTATCTGCAGCACTTGATGGGTAATGACTTGGCCATGAAAGAAAGAAGGAAACTTTTTGCAAACCATTATCAAAAACAACCAGTAAAAGGTTCATTTTCTTTTTCCGATTAACAGTTTTGAGGAAATGCTCAAGGTCCCACATTTAAAAAAAAAAATATTGGTCTAGCAAGGGTCCTTAAAACCTTAAAAGCTTGTGTTGAGTTTCAAGAAATTTACAGTCCTTTAAGTTGGTGCTGATATTTTTTCCTTCTGTAAAAACAACAGATGGATGAAGTGAGCTCAAAGCTGACAAAAAAAATGAAACAATATGGCTGTGCTGTAAAAATATAAACAATGCTTAACTCAATATTTATTATCAACACGAAAGTAGACCATAATAAGACACTACTAACCAAAACTCCTACAGTTATCTTCTAACAACTGTTCATTTAAAAAATATATATTATATTTAAATCCTATATAGATGTATTAAGCAGTTCTTCTCAAAGTAGATTTTTTTTTTAATGGAAATTAAAATTTTCACTTCACTTTTTTTTTAAATAAATCAGTTTTTTTTTTCCTGACCACCAACAATAACTCAATGTGGTGTTTCATAGCCAAACCAAGGAGAAAATAAAAAAATTCATAATTCAGGTTTCATAAAAATGTTTCATAGCCAAACCAAGGAGAAAATAAAAAAAATCATAATTCAGGTTTTATAAAAAATAGATCTAAAATAAAAATCTAAACAATTCCCACTCAAAAAAAAAAAAGTGTATATTTTACTTTGTAAATAAATCAAAGCAAAATAAAATATATCTTAGCCGATGTATTACTGAAATATACTCTTAATACTTAATATACACAATATGTGATGTTTATTATAAATTTAGAGATCATTTTCCTTTTTTGAAAACACATTTGTGAGAATACATTAACTTGCATTTTTGGAAAAGAAGAATATATAAAAATCCCTTTTCAAAAAAACACATATAGCTAACATAAATTTAAAAGAAGTTATAAGCTTGAATATTTCACGGAATACAAAAGCTGTTAAAATTTGTTTAAATTATACACATGGAAACCATTTTTAAGAAACTAAAAAAAAAAAAAAAAAATTTTTATGGCACTGTTACGCAAGACTGAAATGAATGATTTAAGTCGTGCTCTGCAGTAAATCATGGATATAATTAGCAAATGGCATACTGCACGAGCAATTTATCATTATTTAGAGGGCAGCATTCCAGAAGAATTCTGAGATCTACAGACCTATTGCATTGTTTCTAAATACAGATCTATAAACACAGATATTCTAAAATATTAAACTCATTCCATTACCGCAGCTTAAGCAGAGCAATGTATAGGTTAAATTAAACTTTGTCAATAAAAATTAAATAAAATCCTTACTAATGAAGAAATGCAAAATATATTAGGAAGTTCTATTTTATATGGTAATTATCTGCAAAGGCTTTGCAGTGATTTCCGTATGTACTGATGGTTTTTTCCTGGCTCACAAATACAATCTTTAATGTGCCTACAATATATATGTAATTATTAACAAGAGGAGAAAAAAAAAAGCCCGTGCTTAGATTATGATTTAGAACTGCGAAACAAATGTTGATTTAACTGCTATGTAATTTTAATGATAAAAATAACATTTGCATATTTCTTTAAATAGAATGCAAATTGTTTCTATTAAAATGTTACTGCATGCAAAGTGAAAAAAAAAAAAAGAATAAGAAATATAAAACCAAAGAGCTATAAAAGCAGAAATTCTAAGCCCCGATTGGTTAAAAATATAGTAGATGGAAATGATACGCTTTAAATGGAAATACCTAAAAAAAGATACTGTGACTAAATAAATAAATTCTTGACTTTATACAAAAGTGATCTCTAGAAAAGGCTGATAACTTGAAACATTTGCATGAATATTACAATATGGAATATTACAAATTATATGGTAACTGGTATATTAAGAATTATATTGTCTGGGAAGTATATTAAGAATCATATTGTATCACAGTATAAATGATTGGTAGCATTTCAATGGCCGTATGATTAAAAAATAACTTATTTGTATTTAAAAAAAATTAAATAAAAAATGTAAAACTTCTTTTAAATTCACCGGTTGGATATTTTTCCTATAAAAAAACAAGGGTAATATTTGCACCAAAGGACTCTTCCATGCTCAAAAGGATTTTGTATTCTTAATTAATGTTGCCATATTTATTCCACTAATTGGAAAAAAAAGTATGATGCGTGTTTATTTACTCTACCCAAGACTGATATCCAAAAATTACAACTGTGCATACATTTTAAAGAAAACTATTTTGCGTGGGAAAATAAAGCAATTAGTCCCCCAACTACATTCTGTATCTCTCCATAACAGTGTTGCTATAATGAGTCCTCTTTTGGTGGATAGAGAAGTAGTATTTATTATCGTTCCTGTCGTTGTTACATGACAGACCAGAGAGTTAAAAGGCAGTGGTGGCCGCTCATGCAGGGTGCAGGGGCTCCGCCCCCAAAATCAATGCGCCCGCCCCCTAATTTACATGCAGGGGGGTGCCGGACGCATTGATTCCAATGTTTTTTTTTTTTTAAATCAAAGCACATGATGCTTTAAAATGGGTGGGCTCGGGGGCGCAGAGCACTGTGCCCAGAGCCCACTCAGTTGTTTGACAATTGGGACAAATTAATATTTGCTAATGTCTTCCAGTTTCTCCTCCTGGCCAATCAGCAAGCAGGTCCTGAGACTCGATTGGCCAGGAGTACTAAGACCCGATTGGCCGCAAGTACTAAATCCTGATTGGCTGGGAGGAGAAGCCCCGATTGGCTGGGAGGTGAAGCTTCGGAAACCGCCGAAGCCATGACCTGGATGGGATAAGTGCAGGGCTGATTGGGGGTCTGGGGATGACAGATGAGGGATGCAGTGATCAAGTGACGGAGAGGAGGCAACGATCGATCAAGTGAATGAGCGCTGGTGGAGGTTTTGGCTGACAGGCTGGCTGGGGGGGGGGGAGGGGAGCTGGCTTGCTGAGGAGGCCGGTGTCCAACCCCCCCCCCCCTTAAGAAAATGGAGCACCAGCCACCACTGGTTAAAGGAAAGAGTTGTCAGAAACACTTCATGTTAGCAGCAATAGAGTGCTACATAGGTAAATTCAGTTGAGTCAACATTTTACAATGCTCTGCAAAGTTCATTTTAAATTTATGGGCCTTTCCAAAAAATGTTCACAATGGTTTACTGAAACCCCACTTTTCTTGTAACTGTTTATTTATTTATTAACAAAGCTGATACTGGTCTACAGCCCAAAATAAGTGTAGGCACTCTAGAAGTTTCCAGGAGGCAATGGTACTAAGGAGTTTCTTTACTAACACCGGAGAGTGCAAAATCTGGTGCAGCTCTACATAGAAGCTTAAAGGAGAAGTGTGGGCAATACTGTACTTCTTCTCCACAGACCCGGTCCAGGCTCTGAAAAGATCCCAACCATATGTCCGGGATCTGATCAGAAGCCTGGACCAGCAGCTGGCTCAGCCTCTCAGCAAGCTGCTCAGAGCCTGAGCCATCTGCTCCCACCCCCTCCACAGCCCAGCACTCCAGTGAACATTGGAGGGGCAGAGCAGCAAGCCAATGACTGATAGTCAGCGGCTCTCTAAAGGCTGAAGACCGAGAGCTGAATTATCAGTGGTGTTTGATTGATTAGTTCTCGGACTTAGCGGTGGCAGAGAACAGCTGCAGCTGTGATCGGTGCTGCAGCCATCTAGGTGATTATGACTTTTTTTTTTGTGATTCCCATACTTCTCTTTTAATCTAACCAGCTGAAGTTAGAAGCTGATTGGCTACCATGCGCAGCTGCACCAGATTTTGCACTCTCCAGTTTTAGTAAATCAACCCTTAAGAGTATCTAAGTATCTGCATTTACACCTAATTGAACACACAAATGTGAGTATGGTGGACATTCCACCCTTCTTGAAAGACTTTACACAAGATTTTAGACTACATCTGTGAAAATGTGTGTCCATTCAGCCAAAATAACACTAGTGAGGTCAGGTGTTGATGTTCGAACAAGAAGACCTAGCTCCCATTTGTTGTTCCAGTTCATTCCAAAGGTTTCGATTAGCCCTGTGCAGGTCACTGGAGCTCTTCCCAAGCTAAGCTTGTCAAATCAAGTCTTTATAGAGGTGGTTGTGTGTACGGGGACACAATCATGCTGAAGGGCATTTACACAGTTGTGTGCTTCCAGCCTTGCAGCAACAGTTATGGGAATGGTTGCTTCAAGGCTGGAAGCACACAGTTGTATAAACCATCTCTGTTTGCTGTGGCATTATCAGTACTCTTCAATGGAAACAATGAAACTCTTTAACTTAGAGTGGTGTCCATGTTTTGTACACTTTTGGCCACGTAGGATAGGTGTGATGGTCAGGTAGCCACAATCAATCTGTTAGGGGAACCAAATAACTCCCTCCAGAGGTGACCCTGTAAAGAGATTCTTTGGCCCCTTACCAGTTTACTCCCTTCTCCTGTGGTCCATGTTTGAAGACGTAATTAAATGCTATACAGAGACAGAGATCTAACTGCTGCACAACACCTCTTCACAACACTATTGTGAGTTAAACATGCATGTCCCTTTCAGCCAAAAGTGCAATATACTCTTATTGAGGGAACAATAATAATCAGTCTGGAAAATTAATTTTGGACAATAGATTTTTTTCCCTGAGATCAGTTGGCCAGGTCAGGTCTGCTGAGGACTCCCTAAGACAACGATTTCAAGTCTACGGGCTCGTTAACTACATCCAGCCTTCCTAAAAGCTCAATCAATGCAGATCAAGATAGAACACAGACAAGACCATGATGCTACATATACAATAGATTGCAGCATAACAAAATTATATCCCCCCCCCCCCCCATGGTAAAACTCAACAGCACCTGCGTAATTAATTACATCATCATTTCCGATGAGTATATTCCGGGAGGACCTTGTTTAGACAGATGTCAATCTGCTCAGAAACAATCTGTTAAGCTAGCTTGAGGATTGAGGTTTTAATGTATATTTTAGAAATTGCAAATCTGCCTAAATTAACCACAAGTTGATCTGGGAAAACCTACTGCAGTTCGATCCTTAGTTTTATCTCTACCTGAAGACTTTAGGAAAGAGACTTCTTCCTCTTGGAGTTTAGGCTTTGTCTTCTCTCATTAAAAAAATGGCCTCCAGTTTTTTTTTTTTTTTATCTTGCTGTAAAGTAGGCTATAAAAGGCAACTGCCATTTTACCTAAATTCTAGAGGCTGTAGAGAAACAGGGACTGACACCAAAATAAAATAGTTATTATAATCTGGTACTCTTTGCCAAAACCCTTCTGAGTACTGAATAGTGCCTGTGGAGTATTTACACCCTCTAGGGCAGGGGTAGGAAACCTATGGCTCTCGAGCCAGATGTGGCTCTTTTGATGGCTGCATCTGGCTCTCACCTATCAATCCGCGGATTGCGTGGTGTGCCGATCCATGGATTGAGCCCATAGGAAAGGCCGCAGCTTCAGCCTTGCTCCGGAGCTGCGGCCATCTTGGTACATTCGGCAGCGGCCTAGGTGAGCGGCGACGTCATCATCACCCACCTCAACTGCTCATGGATCTGCCTGCCTGTGTAATGGTAAGCAAGCAGACAATCGTAGGGGAGATGTGGATATTACAGTGGGGGAGATGACGTGGATATTACAGTTATAACTGAAATTAGTCCATTAATCGATTAATTTTTTTTAATTTGTTTTAAACATATTGTATGGCTCTCGCGGAATTACATTTTAAAATATGTGGCATTCATGGCTCTCTCAGTCAAAAAGGTTCCCTACCCCTGCTCTAGGGGCTCTGAATCTTCTCATGAGAGTGGACACCTACTCCAAGAGGTTATAAAACCATATAGCTTATTTTAAAATGAAAGCTTTAATTTCATCAACAGTAAAATATTGGTTTCATGTGGTCCTTCTACATAGCAAGATTTATTTAGTCAAGGGGATGTATAAAGCTGAGCATTACTTACCTTATTCTTTGCTTCCTTAGGGTTCCTTCCACTATTTGACCTGCCCTGTATTGCCCCTTTACTTCAGCAGTCCTCCAGCCACTACCTTTCTGACGTCATAACGTTCAATGTGGAAACCAGTGGTCCCGCATTGTACGTGATCGTGTTGATGGCCCACCCACATACCGTGGTCAGAGAAGAGTCCTAATTGTCAGGGAAGTGAGGAATAAGATAAGTATCCCTTTACTTCACAACCCCCCTAGGCTAAACAAATCATTAAACCTTTGTATTCAGGGGGAGGGGATAATTGATATTAATATTTTACTGATGACTGGAGGCCAGCTTTGAGTACAGCTGAATAAAGTAGTGGATTGACCCCTTATTCCCCTCTCTGCCTTCTCCGTATACTCCTAGCCCTTGTACACACAGACGGACATTCTGATGGACAATGTCCCATAGGACCGTGTTGTCGGATAATCCGACAGTGTGTGGGCTCCATCGGACTGTTTCCGTCGGAGTATCCGACGGACCAAGTTTTCCAGCTGGGCTATAAAATTTTTCAACAACATGATCCAATCAGACTTTGCCCTTGTACAAACGGTCAGAGAATCCGTAGGAGTGTGTCCTATCGGACCGTGTCGTCGGATAATCCAACTGTGTGTGGTCTGCATCGGACTGATTCTGTCGGAATATCCGTCGGACCCAATTTTCCAACATGTTGGAAATATTTCCCGACCAACTGGGCTGATCAGACATACTCCGATCATGTGTAGAGAATTTTGATCGGACCAAGTGCCACGCATGCTCTGATCAAATTCCTACATCAAAGCTATTGGCTACTAGCCTGAATGTAGTCCCATCGTAACGAAATTACATCATCACGTTCTGAAAGATCGGATTTTTCGCCAACTTTGTCCGACCGTGTGTATGCAACAGTTTCGGACAAGATCCGACGGGCAAAATCCGACGGATTTGGTTGTGGAAATCTCCGACCGTGTGTACAGGGGCTTTGTCCGATCATGTGTAGAGAATTCCGATCGGACAAAGTGCCACGCATGCTCAGATCAGATTCCTAGACAAAAGCTATTGGCTACTAGCCTGAACGTAGTCTCGTCCTAATGAAATAACGTCATCACGTTAAGTACGATCGGATTTTCTGACAACTTTGTCCGACTGTGTATGCAACAGTTTCGGACAAAATCCGCCGGACAAAATCCGCCGGACAAAATCCGACGGATTTGGTTGTCGGAATGTCCGACCGTGTGTACAAGGGCTTATAGTTTTGCAACAGCTGGAGGGCCACCAGTTTGAGACCCCCTGCTCTAGAGCTTCCATATTCAAGGGCCACCACAGGAAGCTTTTCCTTCTTCCTTAAAATTATTGGCTGATCTCTAAATCACACATTTTTTCATCTCTTAGGACAATATCCAACGGATTTGGTTGTCGGAATGTCCGACCGTGTGTACAAGGGCTTAGGCTCAACACTACTGTGACCTGAAAGTCGTCCAACTTCCGGTGCGACTTTGCCGACTTCCTGGCGATTTTCTGGCAACTTGAATACTACTTTGATGCGACTTGATGTGACTTTTAAGCAACTTTGTCTTCTGCAGGTATGCAGAGATAAAAGCATACAGGAAGATGCCATGCACTGCCTGGGTAATCATCCTGTAATGTCAGATCCATATCACATCAATATAGATGAGGATCCGACTTGGAGGTGACTTCCATTAAAGTCTATGGGCACAAGTCAGATAGTCGTCGCCTTGAAGTAGTACAGGAACCGCCTCTAAAGTCAGTAGTGCTAATTACGACAGCTCTCATTGACCACCATGGGATTTCACATGTCATGCGACCTTGGGGGTCTCACAATTTGGATCCCAAGTCACGGCAGTGTGAGTTGAGACTTAGAGAAAGACCATCTGAAAGCAACAGCAACACCTGTCCTCGCGATATATAAAATCCATACTCCTCAGTGGCACCAGTGTCAAAGGGTGCACTCTTTATCAAAATGATGATTTATGGATTTAAAAAAAAAGTTTATTAAATTAAATATCATTTTTCAAGTTTTAAAAATTAAAAAAAGACCCCAAACCATTATAACATTCCTTTAAAATGTTGGCAGCAGAAGAAGTGAGACCCTATATCTATAGAGCCCTGACAAGAATGGGGGACTCTAAATAATAAAGTCCCCAAGGGAATGACCTTGCTTGTAGGCATCTAGCAAACCTCAAGTATTTTCTTGGGTAAAGAACCATTTTATGGAAATCGTTTTTTAAAATTTTTTGCAACTATGTAACTAGCTAGAGGGGTAGGGAACCTCGGCTCTCCAGCTGTTTTGAAACTACAAATCCCATCATGCCTCTGCCTCTAGGAGCCATGCATGTGATTGTTAGGGTCTTGCAATGTCTCATGGGACTTGTAGTTTCAAAACAGCTGGAGAGCCGAGGTTCCCGACTGTCTGCTAGACGAATTAGCTTTTAGTCACTTCCCTTACCTGAGTTCACTATTTAATTGAACTGTTGGACATTTATAGTTGTTACGCATGGTACACATAGACATGGTGGAAATTTGAATTGATAACTACAAGCTGGTTGTGGACTGGAGAGTACAGAAGGGCCACTAGTGAATGAGATTTAAAATATACTGTGCTGAATAGCTATTTTACCCCATATTTATCCCAAAACCTCCATTTTGAATGCCTTTGTCCTAAAATATTGAAAGGTTAAAAAGAAATAACAATTGTTTTCTACACTACCAGAGGATCCTCGGGTCGGTTCAATTACCAGTCCATCACTGGAAGAGGTACTCTTTGAAACGCACTGAAAAAGCCTATTGTGCTACACAAATTCCTCAACTCTTTCAACATTTTAAAAAGCATATTAGTAACGTAAGAACCTTGTTAGGAATCAACAAGCTACTTTTCTGTGATTTATAACAATGGGGCTGATTTACTAAGAATGCGTTGCGCCGGTTAATACCTTAATTGGTGCGCTGGAAAAGTCATTAACCGAACGCGCGAAACCGGCGCACTTTGAAGAGCAAAATGATCATAAATATGTAAACTGCAACTGGCGCTAGGGTAACTGCGGTTTTCTCATTGATAATAGAGAACGCCCAATCCAATTGGTTAATTTCATCTCATTGGATGTGTCTTGTTAGGTAATTAGTAAGTTAATTAACCTTTTTGATGCTAATTTGATTCCTATCACTTCTAATACGTATATATCTTTTAAATGTGTTTTTTTTTTCTATTTTTACACAAATCTTTCAATACATTGCAAAAAACAGAGACGTTTTTCTAAACCCAATAAATAAATATTTTCAGATCTTGATCTTTAACCACTTGCTTACTGGGCACTTAAACCCCCCTCAGTCCCAGACCAATTTTCAGCTTTCAGCGCTGATGCACTTTGAATGACAATTGCGCGGGCATACAACACTGTACCCAAATGAAATTTTTATCATTTTTTTCCCACAAATAGAGCTTTCTTTTGGTGGTATTTAGTTACAGCTCGGAGTTTTATTTTTTGCTAAACAAACAAAAAAAGATGCAAAAAAAATAAAAAATAAAATCATGTTTAATAGTTTGTTATAAAATTTGGCAAACGGGTCATTTTTCTCCTTCATTGAAGTGCGCTGATTAGGCGGCACTGATAGGCTGCATTGGTGGGCACTGATGGGCTGCATTGGTGGGCACTGATGGGCTGCATTGGTGGGCACTGATAGGCTGCACTGGTGGGCACTGATAGGCATAGTTAAGGCGGCACTAATAGGCACAGATAAGGCGGCACCGATGGGCACAGATAAGGCGGCACTGATGGGCAAAGATGGGCACAGATAAGATGGCACGGATGGGTGGCACAGATAAGTGGCACGGATGGGTGGCACGGATGGGCACTGATAGGTACCACAGATAGATGGGACTGATGGGCACTGATAGGTGGCACTGATAGGTGGCTCTGATAGGTGGCACTGCTGGGCACTGATGGGCGGCACTGCTGGGCACTGATGGGCGGCACTGCTGGGCACTGATGGGCGGCACTGGGGTGCAGCACCTTTGAGGCAGATTTTGGGTGGCACTGTGGGTGGCACTGTGGATGGCACTGTGGGCACTGCTGGGTGGCACTGTGGGCACTGCTGGGTGGCACTGTGGGCACTATGGGCACTGCTGGGTGGCACTGACAGGGGGGCACTTACTTTATTTCAGGATGGCACTGCGGGTGGCAGGTGGGCACTGGCAGGGGGCAGGTGTCCGCTTGAATTGCTGGCCGTGATCGGGACTGATGTCCCGAACACGGCCGCCGGCGATCGGCTTTTTTTTTTCTCCTCGCGCTGTCAGCGCGAGGAGGAATATTAGCCGATTACCGGCTCCGTTCTATCACATGATCAGCTGTCATTGGCTGACAGCTGATCACGTGATAAGGGGTCGGGATCGACCCCTTACACGGATCGGTGATCAGGCGAGTCTCACGGACTCGCCGATCACAGAGCGCGCCCGGCAATCTAGGTCCGCGCTAATGCCGTCATTCGGCAATAGCGCGGATCCCAAGTGGTTAAAGGTGACCATACACTGCAATCAGTTAGCTCTCAAATAAATTAGATTTAGTGCAAGAGCCTGTTTGATTTTCTATCATTTTAATTAATTGTTCAAGTGCGTCTTCCTATTACCTATTTTGCCGAAATATTGAGTTGGACAGAGATCGGCCAATCAGATTGCATAGTGCATGACCACCTTAAGTGCCAAATTTGGAATGTAGATGTGCCATGACCCACCTGTATTTTCCTAACGATATTTCTTGGGCATCATACAAGGCACATGAGAAACCACCTTTTTTCAAGACATGCCGGAGTGATCAGAAATCTTCAAACTACGGCTCTCCAGCTGTTACGGAACTACACGTCCCATGAGGCATTGTAAAACTCTCACAGACATGACTGGGCATGGTGGGAATTGTAGTTCCTGAACAACTGGAGGGCCGTAGTTTGAAGACCCCTGTGCTAGACCATTATTATGCCTCTAGAATCGGGAGTGTGGCATCTACCCAACTTCTGTCTGCTGGTGGACACAAGAACCTACATCTATAGATATACATTTGGGCAGCACAGTGGCAGGTGGTTAGCACTTTCACCTACCAACAAAAAGGGTCGCTGGTTTGAATCCTACCCGCGTCACCATCTGCCTGGAGTTTGCATGTTCTCCCTGTGCGGATTTCCCCCAGGTACTCCGGTTTCCTCCCACGCTCTAAAAACACGCTGGTCGGTAAATCTGATCCTGTCTAAATTGGCCCTAATATGTATGAATGTGTGTTAGGGACCCACACAAACACCACCCAATGATAAAAAAATAAATAAAAAAATTCTTAATTTGCAAATAAGGATCATCACTTCCTCAGAGAACAGTGAGCGGGGCATGGTGGTGGGACGAAATTAGCAGCAGTACAAGCAACGTCCTGTAGGGGCGTGATGACATTCCTGTGTGCTGACCACCGCTTCCTGGAAACCAGATATCTGCCACGGGTACATACCTCCCCACACAGCAGTTGTGCATCTCACATGCACAACGGTTGCGCATCTAGATGCATTTGGCGCATCTAGCTGCAGGAACCCAATTTTTTAGGGAAATTAATAGTAAAGAAGATGCAGATTTCCAGGACTGGACTAACAAATGTTTCTAGTGAAAGGCAACTGGTGTTTCCTACTAAACAAGGTCTAAATGGGCCATTGACATTCATCACAGTTGAACTTAGGAATGTGTCTTTGCAAAGTTGAACAAAATTAAAACCTTTCTTATTTTTGCCTAGTTAAAGCGGGAGTCCGCCGTTTTTTTTTTATTTTAAAAGCCAGCAGCTACAAATACTACAACTGCTGACTTTTAAAATAGTGACACTTACCTGTCCAGCGCGCCCGCGATGTCGGCACCCGAAGCCGATCTCTCGATCGTCTCTCGGGTGCTGCCGCCGCCATCTTGGGTATGGCAATCGGGAAGTGGAGCCTTTCGGCTTCATTTCCCGGTTCCCTACTGCGCATGCGCGAGTCGCGCTGCGCAATAAGGATGGTCCCCTCTGTCTTTGGGATCCGTGTGTTTCCCAGCAGGCAGCGGGGGACTTTCGGAAAGGGGCGTAGATTCTGCGGAAAGGGGCGTACCTTCTGCAGAATCTACGCCGGAAGTGGGTGCAGATACCTGTACTGTACAGGTACCTGCACCCCCCCTCCCCCCTAAAAGGTGCCAATTGGGGAGGGAGGGGGGGAGGGTTCCAATGAGCGGAAGGTCCACTTTAGGGTGGACCTCCGCTTTAAGCTGCAGATCTGTTGCACGAAAATGAACAAAACACATAAAACAAAAAATTTTGCTAAAACACACAAACTTTTCAGGGCAAGGTAAAGAATACTATCTGCAAGCTTTATATAGCATAGGTCTGTGTGCTAATGAGGCAATTGAAAACACATGCACAGTCCATGAAACACACAAAATGCAAGTTCACCCAGTGTAGAGACCTGTTAAGGATGTCCTTGAATTAATAACCCAAAAAACACGCTCTCTGAGCATGCCCAGAAACATCCAAGTGCTTTTACACAAAAAGAAGGAAAAAAACAAAAAAAAACAAAGCATGCCAAGACCAACCCAAATGCAGCTAGCACAAAATAAGCCATCCTCCTGTCCAAAACGAAACACTTCATCCTGCATGCTTCAAAAATACAGACAAAATTACAAACACCCTCCCCGCTCCACAGGGGCAAACAAAGAGTGTAACATGGGCAAAAGTTATACAACAAATACCATTGCAGTCTATGGGAAATGACTTGTTCATTTTGCTAGTCCCCACTTGGCTGGCTTATCTTCTAGTTATTGGCCTTAAAATGGGTATAGGGGCCCAGGTCCCCATCCCGAGGGACATATATGAATGTCACCAATTTGGACAACCCCAAAAACGTAACAAGGAGAAGTGCCTTTAAAAATGCAAAATTGCTTAAAAGCTAGGGGCGGGGTGGTCTTACTCTGCCTGTAAAGTGGTGCATCTGTAGCATGTATCCAAAATGTACGGCTTTCGAGAAAACGTACAAATGTACATTGCAGCTGCAAGATTTTAACACATAACAAAAAATACCCTCCCACCCCAATACATACAAGGCCATTTGGGTCTGTTAAAGCTTAAAATGAGAACCCCCCCCAGGTGAAAAATCCCATCCCAAATGAAAAAATACATAAAGGTGAACCAGCATAAAAATAAAAATGTCAAGTTTAGAGGTGCGCCTGTTCAGCCCACATTTACGTTGACATTTACTAAGATTTTTGCCCGCACAGTAAACAAACGCATTTCAACAAATGCAAGAGCCGCTTACACTGATCTCACGCAGTTCTAAACATACTTGCGGGCACAGCAGGCTTTCTCAGGAAAGGTTACTTTTCTCATTCTATTTTTGCCATATTTGTTACTTGGGCAGTTGTTACTAAACTTCCTCACATCACCCCCATAATATTGGCACCTCTATCTTCTGTTAATATTAAATTGAAGATGCCGTGGCGCCATGTCCATAGTGGCTCACAGATTGCATTCTCCCCCGTGTGCCGAGATCGCTATATTAAATGGGGGATTCCCACGCTCTGTTCCCGGCGCACCGTTTTTCGTAGATATAAACATATGCGTTGCGCCTCGTAAATCAGCCCCAACATACTTAACTATGGCCTTGTAACCATCACAAACACATATTTAAGCTCATTTATATACCTTTAGCTTAAAAAATGCTTTCACAAAAAGTTGACACGAAAACATTTAATGTATTAATGCTTTTTTTTTAATCTGTATCAATTTAACAATCATTTGTTCGAAGGTAAACTCTCTAAAAAAAAAATTTCTTTCAGTTAAGATAAATTGGGTTCTTCAAGAGGAATAAGGGGGCAGTGGCAAACTTAACCACTTTCAGACCGGACCATTTTGCTGGTAAATGACCAGAGGTCTTTTTACACTTTGGCACTGCGCTGCTTTAACTGGTAATTGCGCGGTCATGCAATGTTGTACCCAAACAAAATTTGCGTCCTTTTCTTCCCACAAATAGAGCTTTCTTTTGATGGTATTTGATTGCCTCTGCGATTTTTATTTTTTGCGATATAAACGTAAAAAGACCGCAAATTTTGAAAAAAAATGATATTTTCTACTTTTTGTTATTAGAAAAATCCAATAAACTCAATTTTAGTCATACATTTAGGACAAAATGTATTCAGCCACATGTCTTTGGTAAAAAAAAAGTCAATAATTGTATATTTATTGGTTTGCGCAAAAGTTGTCACATCTACAAACTAAGGTACGTTTTCTGGAATTTACGCAGCTTTTAGTTTACGACTGCCTATCTCATTTCTTGAGGTGCTAAAATGACAGGGCAGTACAAAACCCCCCCAAATGACCCCATTTTGGAAAGTAGACCCCCTAAGGAAATTGATAAGAGGCATGTTGAGCCCATTGAATATTTTATTTTTTTGCCTCAAGCGATTGAATAATGACAAAAAAAAATTTTTTTTTTTTTTTTTACACAAAGTTGTCACTAAATGATATATTGCTCACACATGCTATGGGCGTATGTGAAATGACACCCCAAAATAAATTCTGCTGCTTCTCCTGAGTACGGGGATACCACATATGTGGGACTTTTTGGGAGCCTAGCCGCGTACAGGGCCCCGAAAACCAAGCACCGCCTTCAGGCTTTCTAAGGGCGTAAATTTTTGATTTCACGCCTCACTACCTATTACAGTTTTGAAGGCCATAAAATGCCAAGATGGCACAAAACCCCCACAAATGACCCCATTTTAGAAAGTAGACACCCCAAGCTATTTGCTGAGAGGCATGTTGAGTCCATGGAATATTTTATATTTTGCCACAAGTTGCGGGAAAATTACAAACTTTTTTTTTTTTTTTTTTTTTTTCACAAAGTTGTCACTAAATGATATATTGCTCATGCATGCCATGGGCATATGTGAAATGACACCCCAAAATAAATTCTGCTGCTTCTCCTGAGTACGGGGATACCACATATGTGGGACTTTTTGGGAGCCTAGCCGCGTACGGGGCCCCGAAAACCAAGCACCGCCTTCAGGCTTTCTAAGGGCGTAATTTTTTGAGTTCACTTCTCACTACCTATTACAGTTTTGAAGGCCATAAAATGCCAAGATGGCACAAAACCCCCACAAATGACCCCATTTTAGAAAGTAGACACCCCAAGCTATTTGCTGAGAGGCATGTTGAGTCCATGGAATATTTTATATTTTGCCACAAGTTGCGGGAAAATTACAAACTTTTTTTTTTTTTCACAAAGTTGTCACTAAATGATATATTGCTCACGCATGCCATGGGCATATGTGAAATGACACCCCAAAATAAATTCTGCTGCTTCTCCTGAGTACGGGGATACCACATATGTGGGACTTTTTGGGAGCCTAGCCGCGTACGGGGCCCCAAAAACCAAGCACCGCCTTCAGGCTTTCTAAGGGCGTTACAGTTTTGAAGGCCATAAAATGCCAAGATGGCACAAACCCCCCCCCCCAAATGACCCCATTTTAGAAAGTAGACAGCCCTAAATTTAGGGGTACACTAGTGAGACTAGGTAATAAATGGCGGGTGCCCTGAAACTATAAAAAAATAACTAACCAACCAGCGTCACCTGTAACAGTTATATGGTGATCACTGGTGAAAGGGTTAACTAGGGGGCAATCAGGGGGCTTTATGCGGTAGTATATGGGGGTCCCTGGCGCTATAAAAAGCTGCGGCGAACCTAAATACCTACCTGCCTAACTAGCGTCACCTGTGACACTAATACAGCGATCAGAAAAACGATCGCTTATTAGGCTGGGTTCACACTGGAGCGATGCGGGAACGCCACGAATGCGCGGCGGGTTCCCGCATCGCATGCCTCCCGGCGGCAGTTCACACTGCCCTATGCGAACTGCTGGGAGTGTCAGTGAAATGTTAATGACACCCCCAGATCAGTTCGCATATCGCAGTGCGATCTGCAAACTTGGATCGCATGGTGTGAACACCCATGCGATCCGATTCTGCTGCGGACCAAAAAAAGGGTCCCGTGCGAGTTTGCGGCGGGTGCGGCGGGTGCGACACGAATTCAGCCATACTATCTGTATAGCTGAACTCGAATCGCACAGAGATCGGATGTGATTTGCACTGCAGTGCGGTGCGAATCACATCCGTTCTCATAAACCGCTGCAATGTGAACCCAGCCTTAGTGACACTGGCGACGGGGGGTGATCACGGGGTTAAACCTTTATTGGGGGGGTTAGGGGGGTACCTTAGAACTAAAGGGGGCTAACCCTAACTGCCCTAATAGTTATTAGTCACAAATGACACCTGCCGGGTGATCAGGGGGTTAAACCTTTATTAGGTAATAAATGGCGGGTGCCCTGAAACTATAAAAAAATAACTAACCAACCAGCGTCACCTGTAACAGTTATATGGTGATCACTGGTGAAAGGGTTAACTAGGGGGCAATCAGGGGGCTTTATGCGGTAGTATATGGGGGTCCCTAGCGCTATAAAAAGCTGCGGCGAACCTAAATACCTACCTGCCTAACTAGCGTCACCTGTGACACTAATACGGCGATCAGAAAAATGATCGCTTATTAGGCTGGGTTCACACTGGAGCGATGCGGAAACGCCGCGAATCCGCGGCGGGTTCCCGCATCGCATGCCTCCCGGCGGCAGTTCACACTGCCCTATGCGAACTGCTGGGAGTGTCAGTGAAATGTTACTGACACCCCCAGATCAGTTCGCATATCGCAGTGCGATCTGCAAACTCGGATCGCATGGTGTGAACACCCATGCGATCCGATTCTGCTGCGGGCCAAAAAAAGGGTCCCGTGCGAATTTGCGGCGGGTGCGGCGGGTGTGGCGGGTGCGGCGGGTGCGGCGAATGGCTGAACTCGAATCGCACAGAGATCGGATGTGATTTGCACTGCAGTGCGGTGCGAATCACATTCGTTCTCATAAACCGCTGCAATGTGAACCCAGCCTTAGTGACACTGGCGACGGGGGGTGATCACGGGGTTAAACCTTTATTGGGGGGGTTAGGGGGGTACATTAGAACTAAAGGGGGCTAACCCTAACTGCCCTAACAGTTATTACAGTCACAAATGACACCAATGCAAAAAAAAAAAAAAAAAAAAAAAAAATGACATTGGTGTCACTGTGACTGGGGGGCAGGGGTAATTGGGGGGGTGATCGGGGGGTAAAGGGGGGGTGTGAGTGTGCCTGGCATGTTCTACTGTGTGTGGGATGTGTTGGTGCAACTCACTGATCCGTTCTCCTCCGTGTCGGAACGAAAAATACCGACACGGAGGAGAGAATACATCACTTCCTCTCCTGTGTTTACATTACAGGAGAGGAAGTGATGTCACCGGGGATTTCCATTCGTCGGGAGCGATCGCGAGGGGGTGGCCATGAATGAATGGCCGTCCCCTCGTCCGGGATCGCTCCCGAACGAAAACCGACCGCCGCAGGCACCGGGCGGGGGCCCGATCGGGCCCCCGACCCGCGGGAGGCAAATCACGTACATCTACGTGCTTATGCCTGCCCGTGCCATTCTGATGACGTACATCGGCGTTAGGCGGTCGGCAAGTGGTTAAACACAATACAATCACTGTCATGGTTTCGGTGAACATTGTATGAATGTTTACCTTGAAGCATCGCATGCAGGAATACACAAAAGAATATTCAGTCTAATGGACTATTGTCATAAGACTAGATGTGAAAAAATATGATTTTTTTTCTTTACTTACTTCTGTATAGACATGTGCAAAAGGAAAAAAATTGTTTAGTTTCGTTTCGTTTTAATTCGTTAATTCATTAATTTAGTTTAGTTATATTCGTTGACTTCCTTAAATTTGTTTTCGGATTTCGTTTAGTTTTCTACCGAATTTCGAAAAATCGGCCACATTCGAAAATATTTCAACCAAATTCAAAAATATGTCAACCAAATTCGAAAATATTTCTACCGGATTCTAAATGATTTCAACATGATTCGATATTATTTCAACCACATTCAAAATATTTTCAACATGATTCCATATTATTTCAACCGCATTCGAAATATTTTCAACATGATTCCATATTATTTCAACCGCATTCGAAATGATTTCAACATGATTCGAAATTATTTCAACCGCATTCGAAATGATTTCAACATGATTCGATATTATTTCAACCGCATTCAAAATGATTTCAACATGATTCGAAATTATTTCAACTGCATTTGAAATGATTTCAACATGATTCGAAATTATTTCAACCGCATTCGAAAATATTTTGTGACCCGAATTTAGGGCCATGTATCTCGGGGTCACTTGGTGCTAGAAACTCCAAATTTGGATATGTTGTAGTGATAGTACAATTGTGTTTGCATACCAAACTTGGGGTTTCTAGCTATAAGTGACCCCGAGATATGTGGCCCCAAAATCGGGTCGCAAAATGTCATTCTCTGCTGCAGAAAAGTACTTGACATATTGCCTATATGTATTGGACTATAAGATTTACTTTGAGCTGACATTTTGTTTCATTAGATCTTTAAAGAATTACCGAATTCATTTGAATTCATTCGAATGCATTCGTTATATTTCTTTCGTATTCGTTGTTATTCGTTATTTTTTTATTCGGATGCATCCGAATGTCCGAAAGATGCAAAATTCTGGCCGAATTACGATTCGTTACGAAACTAATTGCACAAGCCTACTTCTGTAATATACTGGTCTGCACTGTAGGAAAGCCAACATATACTAAAAATCCAAAAGTATGTTAACACCCCTTCAAATTATTGAGTTCAGGTGTTTTCAATGAAGGGCACTATAAACGCTACAGCATACAAACACAGTTTAGACAACTGTGCTCTTCCAACCATGTAGTAACAGTTCGGGGGAAGGCATGAGGGGTGCCCCTGTGAACAAAGACAGCTCCTTAAATACGTCACTTGATGCGTTTGGTATGGAGGAATGTGAGTGGCCTGCACAGGGCCCTGAGCTCAACTCTGCTGAACATTTTGCCAATTCATAATTCGCCACCAATGTTAATTCTCCGTTGCGAACGCTAGTTTACAAGACTGACCGCTTTCCTTGCTTCCGATCACACAATTCCCATCGGAAAATCCGATTGTGTGTACGAGGCTTAACTCTACCTTACTTTTTATCCTATCCCAGGTATTATTGTTTGTATCCTTATTCCCTGTACACACGAATGGACTTTCCGACAACAAAACCATGGATTTTTGTCCGAACGATGTTGGGTCCAACTTGTGTTGCATACACACGGTCACGCAAATGTTGGCCAACAATTACGAACTTAGTGATGTATAAGACTTACGTGATACCTCCATTACAAACTCTAGTTATATATCTCCGGCTCGTACTTAATTCCGAGCATGTGTGGACTTTTGTCTGACGGACTTGTGTACAGACGATTGGAAAGTCCGACACCAAATGCTCGATGGAGCATACACACGGTCGGACTTTCTGCCAACAAGCTCATATCCAACATTTGTTGTTGGAAAATCCGATCGTGTGTACTGAGCATTACTCTGTTTGTATACTGGTGCCTCTAAAATCCCAAAGCCCCCACCCATTCTTGCTGTAATTTCTATTCATTAAGGATGATGGCACCTTTTTTATATCGATATACTTGAGATATCCACTAATTAGCCACAAAGTGTTTTTTGATATGTCGTATCCTTCCCCCCCCCCCCTTTCTATTACTCTGTTTGGGTCGATATAAGAATATCCCACCATTTATTGCAAGCTCATGTTATCTATCAGAATTATCTAGCAGAATTTCCGCCAGCAAAAGATTGAGAGCAGGTTCTTTATTTTTCCGACTGATAAAGTTCCGATCGGAAATTCCGATTGTCTGTAACAATTCCGACACGCAAAATTCCTACGCAATGCTCGGAAACAATTTGAACGCATGCTCGGAAGCACTGAACTTCATTTTCTCGGCTTGTAGTAGTGTTGTACGTCACCGCGTTCCTGACGGTCGAAAGTTCAGAGAAGTTTTGTGTGACTATGGGTATGCAAGCCAAGCTTGAGCGGAATTCCGGAATTCAGACGGAAATTCCGCTTGTGTGTACGGGGCATTAGGAGCAAAAACCTCCATCGTCATTCCCTTCTGCTTTTGTTACTGTATGTCCTATGCTGGCATATATAAATGAATGAACCTTCTATGATATATTTTCCCAAGCTGGTTATTTACCACCAATCTCTGGATACAAGTCATTGGTAAAGGGGTCCTCTGGATGTGCAGAGTTCACAGTGGGTCAGATATGTTACAATGGCACACCCATTGCAGAATGTTCATACCATAGCGGGCTGCTGGTTGAAAATTCCTTTGGACTGTTAAAGCAACCTTAAAAGAGGTTCAAAGAATCTGAAATGAGGTTCACCTAGCTTTATGAATCAGTGATTAAAAATGACTATTTTCTTGCCCCAGACTGGCCAGCTTTTCTGCCAATCCCAGCGTTGGTCCTATGTTGGTGTACAGAGCGGATAGGTACAACAGATCAGATACGAAGATAGCAAATTTTGATCTTTTATTATAAAACAGGCCAACACATATTTGGGGGGGGGGGGGGGGTCTTAGGTTCTCCTTTTTCAGGACTACGGTATAAAAAATATCAGAAAATAGTCTGTATATATAATGAATGGCAAAGTTGTTTTTCAGACGTGATCAAAAATAAATTTTCTACTGATTTATACTGATGTACTGTATACTCTGTTCTTAATTTTTTTTTTTTTTTTTTTTAACACTACAGCCCTGAAGAACGAGGTATGGAAATCTTCTGAAATGCACTGGCTTGCTTTCATTATTTTCCATTAAAAAAAAATAAAAATAAAAAATAAATACATTTTTAGTACTTCATGTAATTTCCTATTCTCTGGTGCTCCGTACACCAGCATGAGGAGCCAAGGTAAAAGTGGACTCCAGGCAGGAATACAAAACACAACTTATTGAGCCTCTTTAGCTATTAAATGCATTTTTTTTTTTTTTTTTAAATGAAAGCAATATATGCCTGCCTTTGACTTGGCAATGGCCTCTTGCAATCCCTATACAGGAGAGTCCAGACTTGGGGGAAAGAGGGGTAATACAAGACGCCAACCAAGTGTGCTGCAGTACAGATAACATGCTCATAGGAGGATAGATTAGGACATTGATTAAGGGTCATCGATATGATGCTTCTGATTTTAATATCCAAACAAACAAATGGCTGATCTCTAAATCACATCTTTTTCATATCTCATGTTTCTGTTATATTGTATCAGTTTCCCAGTGAATGGCAAGCACATTAAGCTACTGTATAGAAACAAAGATTTTAAAGACACCATTGTGACAAAGGCTATCAAATTATATGTCCTACAAATACACAGAAATCTTAGTAGAACCATTTGATATATATATATATATATATATATATATATATATATATATATATATATATATATATATATATATATATATATATATTTTTTTTTTTACATCGCCTTTAAAGTGGTTGTAAACCCTTACAACACACTTTGACTTAATCTAGGCTTACCTGTAGGTCCAAGAAATATCTCCTAAACCTACACGGTTTAGGAGATATTTACAAAAAGACAGCCACCGCTGTCTACAGCGCATGTGCCGTAGACAGCAGCTCGCAGGCACACTGAGGGCGCCGCGGTCAACGGCGATATACCGCCAGTGGCGGCTCCTGTGTGCATGCACGGGAGTGACGTCCTCGCGGCTTCACCGAATCACAGCAGTGGAGCAGCGAGACCCGCCAAGAAGATGGACGCTCCGGACTACAGGGGACAGCGGTGACTTCGCTGGCTCCTGTGTCAGGTAAGTGACACATAATGGACTACTATGCGATGCATAGTGGTCCATTATGCTTTACCTTTGCAGGGAATGAAAGAGGAAGTAAACTCATCAGGGTTTACTTCCTCTTTAAGAAGGTTTGCTCCATTAATAAATTATGTTCGTTTGTGCATTTAGATGTGTGTTTGGAGCTCAAGTTTGAAGAATGATTCTTATTTTAGGAGGTTCTCTTCTTTGTGAGCCGCTAGAACATATGTGAACATCCAGAGTTTTGCAACAGTTTGATGCACCCTAGAAGAACCCTCGAACTTCCCAATCTAAAGGCCACCACAACCACCTACAACAGCCATTCTCAACCAGGGTTCAGTTGAACTCTAAGGTTCCTCCAGAGTTGGCTAGGGGTCTCTTGAGGCGTGGCTAACTGACCTTTCATGTGATGATGCCTGCATACACTATATTGTCAAACGTATTGAGATGCCTGTCTTTACACGCACATGAACATGAACATCTAAAGTCAAACATTCCCATAGACACACTCCTAAACCTTGTGGGTAGCCTTCCCAGAAGAGTTGAAGCTGTTATAGTTGCAACTCAATAATGAACCCTATGGACTAAGCCTGGGATGCCGTTAAAGTTCATGTGCGTGTAAAGGCAGGCGTCCCAATACTTTTAACAATATAGTGTAGTTTCAGGTCCAACACCACTTGGCAGAGCCAGAGCCATGACTGTAAACCTTTGTACACATGGTAGGACATTTAGACGGAAAATGTCCGATCGGACCACGTTGTTGGATAATCCAACCGTGTGTGGGCTTCATCTGACTTTTTCCATCGGAAATGTCCGACCAACAAAGTTTGAGAGCTGGATACAAAAATATTCCGACAACATGATCCAGTCGGACTTTGTCCAATCGTTTGTAGAGAATTTTGATCGGACAAAGTGCCACGCATGCTCAGATCAAATTCCTAGACCAAAGCTATTGGCTACTAGCCTGAACGTAGTCCCGTCGTAAGTAAATTACGTCATCACGTTACAAACTATCGGATTTTCCCGACAACTTTGTCCGACCGTGTGTATGCAACACCAGTTTCGGACAAAATCCGTCGGACAATGTCCGACCGTGTGTACAAGGGCTTAGAGTAGTGTGTGGACCATGAGCAGTCTTTCTCACCCGCCACCACCAATGTAAGGTTCATTTTCTCAATGACCACCAATGAACTCATCCTAGCAGGGGTTCCATGAAACCTAAAAATTATTATAAGGGTTCCTTTCACGTAAAAGGGTTGGGAAAGGCTGACCTATAAAGTTTTGAGGAACCCTAGATGAACCCTAGAGCAAGGGGTCTCAAACTGGCGGCCCTCCAGCTGTTGCGAAACTACAAGTCCCATAAAGGCATTGCAAGGCTGACAGTTACAAGCCTGACTCCCACAGGCAGAAGCATGATGGGATTTAGCCCTTGTACACACGGTCGGGAATTCCGATGGACAATGTCCGTTAGGACCGTGTTGTCAGATAATCCGACAGTGTGTGGGCTCCATCGGACTGTTTCCGTCGGAGTATCCGACGGACCAAGTTTTCCAGCTGGGCTATAAGCCCTTGTACACACGGTCGGACATTCCGACAACCAAATTTTGTCAGACGGATTTTGTCTGAAACTGTTACATACACACAGTCGGACAAAGTTATCAGAAAATCCGATCGTACTTAACGTGATGACGTTATTTCATTACGACGGGACTACATTCAGGCTAGTAGCCAATAGCTTTGGTCTAGGAATTTGATCTGAGCATGCGTGGCACTTTGTTCGATCGGAATTCTCTACACATGATCGGACAAAGTCCGATTGGATCATGTTGTCGGAAAATTTTATAGCCCAGCTGGAAAACTTGGTCCGTCGGATACTCCGACGGAAACAGTCCGATGGAGCCCACACACAGTCGGATTATCCGACAACACGGTCCGATCAGATATTGTCCAACGGAATGTCCGACCGTGTGTACAAGGGCTTAAATTTTCCAACAACATGATCCGATCGGACTTTGTCCGATCATGTGTAGAGAATTGAATGAATGAATGAATGAAATACTTATATAGCGCACAATGCGAACTGAATCGCCTCTAGAATTCCGATCGGACAAAGTGCCACGCATGCTCAGATCAAATTCCTAGACCAAAGCTATTGGCTATTAGCCTGAACGTAGTCCCATCGTAACAAAATAACGTCATCACATTAAGTACGATCTGATTTTCTGACAACTTTGTCCGGCCGTGTGTATGCAACAGTTTCGGACAAAATCCGATGGATTTGGTTGTCGGAATGTCTGACCGTGTGTACAAGGGCTTATAGTTGTGCAACAGCTGGAAGGCCACCAGTTTGAGACCCCCTGCTCTAGAGCTTCCATATCCAAGGGCCACCACAGGAAGCTTTTCCTTCTTCCTTAAAATTATTGGCTGATCTCTAAATCACACATTTTTTCATCTCTTAGGTTTCTGTTATATTGTATCATTGTTTCCCAGTGAATGGCAAGCACATTAAGCTATAGAAACAAAGATTTTAAAGACACCATTGTGACAAAAGCTATCAAATGATGTCCTACAAATCCACAGAAATCTTTGGAGAGACATTTTAAAAAATATAAAAATATATATATATATATATATCGCCTTTAAGAAAGTCAAAATGAGACAGATATCTGACCGGTTTGCACTGAAGTTTTGCTCCATTAATAAAAATTGTATACTAATTCGCCCCCAAAGCACATATATACGTCGTAAACTTGGCGTTTTTTTCCAGCAGCTGCTTATTGCTAAACACTGGCTTGTCCAGAAGGGGACAATCTGTGCCTCTAATTGCTGTCACCAAAGCCTAGATTCATTATGTGACTTTCCCATTAAAATGTGAGCATTAATTTGTATAATGAAATATCACCGACTGCAGTGTTCATTAGCCATGCCCTACTGTATACTGAACATTGTTAGCTACCTAGAAACTGTAGTTAATTTCGCTAATGGATATTTCCCTACTTAGTGTTTTGCTAGGAAATTTATACTGTAACATTACCTCTTAAACTTTTAAAGAATTTTTAAATTTAATCAATTATTCCCAACAAAAAAGTTTTCAGGGATGTCATTAAGCCAGAAATCGCGTGCACTGCGATGTTCCGGGGCCGGGAAAAAATTAATAAAAAAAAGATTAAATGGTAAAAAAAATAAAAAATAAAAACGAATTAAAAAGTATTAAAAAAATAAATAAAAATCTGGGTGAAAAGTAAAGCTAGCTGAACTTACAACCTGACCAAAGTGTCTGCAACAGAGACAGTACAAAGGATTTGTCCTTTTCCTTGATAACAAAGGAAACTTAAAGTGATATTGAGCCCAAAACCAAAAATGTCATACACTATATTGTCAAAAGTATTGGGATATATACATATATATATATATATATATATATATATATATATATATATATTGTGGTAGCAGGCAGGTAAAGTCACCTGGTTGTATCCAGGATGGGAAATATGTGTGCCCTAGATTCAGGCTTTATGCAGACTTGTACAACTAGAGGGGAAGAGTTAATGAGCCCAGCTGAAGTAAGTGGGCTCATTAAGACCTCTACAAAAAACCCCAGCATGCTTAGGGAGATGCTCCATCCTGGAACCAGTTTTGTGTTGTATAGACTGGGGAGTGTGACACCTGTTCTGTGCGGTGAGTTAACGCCTGTGTGGCAAACCTCTACAACAGAGACAGGGACTGGTGCAGCACAAGGCTGCACTCAGTTGTTAGACAGGGAATCTAAGTGTGTAATTAGAGGTCAAGCTGACCAGGATTTATTTTCATGTTTTATTTTTGTTTGGCTGTTTTATGTTTCACTGCATGTAGCATAAATAAACCGCATCTTTTGTTTTTTGCACCTACAACGCTGTCTGCTGTGCCTGATTTTGTGTTGTGAACCCATCCAGGGGGTCACACACACCCGCTGCCGAGCTAACCCCTCACAATATATATATATACACACACACTATATTACCAAAGTATTGGGACGCTTGCCATTACACGCACATGAACGTTAATGGCATCCCAGTCTTAGTCCGTAGGGTTCAACATTGAGTTGGCCCGCCCTTTGCAGCTATAACAGCTTCAACCCTTCTGGGAAGGTCGTCCACAAGGTTTAAGCCCTTGTACACACGGTCGGAGATTCCGACAACCAAATCCGCCTGAGTAATTCCGACAGATTAATTCCGGAAGAGGTCCGGAAGTGATGTTGCATACACACGGTCGGACTAAGTTGTCGGAAAATCCGATTGTACATAACGTGATGCCGTTATTTCCTTAAGACGGGACTATGTTCAGGCTAGTAGCCAATAGCTTTGGTCTAGGAATTTGATCTGAGCATGCGTGGCACTTTGTCCGTCGGAGTAGGCTACACATGAACGGAGTATGTCCGATCAGAGCATTTTGTCGGAAAATTTTACCAGCAAGTTGGAAAAATTGGTCCGTCCGATATTCCGACGGAAACAGTCCGATGCAGACCACACACAGTCGGAATATCCGACAAAACGGTCTGATAGGAAACATTCCGTCGGAATCTCCGACCGTGTGTACAAGGGCTTAGTGTGTGTATATGGGAATGTTTGACCATTCTTCCAGAAGTGCATTTGTGAGATTAGGAGCTGATGTTGGAGGAGAAGGCTTGGCTCGCAGTCCCCGCTCTAATTCATCCCAAAGGTGTTTTTTTTTTGGGTAGAGGTTAGGCAAGTTCCTCCACCCCAAACTCACTCATCCATGTCTTTAGTTTAGTGATTCACCTAAGCTGGGTAAGGCAGCAAGCACTTTTACCCAGCAACATAGTGTAAAGCAGTTAAGAGGTGGAGATCTACCTGAACAACATGAGAAAGATCAAAGATTACTGGGGTTTGGCATTGTCCCCCCCCCCCCCATTTTTTTTTCCTCTAAAGAAATTAACTAGCAAGGACTAACTAAATAGTAAGGACAATTTCACAAAAATATAATATGAACGTTATTGTAAAAATTAGACATGTGCCATTCGTTTTGGTCCGGATGTAAGTTCTGACTCACTTTTGGTTATTCGGAGATTCAGATGTATCCAACTCTCCAAATGAAATAGTAACAAATTTTACAGAAATTTGTTTCATCTTGTTTCGTATTTTCGTTTTCTAACGATTTCCACATTTTCAGAACGATTTGAATTCGGATCCTTTGAAATATGATCGACCGTTTCAAATTTCGTGTGAAGAATAGCTGGTTGCTAAGGAGCAGGCCGGGAAGCCGGCCGCCACGTCCTTAACAACTGATAATTCATCAGCTGTCAGCGGGCTTCCCCACTGGCAGCTGAAATGTAAACAAAAGAATGTCGGCAATGAAAAGTTCAGAAAAAAAAAAAAACACAGTGTCCCCACATCCATACCAGGCCCTTTTGGGTCTTATATGAATTTTAAGGGGAGCCCCACGCCAAAAGTTTTTAAAAGAACGGTGTGGGGTCCCGCCCAAAATCCATACCAGACCCTTATCTGAGCATGGAGCCTGGCAGGCCAGGTAAGTGTGGGCGAGGGGGGGGGGGAACGAGCGCCTATTTTCCCCCCGACCCCTGAACCATACCAGGTCACATGGGGGGTGGCGCTTTGGGGCAGGAGGGGCTCTTTTTTTTACATTTCAGCTCTCAGTGTGGAAGCCCGCTGACAGCTGATGAGTCATCTGTTGTTAAGGATGCGGCGGGTGGGTTCCTAGCCAGCTCCTTAACAACCAGCTATTCTTCACACCGAATTTGAATCGGTCAATCATTTTTTCACCGATCCAAATTCAAATCATTCCAAAAATCTGGAATTCGTTAGAAAATGAATAAACAAAATGAAATTAAACAAAACGAAATGAAACTAATTCTGAAAGTAATCAAGGAAAAAAATTTAGTAACATAGAAAATCTTTACGAAACAAACCATATTTCTCCATTCTGCACATGTCTAGTAAACATTTATACTTAGCCTACCTTAAAAGTGGACAATGTCATTTAGTAGATCAGTGGACAATGTCAGTAGGGCAGTGGACAGTATGTGGACAGTTTCAGTGGGGCAGTGAATGGTATCAGTCAGTAGAGCAGTGGACGGTGTCAGTAGGACAGAGGACGTTGTCAGTAGGGCAGTGGACGGTGTCAGTAGGGCAGAGGATGATGTCAGTAGAGCAGTGGACAATGTCAGTAGAGCAGTGGACGGTGTCAGTAGGGCAGAGGACAATGTCAGTAGAGCAGAGGACGATGTCAGTAGAGCAGAGGACGGTGTCAGTAGAGCAGAGGACGATGTCAGTAGAGCAGAGGACGGTGTCAGTAGAGCAGAGGACGATGTCAGTAGGGCAGAGGACAATGTCAGTAGGGCAGAGGACAATGTCAGTAGAGCAGTGGACGGTGTCAGTAGGGCAGAGGACAATGTCAGTAGAGCAGTGGACGGTGTCAGTAGGGCAGAGGACGGTGTCAGTAGGGCAGTGGATGGTGTCAGTAGGGCAGAGGACGGTGTCAGTAGGGCAGAGGACGGTGTCAGTAGGGCAGAGGACAATGTCAGTAGAGCAGTGGACGGTGTCAGTAGGGCAAAGGACGATGTGAGTAGAGCAGTGGACGGGGTCAGTAGGGCAGAGGACAATGTCAGTAGAGCAGTGGACGGTGTCAGTAGGGCAGAGGACGGTGTCAGTAGAGCAGTGGACGGTGTCAGTAGGGCAGAGGACAATGTCAGTAGAGCAGTTTATGGTTTGTTTCAATTCCTGGTCCTGCATTTTATGTGATGACATCATTGTAAGTGTGACCAACAGAGCACCAAAAAATTCTGTTTCAGGGGACTGGTCACGTAGCCAAAGGGAAACCTGCAGGAGCAAGGAATAAGGCACGTAGAACTGATTTTTATGGTTTATGTTCCCTTAGTCAAAAACAAACATTTGATTTTTATTGTGCGCTTGGAGCCGCACTGCCAGAGTCAATACATTTTTCCAGAGTTCAGCTTTAAAGGAAGCTTTATAATGGCATAATAAAAGACCAGTAGTGGTTGACTTGGTTTCTGAAGGTGCAAGTTCTAAAATTGTCATAATTATTCTTGCTTGTCTAGAGTTCCCATTTCTCTAGTCAATGACTCATTAGGAATTAATTCAAAGGTAAGCATGACAGATCCCAGAGTATGCACTTTCAAAAACCAGTTAAATGCTAATAGCTACCATATACTTGGAAGGTCCTAATAGCACCAGATAGGCAAAGGATCTGAAATAGGTTTATCCAGAGACCCAAAGTGGTGCAAAACTATTTCAGCTTTGGAAAATCTGATCATTCATTGACTACATCAGCTACTTTACAACCTCCTTTTGCCTTCTAATGAGCTTGTATCTTGGGTCAGTACATACCATGCTTTAAATGTGTACAAGGAGGTTGGGATTCATGGGCAGGTCCCTCACCAAGAGATACCTCTATTTTTTATTTATTTTTTGTATATCTTTGGAGTAGCCATGATCTTATTTTCCAGTCTTGTCCAACATATGATTGAGGCTACATAGACAACGAAAAGGATTCTCCATATATCATTGAGAGAAGAAGGCAATCATCCATCAGTCTCAAAGATCTCCCAACACGTCTTAAGATCTCTGGGTCAATAGCAAACGCTTCTGATTTTTGAAGTACCTATCACTGCTCTCTAATTAACTCCAAAAAAGGGACCAGTTGTAACAAACACTAACCGAATTTGTCAACTGCTTAGAAATATCAGGCAGCAATTGGCCACCTAAGCGTTCACGGCAATACAAATTGTTTATGACATGTTTATAACCCAAAAAGGTTTGACTGTTCAACACTGTTCTTGATCTCATGGTCTTATAAACAACGAGGAGAGCTAGAAGAAGCTTGGAAAGAAACGGAGCGTCTGAAGAGGCCAGCTTTTATTTGCCTAGCTGAGGCTTGAATATAATAATTTTCCTCCCTCTTTGTCTCCAAGAGTTCTGCAAATTTCAAGTGTCTCCAGGTGGTCAGATGTCTTTAAAGCTATTCAGAGACGAAAGGAGTAAAACCCGCGGAAAGAAAATGCAGTCGCCGTCATTGATGTGCAAATAACCTCATTCACACAACAAGATCATATCATCAGAATCTATCCGTCATTAATCAACAATGTAAAGTTACACCTACAATGTCATACAAACTGTTGGCCAAGCTATTGTGCCGTGGGAAATTTGTCACGGCTATAAACTATGGGTGCAATTGCTGTGGGAGAAAATAAAGCAGCTATTAGAAGAAGTAAATAAAATAATATTGTGTGTAACGTCAAAACTTAAAGTGGACCTTCACCCTCTTGCACTACTTCCCTCCACTCCACCCCTTCTCCCATCCTCTGTAGGTATCGCACTGTTTTTTTTTTTTACCTTATTTTAGGCAAAAATGTCCCCATGCACATCAGTCGTCTTAGGTGAATGGCTTGCATTATACCCCCTGTGCCTCCCAGAATATGCACGTCACATATCCCAGGAGGCATAGCCTTCTAATCAGAAAAGGAGGAGATGGTGGGCCTAACGCCCCCGTTATCGGGGGGCCCGTCTGCTGAACCAGGAAGAGCCGGCGGGGTTCTCGATGACATCAGAAAGAACATGGAAGTATGGGACAGAGCTGTTGCTGGGCATTAGAGGATCTCAGGGTGACATCGCTGTATCCACTTGGTGGGTGAATATCTAAAATGGGCATATACCACCTTAAGGTAAGGAGGGGGTGAAAAAGAAAATAGGGCAGAGAGGCAGGTGCAGATCTGCCTTAATACCACATTCAAAGAAGTGAGAAGCTCCGCAGAGCACAGAGTACATTCAAAACTAACACCAGGTGCAAAAAAACAAAACAGAGCACACAAAAAAGTGCACAGGGTGTACACATGGTCCTCCTCCAAAGAGAAAGGATCCTGGCCCTGATCCCCATGGGGGGGGGGGGGGGGGGCAGGACTCCTGACAGGGACTGGGGTACTCATGGTTCACCCAGCTGAAGCGAGGCTGAACCCATTCTTCAAGCAACCTTCCAATGCAAGGTCTATCCAAGTACTAGTTGGGGCTTCCTAAATGGAGACGCCATAGGAAGGGGAGAACCTGACAATAAGGCTACTTTCAGGGCAAGTCTGAGGGCCTACACCCTGTTAATCAGGAGAGAGCAAAGTGCATATGTACTGTACAAAAAAGTGCAAAATAAAGAAGTGTTTGGGATAGTCAATGTGCAAGAGAGTGGCTGACCTTCCGAATGTTATAAAAATTCCTCTGGTCCCAGCCAAAAGGCTCAGTCCAGGGGGCAGGGGTGGAAATAAGCATGCAAGGGTGCTGTGACCCTTTTGGATAATAACGTCAGCCAACAACCTAACCCTGATCCTCCAGGGCACAGGGCTTCTAACAGGGACTAGGGTACTTCTGGCACACTCGGCCAAAACCAGGCAGACACCCTTCTTAAGGAGACCTGCCGAAAAAAGGTCCACCCAAGTAGTAGGTGGGGCTTTTTTCGACAAGAGACCCTATGGAAGAGGGAGAGCCTGACCATGAGGCCTTTTGCTAAGCCCGATGACCTACACCCTACTAATCAGAGGTGGGTAAAGTGCATACGTGCTATGCAAAACAGTACAAAACTAAATAAGTTCTAGGGTGCAATGGCAATGGCTGGCCTTCCAACAATATAAAAGTTCCTCTAGTGTCAGCCAAAAGGCTCAGGCCAGGAGACAGGCATGAAAAAAAAGCGTGCAGAGGTGCTGTGACCATGGTGCCACACTAAAAAAAACCTCTATCATGATTTATTCCTACTATTATACCTCTATCATGAACTATTCAGGCACTCCAGGGGCATGAGCACTGTGGGCTTTTCACCGCCCTGTAGAAATATTATTCTACTTTTATATGTATTATGTTCAAAGTTAAACAATATCATTAAAGAAATGTCTGTTAAGCATCAGTTCAGTTTTACTGCATTTTGGCTTATAGAGATGCCCAAAAAAAAATGACCTTCCGTCTCAAAGTACTGGCTGATTTGGTGCTGAGTAGAAACTGTCACTGAATTCCCCAAAGCTTTGCTTGGGCAGATTACCGTCAACATGTAAGCTATGCAAAAAGCTTTTCCTTCCTTCACACATTCTATTGGTGGAATTCAGTGTCAATCAACTGTCAATGGCTGAGTCCTGTAACTGCTATTATGCCGCCCTCTTCTTCTTTTGTGCTTCAGTTACAATGTATCATTGCGGCCCCAGTAAATGAAAGATTTTAAGAGCTGTCACTCATTGGACATCAATCAAGTACAGATATACGGTACACCTGAGCTTGGCAACGAATGGCCATGGAGATGGATTTCCCTAAATTTAAAGTGGTTCTAAAGGCTGAATGCATGAAGGAAAAAAAACCTTCTGTGTCTCCAGCATCCCAAAAACTTACCTGAGCTTGGTCTCGATCCAGCAAGAGCAGAGGCTCTCTCGGCTCTCCCCTTCCTCATTGGTTCAGAGAAAGCAGTGGGAGCCATTGGCTCCTGTTGCTGTCAGTCACAGCCAGTAAGGATGCAGTGAAGGGGCAGGGCCACCACATGCAGCCACCACATGTAATAATTGGTAAGCTGCAATATAATACATTTTTGGTTTTGGGTTTAACCTCTTAGCGCCGGCGCCTCCCGGCCCTTTAAGAGGTTTATGACGCCAGGAAGTGGAGCGCGGCTTAAGATCACGTGACTGCCGTGATTGGCTGTCATGGCGGTTACGTGGTCCAAAAACGTTCAGTTAGGTGACGGCAACTGTGCCCAGAGCACGCAGCACACGCGCGCTCGGCACAGGTGTATAGGCAACAAATTTGCGCAAATATGCGCTAAGGAGGCCACATATTTGCGTACAGTCAGCGCCAAGGAGTTAATACCGCTTTAAGCTTTACAGGACAATATATATATACAACTCTAATGCCCCATAAACACGATTGGACATTGATCGGCCATTCTGAAAACAAAATCCATGGATTTTTTCCGACGGATGTTGGATCAAACTTGTCTTGCATACACACGGTCACACAAAGTTGGCCGGAAATTGCAAATGTCAAGAACGCGTGATGTACAACACGTATGACGAGCCAAGAAAAATGAATTTCAAAAGCCGGTGCGGCTCTTCTGCTTGATTCCGAGCATGCGTAGAACTTTGTGTGTCGGAATTGTGTACACACGATCGTAATTTGAGATACAGATTTTGTGTGTTGGAAATCCTGATGGAAAATGTCCGATGGAGCCTACACATGGTCGGAATTTCCGGCAAAAAGCTCCCATCGAACATTCTCCGTCGGAAAAGCCAACCGTGTGTACAGGGCATTAGAGTCATTCCCCACTGCTGTTCTGGGAAAAATGGCCTACCTAGATCTAAAGAATGCATTCTAATAAATGTATGGTGATCACATATCATATTGATATTAAATAAATATTAATATTTATGATAAATATTCATAATAATATAAATATAGTTCATTAATATGAAAGTGGCTGTTGTGCAGTTTACCAATTACTGAGGTTGCCTTTCTTGTAACGTGTTAAAAATGGCAATGTACGACAAATTGGCAATGTCTATAGGACAAAAAAAGAGAATATCTCTTGATGCTGCCCTGGTAGGTAAATGAAAAACTTCTAAATATTACATTAAATACATTTAAACATGTATTTACCAGCATTTCCTAGAGATATTTGATTGAGGGATGGTTTTTGGCACCCAATGGGAAATGGGATAAAGTCTTATGACAACTGAGTTATAAGCATGACATGTCACCTGCTTCGGTTGACATTTTTGGGCAAATAAATTACAGGTGTTTCTACCTCCTGCTAGCAGGAAGGTGGGTTGACTCAGTTATTTCTGTACACAACAGACTGCTTTCAGCATTTAAACAGCAAAGATACAAAAATGCAAATAAACATAGCTCATCCTATTCATCAGACATGGTAACTGTTGCAGTTGGTCGGGAGGCCCTTGGTGAGAACCTTCTTAGGTTTGACTTTTTTCATTACCTCCAACCTTCAAAACTGTATGGTGCTAGCAGTGGCTGTGTCTAGAACACACTTTCTCAACCTTTTCAACACAGAGGAACCCTTGAAAAAACTTCTCAGGGAACCCCTACTAAGTGTTACTATATCTAGAACTCATGATACATTAATGTGATGGTCAGTGGGAAGAATGCTCCTTACACTTGTGGTCATTGGGAAGAATTACCTCCTTACAGATAGCTAAAAAGATCAATGGTGTCAGTGGGAACTTATCTGAGAGGCAGAAATTGGTCATTGCTCAAGGAACCCCTAGCAACCTCTGGAGGAACCCTGGTTGAGAAACCTTGCATTAGTGTGATGGTCAGTGGGAAGAATGCTCCTTACATTTGTGGACATTGGGAAGAATTACCTCCTTACAGATAGCTCAAAAGATCAAGGGTGTCAGTGTGAACTCAAGGAACCCCTAGAAACCTCTGGAGGAACCCTGGTTGAGAACCCCTACATTAGTGTGATAGTCAGTGGGAAGAATGCTCCTTACATTTGTGGACATTGGGAAGAATTACCCGCTTACGGATAGCTAAAAAGATCAAGGGTGTCAGTGGGAACTCAAGGAACCCCTAGCAACCTCTGCAGGAAAACCTAGGGTTCCGCGGAACCCTGGTTGAAAAAACCCTGGCCAAGAATTCTTCTCCTGCATTACAAATGGTGTTTCTAGGTCTTCAGATTGCTGAGCCAAGTAAATGGTGTCCTACAGCAAAGCCATTAAGAAAAAAAAAAAAAAAAACTAAGCACTGGGCAGGTAGGCTGTGCTCTCTACAAACTTTTATTCTAAACTTTGCCTGGTGTTGTAAAGTGGTAGTAAAGTCCACTTTTTAACTTGTACCTATAGGTAAGCCTATAATAAAACGTACCTGTCGGTATATTTAATATTGCCTAAACTTGCGCTGTTTTGGAGATATTCACATAGGATGCACTCGGTGATGTCACTGGCGCATGCGATCTGAAGGGACGGTATACCCATGCCATCCCTTCAGAGCTCCGTGCTGTGGCCTTGACTCCTGTGATGTCATCATGGCTCCGCCATTTATACAGCCGGAGGCCGCACACCAAGGAGTAAGACCAGGTAAAGACGGAAGCCTTCTCAGTGGTGACAATGCGCTGCTGGAGGGCTTCGTTTTAATGTAAGTATGGCATAATGTGAGAATATGCAATGCATATGCGCGCATTATAACATTAACTTGCGGGGGGGCTTTTTTTTTTTTGCTCTTTAAGGACTTTATTACCAATTTAAATAAATTAAATATGCATTTGAAAAACTACAGATTAAATATTGATGATGTGCCCAATTCTTTTTTTTTTTTGGTTTACAATAGCTGTATGTTGGACCAGGCCAAGTGAGCAACAGGAGCCCTCTGTAGTTGTGAACTGCCTACAAATATAGTAGTGTGCACCCTAATAGGAGTCCTAATCTATATAAGCTGTGAGTCCCCAGACCAACCCCCAGCCCCATCTCCAAGCCCCCTGCTTATGAACAGAGCAATTGATGTTTTGGGTTGGTTCAGATCCAGTGTTTGGTGAACTGGCGTGAACCTGCACTACGTATGGGTGTACTTGGCAATAGTAAATTTCAGATTTCAGCAAACATAATATGACTTTACGTAACCCCTTCCTGCTCACCCTGGTGTCCCTTTAAACAGTTTGTAAAGTCTGGGGGAGGGAATAGCGATCATGTGACCACCGTCACAGTGGTCACTTGATCGGAAACTGGTCCCACCAGCTACTGATCCTCAGCCTGGACCGAGAGTTGCCTTTGACAGCTCTCTTACGGCTCTTAGAACATAGACATCGGCTGCCCAGTGACACATATCTGCAGCATGTGGGTGTTAAGGGCCAAGCCTTCTGCCGCTGCACATCATCAAAGGGTTAAAATTATATTTCTGTTTTGCCTGGTGCTTGGCAAGTTGACATGCCATGTTTAGATCGCTCCTCAAAGACCATCTGACAGGCAGTGAGGAGGTGTTGTATCACCATTCACGTAAATGGGGTGCATTGGGTGGGGGGGGGGGGGCTACACCCTTCGAAAGTAACAGGGGGTATAATTCTTGCAGTAAAAGCATGGCTCACCCATGGGATTTTTTCTGCCCCCCCCCCCCCCCCCCTAAAATTTATGTGAGAATAAGCCCTTAAGAGAAGATCTTTCACTTCCTGTTTGTGTGTCAAGACAGGAAGTGAAGGAAAATCCCTCCAATGGGAAAATCTTTCCCTCCAGGTCAAATTCAGATACCTACACTATTAGCATTGAAAAAATATACATTTAACCATCTATTAATAAAAAACAGAGCTGCATGCATGTGTCTACGGGCCTGGAATTTAGCTTTAACTCTTCAACATTCTACCAAATCGGGATAATCAGTTTTAAGTGGACTGACCCTTTTAATGCTTAAAGTCTAATGAGACTTTCAGTTTAAATTGGCTAAATACAAAGTGTGTACAAAGTCTTAGTGCTTGTTTTCTTTTTATAAAGTAGCCACAGCCTGAGTGGAAAAGCCTGCCCCTGATTGTTAGAAGAGGCTTCTCTGAAGAGGCCCGACAGGAGTCACAGCAAGAGCTCTCCAACCAGCAGGGATCATAACCTATGCAGACTGCAGAGCGCTCTATGTGCCTCAGTATGCTGGACCTCTGCAGAGAGACCACTCTTCACACCCAAAGCAAGAGTCCTTTCCTGCAACACGCTGGCAGGGGACAGGCTTTTCTATTCAGCTGTGGCTACTTTTTTTTTTTTTTTTTAAGAAACCCAACTGAAAGGCTTTTCCATACCCTATGTTTAGTCTGGTATGTATTTAGCTAATTTAAAATGGTTCAGTTGGGTTGAAAAAATTCTAATATAGAGAAGGAGGCCACACACTGTTTGTGTCAGCCGAGCATTACAAATTCAGGGTCAGCTTCAGCGGAAACTCCTTCTACAGATCATGCCCCCTCCTGAGCATTTCAGCCCCCTATAAGGCTTAACCATAGAGCCCCCCTACAAATCGTAGAGTGACCTCTACAATTAAGACCTATAGCATTTTTTGGCACATCTTGGCACCCCAGATGTTTTGGAACTACACTGCAGTGTAGTTGAGCATCGTGGAAAATGTAGTTCCAAAACATCTGGTGTGCCAAGGTTTGCCATCACTGACCTATAGGGGTGAAACGCATCAGTGAGGAGTAGTCTATGGGTGGAGTTTGAGCTGAAGCTGTTCCGTGATTTCTAACAACATTTGGGCTGCAAAAGCAGACTTATGCCCCATACACACGGTCGGACATTCCGACCACAAAATCTGTCAGATTTTTTCCAACGGATTTTGGCCGAAAACTGGTGTTGCATACACACGGTTGGACAACGTTGTCGGAAAATCCGATCGTTCGGAACGAGGTGACGTACAAAACGTACAACGGGACTACGTAGAGGCCAGTGGCCAATAGCTTTCATTTCCAAATTTTTGCGTGCCACTTTGTGTGTCGGAATTCTCTACACATGATCGGAAAAAGTCCGATCTGATTTTGTTGTTGGAAAATTTTAGATCCAGCTCTCAAACTTTTTCAGTTGGAAATTCCGACGGAAAAAGTCTGATAGAGCCCACACACGATCCGATTTTCCGACAACATAACCCGTTCTGACTTTTTCAGTCGGAAATTCTGACCGTGTGTATGGGGAAAAAGACTAATACTAATATAGAGAAGGAGGGGTGTACACGGTTTGGAAAGAGCAAGAAATGGCTGGATGGCCGCACTCCATTAAGACACCTTTATTGAAGTCAGATAAATTCCAAGTAGTCACAAACGGTCACATTGATCCATTGGGAACAGGACAAGACAAGGCTTCCTCTGGGATCGATGTGATCTTTTGTTACTATTTGGATTTCAATAAAGGTGTCTTCATGGAGTTCGGCCGTCCAGCCATTTCTTGCTCTTTCTATGCTATTTGCAGAGCCTGCGCCTGTCTTTTGCTAGGAGGAGGAGGTGTAACCTTGGGATGGTTTTCCTAGAGCGGTGAGTTCTTACCTTGGGTGTACACTGTGTCCACCGAGCATTACAAATCCAGGATCAACTTTAGCTCACACTCCACCCATAGACCATACCTACTGACGCATTCCACCCCTATATGGCTTATATGGGTGAAACGCGTCAGTATGGGCAGTCTACGGGAGAGTTTGAGGCTGAAGGCGATCCTGAATTTGCAACACTTGGTGGATGACAGCACAATAAGTGAGTTTCTCCACGTGGGCTTCTGCACCTAGCATCGGCGATAAGAGCCAGCGAGTGAAGTATACAGGGCTTTGAGTGGTGTCTTTTGTTTTGGTGTGTTATTGAAGTCAGATTAGTACTACTTTATTTCCTGGGTCTGGGTCTTACCTGTGTGAATCCTCAAATGCACTTTTAGGTGGTGGGAAGTCCTAAAGGTTTTTCCACAGTAGGGGCAGTCCTTCATAGCTGTGCCAAGGCTCCTATCCCTCATCATAGCTTGCTGCTGAGCTCCCATGCATCTTCCAGTGTCGTCCCCCATATCTGTAACACAGAGACGATCACGTTCTAACACCAGTTCAGCCAGAAGCCCTTCAAATGACAGCATGGGAGGCAAGAGAAACTAAGCCCGCCTGTATCATTTTTTTTCTGCCAATTCTGATGATTGCGATTCTTGGGGATAATTTTATCTTTTTCATCATTATTTTAAGCAGCATATGGTATCTTAATAGTGAACGAAGATACAGAAGAGCTGAACCAGCTGTGGAGGCAGATGCTTGTCATTTTTTACATGCCAAACCAAAAAAAAAAAAAAAAGTTACAAAGGGAAACTAGTTCGGCACGATCGATAGCGGAATACCGTTGAGTAAATCGGACCAATAAACTCTTTGGGGGCGGGAGGGGGGGTTTAATGGGACCTGCTGTTCTCCACCTTTTTCTGAATGTTGAGAACCAGCATGGCGGCCATAGACACTACTTGTGGACAGGTTCCATCTTGCTACTCTGGGGATGAAGCTCAGAGGGAATTGAGGCAAGGCAGCTTGCGGTAACCACACAAACACTTGACGGAAGTAAAAGGCTTAACTCCGGTTTAACTTTTTTTTTTTTAAATAATGCCCTATCTAATTTTTTTGTAAATAAGAAAACAGCTCTAGATGCAAAACTTACCTCCTCTCTGGTGATGTGCCTGCAGTAATCCCTTTCTGCCAACAGGGGTTGCTAGTCTTCTGGGTTTAATGACACCCAGCGTCATTCAACTTACTACCTATAAATCATGGAGGGCTGGGGGATAAAAAGAGAAGTGCACTCTTCTCATCACTCTAAGCCCTTGTACACACGGTTGGAGATTCTGTCGGAATGTGTCCGATCGGAGCGGTTTGTCGGATATTCCGACTGTGTGTGGTATGCATCGGACTGTTTCTGTCGGAATATCCGTCGGACCAAATTTTCCAACTTGCTGGAAATATTTTCATACAAACTGCTCCGATCGGACATACTCTGATCATGTGTAGAGAATTCCGATCGGACAAAGTGCCACGCATGCGCAGATCAAATTCCTACATCAAAGCTATTGGCTACTAGCCTGAACGTAGTCCCATCGTAACGAAATTACGTCATCACGTTCTGAAAGATCGGATTTTCCAACAACTTAGTCCGCCCGTTTGTATGCAACAGTTTCGGACAAGATCTGTCGGACAAAATCCGACGGACAAAATCCGACGGATTTGGTTGTCGGAATCCCTGACCGTGTGTACAAGGGCTAAGCCCTTGTACACACGGTCGGCCATTCCGACAACCAAATCCGACGGATTTTGTCCGAAACTGTTGCATACACACGGTCGGACAAAGTTGGAAAATCCAATCGTTCAGAACGTGATGACGTAATTTTGTTACAATGGGACTACGTTCAGGCTAGTAGCCAATAGCTTTGATGTAGGAATTTGATCTGAGCATGTGTGGCACTTTGTCCGATCGGAATTCTCTACACATGATCGGACAAGGTCCGATCAGATCATGTTGTCAGAAAATTTTATAGCCAAGCTGGAAAACTTGGTCCGTCGGATATTCCGACGGAAACAGTCCGATTGAGCCCACACATGGTCGGATTATACGACAGCATGGTCCGACCGGACATTTTCCGTCGGAATGTCCGACCGTGTGTACAAGGGCTTAAAGCTCAATTCCAGGAATTCGGTCACTTTGTAAAATGTGCAGGCACACTATGCGGTTCATTTACTAAAACTGGAGAGTGCAAAATCAGGCTCACTTCTGCAGAGAAACCAATTAGCTTCTAACCTCAGCTTGTTCAATTAAGCTTTGGCAATACAATCTGGAAACTGATTGGTTTCTATGCAGAAGTGAGCCTGCTTTTGCACTCTCCAGCTTTAGTAAATAAACCCTTATGAGTTAAGTCCAAAAGAGATACATAACATCTCCTGAACTTATCTCTATTAGTTATATCTGGCAGGTTTATGGCTCTGTCGGAGGAGCATACACTGACTCTCAGGAAAGTGAGAGAGTGGAGGGAGGCACACAGAGCAGCTATGCCCGCCCCTCCGCTCTGCTGCCCATTCAGAGAAGCCTTTGTCATTCCTTTGTCATTCAGCCCACTACCCATAAATCATAGACTAAGAGTTAGGTCCAAGGGGGTGCATGGCATCTCCTGAACTTATCTCTATTAGTTATATCTGACAGGTTTATGTCTCTGTTGGAGGAGCATACACTGACACTCAGGGCTGTGAGAGAGGGGAGAGAGGCACATGAAATAGCTATACCCGCCCCCTCCCCTATGTTGCCTATTCAGAAAAGCCTTTTTCATTCAGCCCACTACCTATAAATCATGGACTTTGAGTTAGGTCCAAGGAGGTGCATGGAAACTCTTGAACTTATGTCTATTATTTATACCTGACATTTATATAATTTATATTTAGTTTATGACTCTGCCAGAGGAGCATACACTGAAACTCGGGGCTGTGAGACAGGGGAGAGAGGCACACAGAGCAGCTATGCCTGTCCCTCCCCTCTGCTGCCTATTCAGAGAAGCCTTTGTATTTTGTGAATGCATTCACATAATACAAAGGCTTCTGTGAATGGGCAGGAGGAGGGGAGGGGTGGGCATAGCAACTGCACTGACTCTAATGTTGAAGTTGCTTAGATATGAAGCATCAGTGTGGGGCTCCTGGAAATACAGTGATAGCAATCCTCCTGGAGTGTAATAAAACTGTCAGATGTAAGTAATAGAGATCAGAACAGGAGATCGCACGTATCTCCTTAGACTTAACTCATCGTGTGCTTTGCATTCCTGCAATTCAGCTTTATTTACTGAGGACGGACCTCAGAAGGAAGAGGTGACAAGTTGGAGGACCCTGAGTGCCATATGACTGGCCCAAGGGTATTTGGAAAAGCAAAAAATAAAATATATGGTGGAGGTCATCCATGGGGTTGGGGGCGAGATGACTGGGGACAGGAAAAAATTTATATATAACTTAGTATCCAAATTCTTATGTTCAAAATAAAATAAATACCTTGAGTTATGTCCCATACTTTATCTCTTTTTTGCCTCAAGGATGGCAGTTTATCATTAAAATGTTATAAAATTAGAACTCTTGGACCTCTTGGGTGAAAACATTGCCTCTGTATTCCCTGAAGGCAGCAACAGCAGAGGCGGGACAAGGGATGGGCGGGAGGGACGGTTGCCCTGGGCACAATGGTTTATTGTAGGGATGGAGGTGCCTTCCTTCTGTTGCAAGGCTGGCAGCGTCAGTGATTTTTAACCCCTAGGCGCCAACGGTATGCACACATGCGGACTCGCGACAGGTGGCTTTGGCACCAAGAGACCGCATATTTGCATACCAATTTGCAGACACAGCAGTGCCAAGAGCACGTGCCCTGCAGGCTCGAGGTATAGTTACTGCGGCTAACGGAAAGCTCCCCGGACCTTTCCGTTCATGTGATCACCGTGACAGCAAATTACAGCGGTCACATGATCATAAACCTTGCCCCACCTCCTGGCATCTGAAATCCCTTAAAAGGCCAGGAAGTGCGAAAAGGGGTTAACAAGTGAGTGTCTGTTGGGTGTAGGATCCCCTAAACTTGCACATCACGAACAGGGGCACAGTTTGATATCTTTGCCCTTGGGCGTTGGATGACCTTGTGCCGGCACTGAGCAACAGGCACTGCCACCCAGAACCTTCACTCTCACGGTGGACTAAATAACAATGTCTCACTGTTACGTGTGCTGATACGTCCTAACACCTTCCTCCAGACTGCCCACCGAGGCCACAAGCTCCTGTGTAGACCTTAGCAGCTGATGATCCTCCCTCTGGGCTTCAATGCCAATCAGACCTGTGGTGGTTGGTCCAAAGGTAGTTGTCAGAGGTGGTGGATGTGTCAGCGCTCTCGATGACAAACTCCAGGCCTGGAGGCAAAAAGGGGATGAAGGACGAGACGTAACTCAAGGTATTTAACAACATCAACAAGAGCTGTGAGGAAACTAATGCAAAAGTGGGCATAACTTTTATTAACTTACATAGGCCATTCAAATTTCACGTGTTGGTAGAGCGACTCTTCCTCTATATTCTTCTTCTTTTTCATTGCAGGTAAATAATGGATTCCAAGCAGAAGCAACGTGTCATCATTGAGTTCTTGATGAGTGAGGGGTGCAGGCATCATCCACAACAAAACTACAGAATGTTTACAGAGATGACATCATCGACAAGAGCAATGTGTGCAGATGGATGAAGAAATCTAAAGAATGGGAAAGCAGCATTGGAGACAAACCAGGCAGTGGGACATCATCATTGTCGGACAGCCTGCACCCTTCCTTCGTCAAGAAATTAATGGCAGCGTGTTGTTTCAGCTTGAAATCCATTATTTACCTGCAGTGAAAAAGAAGAAGAGTTACTATAGAGCAGGGATCTCCAAAACTACGGCCCTCCGGCTGTTGCGGAACTACACGTCCCATAAGTCATTGTAAAACTCTGACATTCACAGACATGACCAGGCATGGCAGGAACTGTAGTTCCTGAACAACTGGAGGGCTAGAGTTTGGAGACCCCCTGCTATAGAGGAAGAGTTACTAAAGAAAGAAGAGTTACTATAGAGGAAGAGTTATGAAAGAAGACTTACTATAGAGGAAGAGTTACTAAAAAAGAAGAGTTACAATAGAGGACAAGTTGCTATAAAAGAAGAGCTACTATAGAGGAAGAGTTACTAAAGAAGAAGAGTTACTATAGAGGAAGAGTTACTAAAGAAGGGTTGCTAAATAGGATGAGTTACTAAAGAAGAAGATAAACTATAGAGGAAGAGTTACTAAAGAAGTACAGAAACTATTGAGGACAAATTACTAAAGAAGAAGAGTTACTATAGAGGAAGTGTTACTAAAGAAGAAGAGACTATAGATAATGAGTTGCTAAATAAGAAGAGTTACTATCGAGGAGGAGTTACTAAAGAAGAAGAGTTACTATAGAGGATGAGTTAGTAAAGAAGAAGAGTTACTATAGAGGAGGAGTTACTAACGAAGAAGAGTTACCGTAAAGGAAGAGCTACTAAAGAAGAAGAGTTACTATAGAGGGCAAGTTACTAAAGAAGAAGAATTACTTTAGTGGAAGAGTTGTTCAAGAAGAAGAGTTACTTTAGTGGAAGAGTTGTTAAAGAAGAAGGGTTACTATAGAGGATGTGTTACTAAAGAAGAAGAGTTACTTTAGTGGAAGAGTTGTTAAAGAAAAAGAGTTATTATATAGGAAGTGTTACTAAAAAAGAAGAGTTACTATAGAGGAAGTGTTACTAAAGAAGAAGAGTTACTATAGATAATGAGTTGCTAAAGAAGAAGGGTTACTATAGAGGAGGAGTTACTAAAGAAGAAGAGTTACTATAGATAATGAGTTTCTAAAGAAGAAGAGTTACCAAAGAGGAAGAGTTACTAAAGAAGAAGAGTTACCATAGAGGAAGAGTTACTAAAGAAGAGTTACTAAAGAAGAAGAGTTACTTTAGTAGAAGAGTTGTTAAAGAAGAAGAGTTACTATAGAGGATGTGTTACTAAAGAAGGAGAGTTACTATAGAGGAATAGTTACTCTATCAATTTCACATTTCACATCAATTTTCCAACGTGAAATTCGAGCAAACTATGTAAGTTAATAAAATGTACCCACGTTTGCTTACTTTCGGTACAGCCCTTGTATTTTTTCAACATAAGGGTTTGGATACAGTTTAAACATATGTATTCATATCAAGTCTTTGGGGGGGTGGCATTATTCTGTCCCCTTGAGATCAAAATATGGGGTGACAATGGCAAAAATGCAAAAAAAACCTACACT
>NW_027507686.1:11616747-11654247 GCF_037356315.1 Lithobates pipiens | reverse complement strand
TAAAATTTTGGACCTAATATATTGAACTTATTTACTGTAATAATAAACTTGACTCTTAGTTTCAGAAAAGTGAAAAGGGCAAAAAGGCACAATTTTTTTTTCAAATCAGATCCCTGAAAAAACTCACAGGAAAATCTACATAAGTGTGAGGGCTTGAACCTAAAATGATACAAGTAACACTAAAGACTGTGAGGATATCTGTACCAGCTTTGTGCAACAACATTGCACAGAAAGTTCCCTTTCCTCCTCTTCTGAAAGTCCCCCCACCCGCACTGTCTGCTCCTTCCTCCTCCAGATGCCTGCTTAGCAAGCCGGGTGCTATGGAGATGCCCATGCTCCTCAGATGGGCTGTCTGAGTCCATAGACACAGAAATTGATGGTATGTCATGCCCCCCGCTCCCTTCTTTACAGGCACTGTAGTCAAATCTATTACATCTTGGCCTATCCAAAGGAATCCAGTGGACCGCATCTATTATACCTTGGCCTGTCCCGAGGAACCCAATGGACCAAATCTATCATATCTTGGCCTATCCCAAGGAGCCCAATAAGCCAAATCTATTACATCTTGGCCTGCCCCAAGGAACCCAATGGAAAAAAATCTATTACATATTGGCCTGTCCCAATGAATTCAATGGACCAAATCTGTTGCATCTTGGCCTGCCCTAAGGAACTCAATGGGCCAAATCTATTACATCTCTGCTTGCCTCAAGGAATTCAATGGACCAAATCTGTTGCATCTTGGCCTGCCCTAAGGAACACAATAGGCCAAATATATTGCATCTTGCCCTGTCTCAAGGAACTAAGTGAACCAAATCGATTGCATCTTGGCCTGTCCCAGGGAAACAAATGGACCAAATCTATTACATCTTGGCTTGTGCCAAGGTACCCAATGGGCCATACCTATTATATATTGGCCTGTCTGAAGGAATGCAATGGATCAAAATATATTACTTCTTTGCCTGTCCCAAGGCACTCAATGAACCAAGTCTATTGCATCTTGGCCTGTCACAAGGATCTCTATGGACCAAATCTATTGCATCTTGGCCTGTTCAAAAGAACCTAATGGACCAAATCTATGACATCTCTGCCTGCCCCCAGGAACCCAATTGGCCAAATCTATTACATCTTGGCCTGTCCCAAGGAACCCAAATGGACCAAAACCTATTGCATCTTGGCGTGTCCCAAGGAATCCAATTGAAAAAACCTGTTGCGTATTGGCCTGTCCTAAGGAACCCAATGGGCAAAATCTATTACATATAGGCCTGTCCCAAAGAACGCAATGGACCAAATCTGTTGCATCTTGGCCTGCCCTAATGAACTCAATGGGCCAAATTTATTGCATCTTGGCCTGTCTCAAGGAACTAAGTCAATCAAATCTGTTGCATCTTGGCCTGTCCCAGGGAAACCAATGGACCAAAGCTATTACATCTTGGTTTGTCCCAAGGTACCCAATGGGCCATGTTTTTTTTACATCGTGGCCTGTCCCAAGGAACGCAATTGATCAAAATCTTTTACATCTTGGCCTGTCCCAAGGAACTCAGTGGGCCAAATCTATTACATCTTGGCCTGTCCCAAGGAACCTAATGGGCCAAATCTATGACATCTTTGCTTGCCCCAAGGAACCCAGTTGGCCAAATCTATTACATCTTTGCCTGTCCCAAGGAATCCAAATGGACAAAAACCTATTGCATCTTGGTCTGTCCCAAGGCAGTGTTTCTCAACTCCAGTCCTCAAGGCGCCCCGACAGGTCATGTTTTCAGGCTTTCCATTACTTTGCACAGGTGATTTAATCAATTTCACTGCCTTAGTAATTACCACAGCCATTTCATCTGAGGTAAATCCTGAAAACATGACCTGTTGGGGTGCCTTGAGGACCGGAGTTGAGAAACACTGTCCCAAGGAACCCAATGGAACAAATCTGTTGCATCTTGGCATGCCCTAAGGAACCCAATGGGCAAAATCTATTACATCTCTGCCAGCCTCAGGGAACCCAATAGGCCGGATTTATTGCATCTTGGCCTGTCCCAAGGAAACCAATGGACCAAATCTATTACATCTTGGCCTGTCCTAAAAAACCCAATTGGTGAAATCTATTACATCTTGGCCTGTCTCAGGGAACCCAAAGGACCTAACCTATTACATCTTGGCCTGTCCCAGGGAACCAAAAGGACCAAAACCTATTACATCTTGGCCTGTCCCAGGGAACCCAAAGGACCAACTCTATTAAATCTTGGCCACTAATGTGTCAGATAACACTCAACACTTAAGTCAAATGTCATTATCAATTCAAGTCTAATATGCTCCGTGTTTAAGTATGGTTTTTGGCACGAAAATCTTCCTTTTTCCAATAAAAACATTACTACAAAATCCTGAGACAGGCTAGCCAGCATATAGGTAGACAAAACACAATGACTTGCAAAAATCTATAATTCAATTTAAATTGCCGCATTCCGAAACTAAAATTATGTGGCTTAGAAGTCACGTGTGATTTAATGTCAGTGGAAGCTCTGCAGTCATGACCATGAATATAGCCTACATCTGCATGCTACAGATAAGTAAATAATCAAAAAAACAACTGTTGAAAAAAAAAAATTAAGAAGATTATTTAAAAATATGCATCCACCATGTTAAAAATAAATAGTAAAAGAGCTTTGTATGCCTATGAATATCACTCACATCTTCACACTGAGTTAAAGTCTAAAAATGAATGAAAAAAAAAAAGAAAAAGATAAAAATAAAAATTATATATATATATATATATATATATATATATATATACACATACACACACACACCTCTCTAATATGCAGAATGTTTAGATTCTCTCTTTTTCTGCATTTACAGTACCTCACAAAAGTGAGTACACCCCTCACATTTTTGTTAATATTTTATAATATCTTTTCATGTGACAACACTGAAGAAATGACACTTGTCTACAATGTAAAGTAGTGAGTGTACAGCTTGTATAACAGTGTAAACTTGCTGTCCCCTCAAAATAACTCAACACACAGCCATTAATGTCTAAACCGCTGGCAACAAAAGTGAGTACACCCCTAAATGAAAATTTCCAAATTGGGCCCAATTAGCCATTTTCCCTCCCCGGGTCATGTGACACGTTAGTGTTACAAGGTCTCAGGTGTGAATGGGGAGCAGGTGTGTTAAATTTGGTGTTATCACTCTTACTCTCTCATGCTGGTCACTGGAAGTTCAACATGGCCCCTCATGGCAAAGAACTCTCTGAGGATCTGAAAAAAAAAAATTGTTGCTCTACATAAAGATGGCCTAGGCTATAAGAAGATTGCCAAGACATACAGCAGTTTAACAGGACAAGTTCCACTCAGAACAGGCCTTGCCATGGTCCACCAATGAAGTTGAGGTCACGTGCTCAGCGTCATATCCAGAGGTTGTGTTTGGGAAATAGACATATGAGTACTTCCAGCATTGCTGCAGAGGTTGAAGGGGTGGGGGAGTCAGCCTGTCAGTGCTCAGACCATACGCCGCACACTGCATCAAATTTGTCTGCATGGCTGTCGTCCCAGAAGGAAGCCTCTTCTAAAGATGATGCACAAGAAAGCCCACAAACAGTTTGCTGAAGACAAGCAGACTAAGGACATGGATTACTGGAACCATGTCCTGTGGTCTGATGAGAGCAAGATAAACTTATTTGGTTCAGATGGTGTCAGGCGTGTGTGGGGGCAACCAGGTGAGGAGGACATCAAGCCTACATCAAGCATGGTGGTGGGAGTGTCATGGTCTGGGGCTGCATGAGTGCTGCCGGCACTGGGGAGCTACAGATCATTGAGGGGACCATGAATGCCAACATGTACTGTGACATACTGACGCAGAGCATGATCCCCTCCCTTCAGAGACTGGGCCGCAGGGCAGTATTCCAACATGATAATCACCCCAAACACACCTCCAAAATGACCACTGCCTTACTAAAGAAGCTGAGGGTAAAGGTGATGGACTGGCCAAGCATGTCTCCAGACCTAAACCCTATTGATCATCTGTGGGACATCCTCAGACAGAAGGTGGAGGAGCACAAGGTCTCCAACATCCACCAGCTCCTTGATGTCATCATGGAGGAGGGGAAGAGGACTCCAGTGGCAACCTGTGAAGCTCTGGTGACCTCCATGCCCAAGAGGATTAAGGCAGTGCTGGAAAATAATGGTGGCCACACAAAATATTGACACTTTGAGCCCAATTTAGACATTTTCACTTAAGGGCGTACTTACTTTTGTTACCAGCGGTTTAGACATTAATGGCTGCGTGTTGAGTTATTTTGAGGGGACAGAAAATTTAGACTGTTATACAAGCTGTACACTCACTACTTTACATTGTAGACAAGTGTCATTTCTTCAGTGTTGTCACATAAAAAGAGAGAAGAAAAATATTTACAACAAATGTGAGGGGTGTACTCACTTCTGTGAGATACTGTATACAAAAAATACAAAAAATCTGTGTGTGTGTGTATGCGCGTGTCTTTTTTATCTTTATTTTTTTTTTCTACACGGGGTTTTAGGCTCCAATCTATAAAAACAAATTACTTGCATTATTCCTCTGAAAAAAGTCAATGATTAATTTCAAGTATTGAATTTATTTCAATATATTTCATTAACTTTATTAACTTCTGTAGGAAAAAAAAAAAAAACAGAGACGGTTCTTATTGCTAAAAAGCAAATATTAAATTAAAGAAACACCCTTTAAAAACCCCTCAGAACTTCTTCATCCTCATTATGCTTCTGCAATATCCATGTAATTTTTTTTTTTTTTTTTTCTTTTTTTGCATTTTAAAGTCCGTTCATTTGGATAAGGGGAGGCCTGTAGTTTTGAGACAGGAAATCTGCACTTACTGGATAACGGTAAATCCTAATCCCCTCTTTATTTTCTGAACCTGCCATTTTCTACATTCAAAGTAAAAGGAGTATACAATACAATGTCTTAGAATTCTTTCTCTCTTATTCTGTCTGTGTCTCCAACTGGGGGGTACAGAAGACATGCAAACTTCCCAAGGTTAGTAAAATGGAAACAAAACTGGCCTGTTAAAAAAAAAAAAAAAAATTGCAGAAGCAATTCATCCTTGTCCAAAAACTGTGCAATATAGTTATTCAAAAAAAAGAGGTGATACTCATTTTTTTTTGTCCTTTTAAATATTTATAGAATGTTTACAAATGTTGCAATTTTTTTGGTATAACATTTTTGTTCTATTTGCTACAATGAGATTCAGTTTGCAGAAGATGCTTGGCTTTTTAATAAGAAAGCCCAGCACTGGCTACATGTTTTTGAGTAAGTAAATAGTCCAGTGTTTGCCAACTTACGAGCCAATAAGGGCAAATGCGGCTCCTGACATCACCAAATGGCTACACATAATGTTCAATATGTGCAAAGCTTGAGTGGACAGTCAGAAACTGCAGACTTTAAAGTGGTTGTAAACCCTTACAACACACTTTGACCTACAGGTAAGCCTAGATTAAGGCTTACCTGTAGGTCCAAGAAATATCTCCTAAACCTACATGGTTTAGGAGATATTTGCCGAAAGACAGGCACCGCTGTCTACGCATTGAGTGCGCCGCTGTCAACGGCGATATGCCGCGAGTGGCGGCTCCCATGGGCATGCACGGGAGTGACGTCATCGCGGCTTCACCGAATGACAGCAGCAGAGCAGTGAGACCCACCAAGAAGATGGATGCTCCGGACTACAGGGGACAGCGGCGACTTCGCTGGCTCCTGATTCAGCTAAGTGACACATAATGGACTACTAGGCGATGCATAGTAGTCCATTATGCTTTACCTTTGCAGGGAATCAAAGAGGAAGTAAACCCATCAGGGTTTACTTTCTCTTTGAGGCCGGGTTCACACTATAGCGATGCGGGAACGCCGCGAATCCGCGGCGTTTACCCGCATCGCACACCTCCCGCCGGCAGTTCACACTGCCCTATGCGGACGGCTGGGAGTGTCAATGTTATGTTAATGACACCCCCAGATCCGTCGGCATATCGCAGTGCGATCTGCCGACTCGCACAGGAATCGGATCGCATGGTGTGAACCCCCATGCGATCCGATTCTGTTGCGGACCCAAAAAAGGGTCCCGTGCGAGTTTGCTGCGGGAGCGCTGCGAATTCAGCCATACTATCTGTATGGTTGAACTCGCATCGCATGTGATTTGCTGTGCGAATCACATCCGGATCTCCCCCCCGCAGCGGTGTGAACCCAGCCTAATAGAGGAAATGATGGCCAGAGAGTGTGGATAGGATACATTGTTGGCTGGGCATATGCTACAGAAGACAATACGAAACCTGGGAACACGTTACGTAGAAATTAATTCTATTATCCTAATCAATGTTCCCACTTCAGGCTGCTAAAGGTCTGACATCTGCACATTATATACCAAAGGGGTACACGTTGGGCATCAGGGAAACAGACAGTTGAGACTGATGTCTCTGCTATGGTGGTGGGTGGTATATGTTCAAATCTCTGTTCACCGTAAACCACTGACAAACTATTCCTCAATGTTCTACCAGTGCTGTTACAGTGCAACCTGCTGGGCAGTGGAAGTAGTGCCTGCCGGAAGAGGGGAAGGTGCTTAGGCCGGCCATAGATGGTTTGAATATTGGCCCGGTTCAGCAGGAACTGGCAGAGATTCGGACCATGTATGGGCAGACTGAATGTACCAAGTTGATTGATCGATCGTCTTGTGTACAACCAGTCTGTCGAATTTTACATGCGATTATTGCTAGCAGCTGGTGTAGCCACCAGAAAAAAGTCACTGTCTTCTCCCGGTGGGGACGCCTTACCCCACCACACCCCCACCGGGCAGGAGGGATTTCCCTGTCAACAGTGACTGTGGGTTACAGGAAATAAATTTTCTTCATGTTTGGGCTGCTCGAAGGAGGTATGGAGGACACTTCAGGGATGTGATGCTATTTTATTGTCCAATATTAAGGAAGATGATAAATGAAGCTGATGGGTTGTTGGGTGGGGTTGTGCAGCCATAAAAAAAGGACCCATAAAGTCATCTTATTGGTATTGCTATCCTATGTTGAAATAAATAATCTGTTTCCCATACCGGTGGCTTCTTCACCTCAGAGGATTTAGACTTTATGGTCTCCTTCGCTTGTAGTGTAATGTAACAAAAATACAAACTGAAGCGCCACACCACTTAGCCCTTGTACACACGGTCGGACATTCCGACGGAAAATGTCTGATCGGACCGTGTTGTCGGATAATCCGACCGTGTGTGGGCTCCATCGGACTGTTTCCGTCGGAATATCCGACCGACAAAGTTTTAGAGCTGGGCTATAAAATTTTCCGACAACATGATCCGATGGGACTTTTTCTATCGTTTGTAGAGAATTCCGATCGGACAAAGTGCCACGCATGCTCAGATCAAATTCCTAGACCAAAGCTATTGGCTACTAGCCTGAACGTAGTCCCGTCGCAACGAAATAACGTCATCACATTCTGAATGATCGGATTTTCTGACAACTTTGTCCGACCGTGTGTATGCAACACAGGTTTCGGGCAAAATCCATCGGACAAAATCCGACAGATTTTGTTGTTGGAATGTCCGACCGTGTGTACAAGGGCTAAGAAGTCCAGATACAACGTCAGTCCTACCAAAGTTGGGGGAGCAATCCAAAAAGTCGCTGACTACTTTTTGGAGCGCCCCTCTAACGTTTCATGGAGTAAAGTTGTAACTGGACCTCTTAGCAGTGGTCTGGGGCTTCAGTTTCTATTTTTTGTTGGCCACTGGAGTGGTACACTGTTTTAGGACTTTCACTGCATTTGGTCTTTCAATTCTACTGGTCGTTGGCCTAGCTGGCCGATCTTAGCAGACTAAGCACTATGCTCCCCTCTCTGCTTGTCTTTTTCAGAGTAATATATATATAAAAAAAAAGAAATTGAAGCACCAAATAAGAGATCCAAATACAACTTTAATTCTATCAAAGTCAGATGGACAATCAAAAAACGTACTAACTACTTCTTGGATTGTCCTCCTGACTTTTATTTAAATAAAGTTGCATCTGGACCTCTTAGCGGTGGCCTGGTGCTTTAATTTCTATTTTTGATCTATTACTCTGAGAGAGACGAGCAGAGAGGGGAGCGTAGGGCTTAGTCTGATAAGACCAGCCATATAGGCCAACACCCAGTAGAATAGAAAGACCACATGCAGTAAAAGTCCTAGGAAAGCGTACCACTCCATGTACCCGGGCAGTGATGAAGTTGTTTAGGAGGATTGGCCTGTTGGAGTTCTGTGGAAATGTTCTGTGGACACTGTGCTTTGGAAGAAAGATTCCTCCAAGTGGTGCCAGCTAACTGTGCACAGTTAAAGTGTATCTCCGCCCAAAAAACTGAAAATGAGTCTGTGCATACTAAATAATGCGTAACCATCTTGCATATTAACTTTTTTTTTTTGTTTTATAGCCTTTATAGTCTTTAGGCGCCTTTCAAATCAGGCAAACTTTTTGATTAGCAGGGGATCTGTCCCCTGATCCCCTGCTGATCATAGCAGAGCGGGTGGACGGCACATCCATGTCCACCCTGTTTATGCAGAGTGGACAGGGACAGAGCCAGCTCTGCTCTATGGACCAGCAGGTGTAAATGGACTCTGCTGTGTGTTTACACCCGACTGCCCTCCAATCTGCCTAGATGGAAAGAGACAGATCCAGGGCCGGTGCTACCACTAGGCAAACTAGGCAACCGCCTAGGGCGCCCTGCTGCCTAGGGCTCCCGGCCACTGGTGTTCATACCCTCTTCTCTCTGCAGCAAGCAACTAATTCTCAGCATCAGCAGACCACCGCCGCTCCATTTGCACATATTGTCAGAGGCACATCAGCGGCGGAGGACTGAATCTGTGTCCCAACTCCTGAATAAACGGAAGGAAGCAAACATTCATTGATGGGTGCTGATAGGTTGCATTAAAGCGGGAGTCGCCATAATTTTTTTTTTTTTAAAAGCCAGCAGCTACAAATACTGCAGCTGCTGACTTTTAAAATAATGACACTTACCCGCCCAGCGCGCCCGCGATGTCGGGACCCGAAGCCCATCTCTCGATCGTCTCTCGGGTGCTGCCCCTGCCATCTTGCGTATGGGAATCAGGAAGTGGAGCCTTGCGGCTTCATTTCCGAGTTCCCTACTGCGCATGCGCGAGTCGCGCTGCGCAATAAGGATGGTCCCCGCTGTCTCTGGGATCCGTGTGTTTCCCAGCAGACAGCGGGGGACCTTCGGAAAGGGGCGTAATCTATGCCCCTTTCCGCAGATAGCAATGCCGAAAGTGGGTGTAGATACCTGTACTGTACAGGTACCTGCACCCCCCTCCCCCCTGAAAGGTGCCAATTGTGGCGCCGGAGGGGGGGAGGATTCCAATGAGCGGAAGTTCCACTTTAGGGTGGACCTCCGCTTTAATGGACGCTGGTGAGACTGCATTGAGGGGCTCTGGTGAGGCTGCATTTGATGGGCACTGGCATCTGACCAGATCACCTTCTTCCACATGTTTGCTGTGTCCCCCACATGGCTTCTCTCAAACTGCAAACAGGACTTCTTATGACTTTCTTTCACCAATGTCTTTCTTCTTGTCACTCTTCCATAAAGGGCAGATTTGTGGAGAGCATCACTAATAGTTGTCCTGTGGACAGATTCTCCCCCCTGAGCTGTGGATCTCTGCAGCTCCTCCAGAGTCACCATGGACCTCTTGTCTGCTTCTCTGATGAATGCTCTCCTTGCCCGGCCGGTCAGTTTAGGTGGACGGCCATGTCTTGGTAGGTTTGCAGTTGTAACATACTCTTTCCATTTTCGGATGATGGATTGAACAGAGCTCCGTTCAAAGCTTCAAGTTCAAAGATTAGGATATTTTTTTTATAACCCAACCCTGCTTTAAACTTCTCTAAAACTTTATCCCTGACCTGTCTGGTGTGTTCCTTGGCCTTCATGATGCTGTTTGTTCACTAAGGTTCTCTAACAAATCTCTGATGGCTTCACAGAACAGCTGTATTTATACTGAGATGAAATTACACACAGGTGGACTCTATTCACAAATTCCTCTGACGGCAATTGGTTCCACTAGATTTTAGTTAGGGGTATCAGAGTAAAGGGGGCTAAATACAAAAGCATGCCACACTTTTCAGATATTTATTTGTAAAAAAATGTTTGAAAACCATTTATCATTTTCCTTCCACTTCACAATTATGAGCCACTTTGTGTTGGTCTATCACATAAAATCCCAATAAAATACTTTTACGTTTTTGGTTGCAACATGACAAAATGTGGAAAATTTCAAGGGGTATGAATACTTTTTCAAGGCACTGTGTGGTAAGGGGGGTGGTTAGTGTAATGGTGGCCATACACCCTTCAATAAACGATTGATTTAATTTCCGCTCAATCTCTTCCAATCTGAATAATCAACCTATAGTCAGCAACCAAGGACTAGCCTTATCCCCCACACCCCCAGCAGCCAGTGCTCTGCTCCTCTGTTCAGAGAGCCCTCAGCATCCTCCTGTACAATGCAGGACTGCCGGCGCTCTGCTCCGCTGTCTATTGCACCTGGGTAGCTGGTGAGCCCTTGGCATCTTCCAGTAAAATGTAGGACTGCCTACGCTCTGCCCCTCTGTCCGTTGCACCCAGGTTGCCGGTGAGTCCTCAGCATCCTCCTGTACAATGCAGGACTGGTGGCGCTCTGCTTTGCTGCCCATTAAATGGGGTTGCTGCTGAGCCCTCAGCACCATACAGTTCAATGCAGAACTACCAGCTCTGCTTTGCTGTCCACTGCACCCTGGTTGCCGGTGAGCCATCGGCATCCTCCTGTACAAAGCAAAACTGCCGGCACTCTACTCCGCTGTCCTTTGCACTCAGATTGCCGGTGAACCCTCGGCATCCACCTGTACAATGCAGGACAGCAAGAGCTCTGCTCCTCCATCTTTTGCACTCGGGTTGCCAGTGAGCCCTTGGCATGCGCCTGTACAATGAAGGACAGCAAGAGCTCTGCTCCTCCATCTTTTGCACTCGGGTTGCCAGTGAGCCCTCGGCATCCACCTGTACAATGCAGGACAGCAAGAGCTCTGCTCCTCCATCTTTTGCACTCAGGTTGCCAGTGAGCCCTCGGCATGCGCCTGTACAATGCAGGACAGCAAGAGCTCTGCTCCTCCATCTTTTGCACTCGGGTTGCCAGTGAGCCCTTGGCATGCGCCTGTACAATGCAGGACAGCAAGAGCTCTGCTCCTCCATCTTTTGCACTCGGGTTGCCAGTGAGCCCTCGGCATGCGCCTGTACAATGCAGGACAGCAAGAGCTCTGCTCCTCCATCTTTTGCACTCGGGTTGCCAGTGAGCCCTTGGCATGCGCCTGTACAATGCAGGACAGCAAGAGCTCTGCTCCTCCATCTTTTGCACTCGGGTTGCCAGTGAGCCCTCGGCATCCACCTGTACAATGCAGGACAGCAGGAGCTCTGCTTCTCCATATTTTGCACTCGGGTTGCCAGGGAGCCCTCAACATGCTCTTGTACAATGCAGGACAGCAAGAGCTCTGCTCCTCCATCTTTTGCACTTGGGTTGCCAGTGAGCCCTCGGCATCCGCCTGTACAATGCAGGACAGCAGGAGCTCTGCTCCTCCATCTTTTGCACTGGGGTTGCCAGTGAGCCCTCGGCATGCTCTTGTACAATGCAGGACTGCTGTTCCTGCTGCTGTAGGGGATAATGTCAGAGAGCTGCAACTGGTTGACTTGTTGGGCAGCAAATGTAAGAGGCTTGAGGAACCAGTTGCACAAACAGGTAGAACCCTGCAGGAGGAATGAGGTAAGTACATCACCTTCTTCAATATCACCCGGGCAAAACTAGCAGCCAATCCGTGCATTAGATGAGGAAGGGGGGGAGGGGGCGGGGGGTACAATTTGCTTTCCCCGGAGTTATGCCTTTATACATTACTGGCTCATCCACTTGCTAAAATTCACCATTTCTGTCCTTACAGAATCCATATAAGGTCGAATTAAACAACTCTGCGTGATTATGGATTGCCAACAAACATGCTTAAGAGAAAGGCTATTTTAAGAGTAAAAAAAAAAAAAAAAAAGAGAGAGAGAGAGAGAGAAGGAAACGGCTAATCAGAATCAAACACTGCTCCTCGTGCTTGTAATTCTAAGCAATGATGCCAAAAATCTCCATGGTACCAAAAAAAAAAAAAAAAAAAAAAAAAAAAAGAAAAGAAAAAACAGACAACGTACAGCAGCTCTGCGCGGCCTTGACACTGAGCAGGCGGTAGCCCAGACTCCTAACTGCCCTTTAATGCCTCCTAATAGGCTGCCAAGGGGAGGGATCAGGCCAGAAGATTAAGTTAGAGGGCAGGTGCCTGTCTTGTGTAAAATGACGGCGTTGACTAATTCTGAGGAAGAATACAAAAAATAAAAATATCTTTATTTATTGCAAAAAAAAAAAAAAGAGTTAAAGCGTCTGTTAACCCTTTACGTCTCCATACATTACAAGGGAGTACAGGGCTCGAAAGATTGGTAAAAACTAAACAGAGTGTAAAAATTGGTATAAAATACGTTTAAAAACAATATTTTTGGGTCATGTGACCCCTTTGTTTTTCCTCACATGGCCGCAGCTAAGCTCCCAAGGATGGGCAGAGTACAAGTATTCATGGGACATAATAGGGATATATAGATCTATCTATCTATCTATCTATCTATCTATCTATCTATCTATCTATCTATCTATCTATCTATCTATCTATCTATCTATCTATGTCTAACTAACTAACTATCTATCTATCTTTTTTAGTGAATATTACTTTCTCTTTCTTTCTCTCTCTATGTTTCTCTCTCTTTCTTTCTTTCTTTCTTTCTATCTTTTTCATTTTTTTTAACTTTCTCTCTCGCTCTCTTTCTTCCTTTCTTTCTCTCTCTCGTTCTTTCTTTCTCTCTCATTCATTCTTTCATTTTCTCTCTCTGTTTCTCTCCCTTTCTCTGTCATTCTCTTTCTTTCTCTCTCTCTTTCATTATTTTTTTTTTTTTTTTACTTTCTCTCTCTCATTCATTCTTTCTTTCTATTTCTTTCTTTATTTTTTTCTCTCCTTCTTTCTTTCTCTCTCTCATTCACTCTTGCTTTCTTTCTCTCTCTGTTTATCCCTTTTTTCTTTCCTTCTTTCTTTCTCTCTCTTTCTTTCTCTCTCTTCCCTTCCTTCCTAATAAATAAATAATATAATATAAAATACAATATAATATACATGATAATAACAAATAATATAACATAATATAAAAATAAATGATATAGAACAATATTAAATACACAAAATAATATAATAAAATAATATATATAATGTAATATAAAAAGAGCCTGCCTTCTTGCAGTTTTGCATCAAAGACTTTAGTTTGGCTTCAATATCTGACACTCACTCTACTTTAAATGTGATTGGTCACCATGGGTTTTGAGGTTCATTGCACTTGGACAATCAGTGCTGCCCTTTGGCCCAGAGATCAGAATCCAACTATATATATATATATATATATATATATATATATATATATATATATATATATATATATATATATATAATAAATATTCTAATAATAAAAAATATAATTATACATAATATAATATCATATAATAAATAATAAAATAATATAATAATAAATAATATAACATAATATGATATAAAAATGTATTATATAAAATAATATTAAATACACAATATAATATAATAAAATTCTATCTATCTATCTATCTATCTATCTATCTATCTATCTATCTCTCTCTCTCTCTCTCTATATATATATATATATATATATATATATATATATATATATATATATATATATATATATATATATATGTCTATAAATATATATAGATATATATCTATATATATATATATATATATATATATATATATATATATATATATATATATATATATATATATATATATATATATACATCTATATCTATCTATATATATATGTATAAATATATATAGATATATATCTATAGACATATATATATATATATATATATATATATATATATATATATATATATATATAATCTATATCTATCTATCTATCTATCTATCTATCTATCTATCTATATATATATAGCCTGCCTGCTTGCAGTTTTTGTTTCGAAGACTTTACTTCGGCTTTAATATCTGTCTACTTTAAATGTGATTGGTCACCATGGGTTTTGGGGTTATTACACTTGGACAATCAGTGTTGCCCTTTGAAATGCTTTTTTTTAGTAAAGTCAAGATCTTCTTGATATGCGGTCTCCGACAGACTGACATTCCTAGTAAAATCGCACCCCCCCCCCCCTCCATCCCGCCTTCCTCAGTGGCGGCGATCCCGCTGTGCTGAAGCACCCTTGCAGGTGCAAGTCAGGAGGAGAAATCTCCCCTTGTAATATCTCTCATCGGAAAATTGGCAGACGAGGATTCCCATAAGAGCCCCGGCCCGCGTGTCTCTCTTTAACCAGCCGACTGATCCCGGCTTTTAATATAGCTGTACCAATTATTGTAAAAGTCATGGCGGCCCTTATAACCACAAATATTGACAGTTTATTGCTCGACGCTTTCATGACATTTGAAGGTCACATCATACATAATACATACTCTTTTATAAAAGTGTCTACGACACAGATACATGATCAGCAATCACTTCTGCTATTTGTGCCGTATTGATTTTGATCTTATTCAAAGCGCAGGATGACAAAAAAATAAAAAAAATAAAAAAATAAAAAAAGGGTATAAAAAGAGACGATTAACATAGTAACAAAGCAGATTGCTAAAGATAAAGCTTGGCCTTGTCTTTGAAACCGCGAATCTGCAACATTGTAGATATTTTGGAAAAAGCGTTTCCTAGTAATGTCCAATCCACAGAATTTTTCCCTACAGCCCCACACACACGATCGGAAATCCCACCAGCAAAAGACCGATCTGAGCTTTTGATTGGAAATTCCGACCGTGTGTACGCTCCATCGGACTTTTGCTGGCGGAATTTCCACCAGCAAAAGATTGAGAGCAGGTTCACTATTTTTCCGAATCGTTCCGATCGTCTGTAGCAATTCCCGACGCGCACAACTCCTACGCATGCTCGGAAACAATTGGACGCATGCTCCGAAGCATTGAACTTCATTTCCTCGGCTCGTCGTAGTGTTGTACGTCACTGCGTTCTTGACGGTCGAAAGTTCGGAGAACTTTTGTGTGACCTGTGTGTATGCAAGTCAAGCTTGAGCGGAAATTCTGTCAGAAAAACCATCCAAGATTTTTCCCGCGAAAACTCAGATCGTGCGTACGCGGCATTAGGCTCTGTTCACTCACTGTGTAGCGGGAAGGACCGCTTCTCGCGGGATTCTGCGTGTCCCATACGGCCAGCACATTCACTTGAATGGGCTGGCTTATTCGCATTAGTCGCCCAAAAAGAAGCTTCCGCAAGAAGCTCCTTTTCGGGACGACAAGCTTCACGCGATTTTTAAAGACGCTGTTTGCCATCATTGCTACGTGACAATGGCAGTAAAATCGTACCCAAAGGATAATGGCACCCAAATGTGCTTTCGTACGTCACGCAGCGACTGCCACGCAGCGACTGCCACGCAGCAGTTTTGCCCACGATTCCAAATTGTAAAGTGTGAATAGAGCCTTAGGCTGCATTCGCACCTGAGCGATGTGTCAAGTCGCGTTTTGCGTTGCATGTTTTTCAAGCAACAGCCCATTGACTTGAATGGGCTGCCAGCCGCAGGGCAAACGCACCAAAGCAGCTCAAGTGCCAATTGTTGTCACCAGTCCAAGTGCTTTTTGGCGGCGTGCATTTCTTTTCAAATGTGCATCAAAATGTGTGACTGCTACCTGCGTTTGGGGCGGCATTAAGAAATAATGGAACCACAAGCGGGGCATGCTTTGACATTTTTTAGACATTTACGACAACACAGGCAGAAACTCTTGTTTTTTTCCCACATTGCTCAGGTGTGAGTTCAGCCTTAGGATCCGTTCACACCACTGGGTGGGCATGAAAGTTTTTTTTATAGAGGGTTCATTTACATGTGTTAAAAAAAGGGGCTCATTTAGAATGTGTGTTTGTATGAGTATGTGTGTGAGTATTTTTGCGTTTATATGTCTGTTTGTTTGTATGAGTATGTGTTTGTAGGAGCATGTGTGTTTAGGTTCATGAGTATGTGTGTGGGTGTGTTGTTGAGTATGTGTGTATGAGTAGGAGTATGTGTGTGTGTGTGTGTTTATGAGTATGTGTATGTGCTTGTGTTTAGGAATATGTACTGTATGTGTGTGTGTTTAGGAGTATGTGCGTGTGTATGAATGTGTGTATAAGTATGTGTGTTTATATGTATGAGTGTGTGTGTGTGTGTGTGTGTATTGTATATGTGTGTATGAGTATAAGTATGTGTACAGTATGTGTATGTGTGTATGAGTGTGTGTGTATTGTATATGTGTGTATGAGTATGTGTGTGTAGGAGTATGTGTGTTTATAAGTATGTGCGTGTATAAGTATGTATGTTTGTGTGTATGAGTATGTGCACAGGTGTACCTGCATGTATGAGTATAGGTGTATATATAAGCATGTGTGTGTGTATGAGTGTATGTGTGAGTATTTGTGTTTATGGATATGTATGTGTGTGTTCATGAGTATGTGTGTGTAGAAGCATGTGTGTTTGTGTTCATAAGTGTGTGTGTGGGTGTGTTGTTGAGTATGTGTGTATGTGCTTAAGTGTATGTGCTTGTTTTTATGAATATGTACTGTATGTGTGTGTGTTTAGGAGTATGTGCGTGTGTATGAATGTGTGTGTGTGTGTGTGTGTGTGTGTGTGTGTATAAGTATGTGTGTTTATATGTATGAGTGTGTGTGTGTATTGTATTTGTGTGTATAAGTATGTGTATGTGTACAGTTTGTGCATGAGTGTGTGTGTGTATTGTATATGTGTGTATGAGTGTGTGTGTATTGTATATGTGTGTATGCGTATGTGTGTGTAGGAGTATGTGTGTTTATAAGTATGTGCGTGTATAAGTATGTATGTTTGTGTGTATGAGTATGTGCACAGGTGTGGTGCATGCATGAGTATAGGTGTATATATAAGCATGTGTGTGTGTGTGTGTGTGTGTGTGGTGTGTGTATAAGTGTGTGTGTGTGTATTTGTGTGTTTATGAATATGTACATTTGTGTTTATGAGTATGTGTGTGTAGGAGCATGTGTGTTTGTGTTCATGAGTATGTGTGTGGGTGTGTTGTTGAGTATGTGTGTATGAGTAGGAGTATGTGTGTACATGAGTATGCATACGTGCTACTGTTTATGAGTATGTACTGTATATGTGTGTGTGTATGTGTGTGTGTTTAGGAGTATGTGCGTGTGTGTGTATGAATGTGTGTGTGTATAAGTATGTGTGTTTGTATGTATGAGTATGTGTGTATGACTATGTGTGTGTGTATAAGTATGTGTGTGTATAAGTACAGTATGTATATTTGTGTGTATGAGTCTGTGTGTATTGTATGTGTGTGTATGAGTATGTGTGTGTGTAAGTACAGTATGTGTGTATATGAGTGTGTGTGTATTGTATATGTGTGTATGAGTATGTGCGTGTAGGAGTATGTGTGTTTATGACTATGTGCGTGTGTGTGTATAAGCATGTATGTTTGTGTGCATGTGCACATGTGTGGTGCGTGTATGAGTATATGTGTATACATGAGTATGTACCTGTGGGTGGTGTGTGTATGAGTGTGTGTGTATGCATGTACGTGTGTGTGGTGTGTTTATGAGTGTGTATGTATGCATGTACGTGTGTGTGGTGTGTGTATGAGTGTGTGTGTATGCATGTACGTGTGTGTGGTGTGTGTATGAGTGTGTGTGTATGCATGTACGTGTGTGTGGTGTGTGTATGAGTGTGTGTCTGTATGAGTAAATGTGTGTATATGAGCATGTACATGTGTGTGTGTTTCCGTGTATGTATATGAATATGTGTATTTTTGCTGTGCACTTCCCCGTGTTCGCACACACAGGGCATAAATTTGCTTCTCATGTTTACGACTTGACTCGTCTCCTTTCCAACAACACATATGTGGTCCATAAAATAAATATTCTGATGAATTTATTATGGGATGTGAAGGTTTTTATCTTTTCGGGGAGCATAAAATACACAATCTGTTTAAAAAAGAAGCATATTTCCCTCGCCTCTCACTGTATTTTTTAACTGGTAATTGTACGTACATATTTCTGTTTTATTGTTTAAATCCTTTTTCTCCAAATTGAGTCGTTAACACACCAGCAGAAGAAAAAAAAATAAGCAGGAAAGCAAAACAGAAAATTACCTTTTTATGTACATTGCAAATAGTATTTCTTATAGTCTACATTCCAATTTCAGCTTCTTTTTTTTTTTTTTTTTTGTGGACTCGCTTATTCAGTTTAAAGTCCAAGTTCACCTTTTTCACCTTTTAATGCGAACAAGTTCCCCACTCCTCTCATTTGTATCATTATCATTTGATTCTTCTTTTTACTAAATCCTAAAGACCCCGCCCATTTTTCCCTAACAATTCTGCTGATTTGTGCTTGACGGAGCCCCTGTTGGGTGGTAGAGCACTTCAACCTATAGAAACCAATCAGATATCACGTTATTGGGACTAGACCAGTATATAATGGATACTGCGACATCACCAAATCTTGACCCAAATTTTCTGGGGGAAAAAAAAGCAGTCAGGCCGCGTACACACGCGCGGACTGTTCGCCCAACTTTGTCCGCTGAACAGTGTTTGGGCGGACAGTCCGCTCGTGTGTGGGCTTTCAGCGGACAGTTTCAGCGGACAGTTGGACGAACAAGGTTTTTCGGAAATTCCGAAAAACTGTCCGCTGAAACCTTGTTTGAGCGAACAGTCCGCCCGTGTGTAGGCTTGTTCGTCAAACAAAGTTGCACGCATGCTCAGAAAGGATTTTCACGCCGAAAGCTATAATGCAGTGTATAGGACGTCGTATTTTTCGTCCCGTCGTACGTGCCGTTCACGTCATCGCGCACGGTTTCAGCAAACTGTTCGTTCGTCGTGTGTGGGCATGTCCGTCCATGCTAATTTTGAGCGGACTGTTTGCCGAAACTGTTGGACGGACAAAGTTGGGCGAACAGTCCGCGCGTGTGTACGCGGCCTCAGATGCAGTAGTGCCTTAGATGATCTCACACTGTAGATAAAGCTATGAGGCTGGATAATGCATGCTGATCCTCGATCTTTGCATTGATATACTGAATGCATAAAGAATAACGGTTTGCAAGAGTTAAGCAGTAGTTGTAGCTATGCAAACCCTGAGTTTTCTGTTTTTTGAAAACCAGATGACCTAAGGCCTTTGGTAGGGGGTAAAGGATTGGTGTAGATCAGTGTTTTTCAACCTCCACAACCACCTTGAGAAAACAAACTTCACAATAGTGTTTCCCCATCACATTAAAGTCCCACATAAACATCAGAGGCCCCCCCCCCCCATCACATCAAAGCCCCCTTCACATCAGAGGTTCCCCTGCCACATCAGAGATCCTCAACCACACAAGAGCTCCCCTTACATCAAGGGCTCTCCATCATATCAGAGGTCCCCCGTCCTGTTATAAGTCCCCAATCACATCTGAGATCCCCTCACATCACCATCACATCAGGGCCCCCCTGTCATATCAAAGGGCCCCCCATCAAGTCTGAGATCACATCAGAGTTGCTCCTTCATATCCGAGGCCCCCCATCACATTATAGGTCTCCCTATCACATCAGAGTTGCCCCTTCATATCAGAGGCCCCCATCATAGTATAAGACCCCAATCACATCTGAGATCCCCTCACATCAGAACCCCCCCCCCATTATATCAGAGGGCCCCCATCATATCAGAGGCTCCCCATAATAGGCTTCCTGTTTCCTGCTTGCCGTGTGCTCTACGTTTGTCTCTGTTACCGACCTTGGCGTGCTCTCGACTATTCCTGTCTGCTCGTGACCCTGACCTTTTGGCATGTCCCTGACTATCCCTGTCTGCCTGTGACCTTGAACCTTTGGCGTGTACTCTGTTGTTCCTGTCTGCTAGTTGCCCTGACCTCTGCCTTATCCCTTTACTATCCTTGTTGTTCCAGCCTGCTGTTTCCTTCTCTAGTCTACCGTGAGCGTTAGCTATGAGACCCTGGGGGCCGCGACCTGGAGCCAGACTGCATCGCAGTCCATCCTCACCACTAGAGGCTCTGGTGAACACCTGCTGGCTCTTAGACTCCGTGCCCTGGGGAATCTATGCTCTAGCTCCAACTGGGATCTGTGTTAATGATCCAGTAGACCTGCTTCCTAAACCTCCCTGGGTACAATCCGCAGCAGTCAGTCCTAGGGTCCACTACCTTAGCGGTGCACTTCCGATTCCTATAGAGTGCATCTGTCACCTGGTCTCAGGTGACCTGACACTCCCCATCATATAAGAGGTCCGCCCTCATGTCAAAGGTCTTCTTATCACATCAGAGGCCCCCTATCATATCAGAGGTCCCCCCCCCAAATACATCAGAGTCCTCCTTTAGATCAGTGTAGCTCCTTTACATCAGAGGCCCCCATCACACCAGAGCCCCCCATACATCTATACATGGAGCCCCCCAATTCTCCTGGGTCCTGTGCTTGCAGCATCCCGGGGCAACCCTTACAGTATCCTGATTCAGAGACACTGATGTAAAGGGTGAAGGTGTTGAGTTGCCCAAAAAAGTTTTTTTTTAAATGATCCTTAGGTACAAAAACTGTAACCATAAAATAAAATACGGGCACATTATATAGATGCTAACTGAATTTGTCTCAACTCTCTCTGTCTCAATGATGCTGTATTCCAGAACCACAGGATCACCCTTAGTTCAATAAAGGGTATACATTGATGGGACCATGACCACGAGTGGTTGGTTTAATTAAGGGTGGGGCTGGCCTCTATCTGAAAACTCAAGCTGATTGGCTGTTATACTCGCCCTTCGGCATTAATAAATCTGCCAAGGTCAGCCTTCATATTTCTCATATGATTGGCCTTCTATAAAGAGTAACCCAAGGAGGCAAGTAAAATAAGCAGATATAACTAGCCAGCAAATGCTATAATCCATCTGAATTGGAATTTTATCAAATAAAGTCAGGGCTTTCCTAATGATTTAGAGCTGTGGTCTCCAAACTGTGACCCTTTGCTTGCCTTTATCCAGCGCTTTGGTCACTATTCCTCCCACTGTCAACAAGGCTGAGGCTCCATTCATTCCACTGACACCAGTAGCACGGAATAATTCCTCCCACTGGCACTACTTCTACAATGAAAACCAACAATGGGGCACCATTCCTCCCAATGACACCAACAATGGACACTATTTCTTCCACTGCCACCAATGATTGGCCACTATTCCTCCCATCCATACCAGTGATGGGGCATTATCCCTCCACCTACCAACCACATGTGCTTTTTAATTTTTTATTTTTTTTTACTCCTACTGACCATCAAGCCTGAAATATGGTTTATTCCCACTGACGGTGGGGCATTTTATGCTTCCACTGGCAACAATCCAGGCCCCCCTAAAATCGGAAGGACAGTAAAATTGTCCCTTTGCTTAGAAAGATTGGAGACCCCTGCTTTAGAGAGAGACCACAGCCTCACGTCACATGACTCCTCTGACCTCATATCTGCTCTGATGTGCATGGGCAGGCGGCTCAAAGAGAGGGCATTTTACACGAGATGTTGGCAACCATAACTAGCAAGGTGGCCAGATTCACACGTTGAATGCTAGGAGACAATCAGGTAGTTAAAATGTAAAAAAGATGATGTCTAACTGGTGCTTATTTTTAATCCATCGGTCCACCCTCTGCCCATTGTGACAGTACGTTCCACCATATGGGTATACAATCACTTCTAATCAATCTAGTCAGCGGCCTGGCATTCGGATACCACTTTTTATAAAAAGGAGCTAATGCTTTGACAGAGTAATGATTATTCTTCCTTGCCAGATGGGTCCTGTCATGATAAGATCACGCAGCCACTCCCAGCACAAGGTCCCCCACTGGCGCTAGCTGAGGTGCTGAAACAATATGGGATTGGGAAACGTCCAATCAGATAAACCTCAGCTGCAGCAGCGTCCTCAAGGTTAAGTATATTAATGGAGAGAAACATTTTGTTGAGGCTTCTGCCTGCTCAGATAGAATATGACATATTATTGTCACCCTTTTTCAGCCTTCCTCAACTCTTTTACCCAAGAGGAACCCTTAAAATGAATGTTAGGTCTCAGGAAACCCCTACAATTCATCGGGTCAGTGGGAAAAATTTTACTTACGTTGGTGATCAGAATGCCCCCCTTAGAGACACAAAAAATCACTGATAGTATGCCAATGGCTCTGCCATGTGGCATTCCCTCCAGAAATATGCAGGCAACATCAAAAGTAAGCCACAGCATAAAGAACCCCTACCAACCTCTGGAGGAACGCTGGCTGACAACAGCTGCCCTATTTGTAAAGCACCAAAATCTTTGGTGGAGCCTTGTTTAAGAGTTGAAAGGGCAATTTCAACACATTTGGTTGGGCACTGGTTGCTCAAATCATCTTTAGTAAAATACATCTATAAGGTGACACTGCTGAGATTTCTCTCTGATCCTGCCTTGTTTCTGCTGAATCTTGAACCCTTTGCTCTTCCAATGAACTTCTTATTTAAGCCCTGCCTTTGCACTTCCTGCTTGCCAGATTATCGTGCTCTCTCCAGCCAACATTTTGCTCTTGTCACTCATGCTTCCAGCCATATCACCACTGCCACTCGTTGCTAACTCAGCACTGACCAGGACCAAAGAACCTACCTTTATATCTGCTGTGAAATCCTATTAACAGGATCAAGCCCAATCCTTTAAAAGCAGTGATCCCTAGTTCCAACTGTTTCAATGTCTTTACCTGTGCTGCACTTTACCAGATGACCACTGATGTTCTCTTTTTTGCTTTCTATGAACCACCTGCTGCCCACTATAGAACATATGGGAATACAAGTTACCTCCCAGACAGATACCTCTTAGCCCTTGTACACACAGGTTGGACATTCCAACGGAAAACGTCCGATCGGACCGCGTTGATGGATAATCCGACCGTGTGTGGGCTTCATCTGACTTTTTCCGTCGAAATGTCCGACCAACAAAGTTTGAGAGCTGGATATAAAAATTTTCCGACAACATGTAGCGAATTCCAATCAGACAATGCTCAGGCAATCACGCAATGATCACGCAATGCTCAGATCAAATTCCTAGACCAAAGCTATTGGTTACTAGCCTGAATGTAGTCCCGTCGTAACTAAATAACGTCATCACGTTCTCGAACGATCAGATTTTCCGACAACTTTGTCCGACTGTGTGTATGCAACACCAGTTTCGGACAAAATCCATCAGACAAAATCCGATGGATTTTGTTGTCGGAATGTCCGACCGTGTGTACAAGGGCTTATAGTGTCATGGCTGGCCAACCCTGTACAGAGAACCTCAAAAGAGAGAATGTAGCTTTCTCGTCAAAGTTTCCAACATCAGGGTTAACAGCTAGGTTAATATTTTTTTTTTTGATATGGCACCCTTAGCTGCCATCTGATGTCTCCCAGCATTGACCAGGACCAAAGAACCTACATTTGTATCTGCTGTGAAAGGATCATGGCTGATCCTTTAAAAGTAGTGATCACCAGTTATAACTGTTACAGGGTCTTAACCAGCGCACTTTACCATATGATCACTGATGTTCACTGTCTTGCTTTCTATGGACTGCTTACTGCCCACTATGTAACATATGTAAATATGGGTTCTCTCCCAGACAAATACCACTTATGGAGTCATGGTTGGCCACTTGTATGGAGAGCCCCAACTGTTCCAATGTCTTTACCTGTGCCACACCAGATGACTACTGTTGTTCTTTGTCTTAGTGTTTTTTGATAAGAAATCCTGATCTAGCACCTGATGTCTCTCAGCACTGGCCGGGACCAAAGAACCTACCTTCATATCTACTGTGAAATCCTATTAACAGGATCATGGCCAATCCTTTAAATGCAGCGATCCCCAGTTCCATTTGTTCCAATGTCTTTACCTGTGCCGCACTTTACCATGATGACCACTGATGTTCTCTGTCTTTCTTTCTATGAACCTACTGTCCACTATGGAACATATGGGAATACAAGTTACCATCCTGACAGATGCCTCTAAGCCCTTGTACACACGGTCGGACATTCCGACAACCAAATCCGTCGGATTTTGTCCGACGGATTTTGTCTGATGGATTTTGTCCGAAACTGTTGCATACACACGGTCGGACAAAGTTGTCGGAAAATCCGATCGTTCAGAACGTGATGACGTTATTTTGTTACGACGGGACTACGTTCACACTAGTAGCCAATAGCTTTGGTGTAGGAATTTGATCTGGGCATGCGTGGCACTTTGTCCCATCGGAATTCTCTACACATGATCGGAGTATGTCCGATCGGAGCATTTTGTCGGAAAATTTTACCAACAAGTTGGAAAACTTGGTCTGTCGGATATTCCGACGGAAACCGTCCGATGGAGACCACACACAGTCGGAATATCCGACAAAATGGTCCGATAGGACACATTCCGTCGGAATCTCCGACCGTGTGTACAAGGGCTAATAGTGTCATGGCTGGCCACCTCTGTACGGAGAACCCCAAAAGAGCCAAAGTAGCTTTCTTGGCAAAGCATTATGACATCAACCATGATGTGATCTACACTATAATGCTCCTAAATAAAGCTCTATTGGAAAGATGAAAAAAAGAAAAACCCTCATTTTTACATTGGGTATTGTGTGTAAATCCTTCATTTTGTCCTTTAACTGAAAACATGCCAATGCAGATGTACCAAGAGAAGAAAAAAAAAATGCTTAATTCCTGTTATCGGCTGGCCTGCTTTTGTGTTGACAGCTGCTAGAGCCTCAGAATTACTTTAAAGAGACTTTAGCAGAATTACAGTAGTTTAATGACCATTGTTATGAGACATCTCAAAGAAAAGTAGTTAAGTGTTCATGTATTTCCCATTAACCCTTTCACATTTACTGTTTATTCAAGGAATCTACCCTCGCGGCGTTCTGTCTCTTTGACGAGCGTCAAAAGCTTGACATTCTTTTTGACAAACACTGGGTTTTGTAGATGATTATTATTTGAGGGGAAGGATATATTTCTATGTTCCCGGACATATCAGTCGCTGGATGATAAATATGGTAAATGGGAAAAATCTTTGAGATGATTACATTCTGCAAGTGCAAAGACCTTCCTCAGCAGTTAAAAAGGCACAATGTGACTCAACAAACCATAACGTCAACCTGTGGTAAGGCAGACCAATGATATTGCCAACACCACATTCTTATTTTCTTTTTTTTTTTTTCTAACTGGAACTATTGGGCAATGTCACTGAGCTATCCCCAAAGCAATTTTGGTGGGTTGTGAATCAACTTCCAGTTTGAGGCAGACCAAGACCAACTCCTTGTTTGAGCCTCCCTCGCTGTTTGCCCCTTTTCCCAGTGGAGAACCCACACATCCATGACATATTTACCAAGTGTCTACGGTCCTGTTTGTGACATCAAAGGTCCTTGTCTTCCTTCATTGGTGGGTAAATCCTTAATACTGAACAGAGCGGCACCATGTAATGACATGACACCACTCCTTTCAGAGATCCCCTGTGATTTAAGGGTGGGGAGCAGAGCCTTGACACCCTGAACTCACAGATATTGAGCTGAGCATCATTCAATCCAGAAAAAGAGCAGCACCATATAGTTAGATCCACCTGAGATTTTATGATAAAAGCAACCAGAACTGATTTTTTTTTATTTGTAGCAACTGGGATCCAAAAATGTTTTGAGCCCCAACTGGAATTAGGCTTTGATCTGTGACTTAAAGCAGGGGCCTTCAAACTTTTTAACCAAAGAGCAAGTTTACTGTTTCAACTTTAAAGTGGCCTAACAGTGGCCAGTGGGAGTAGAAAATGTCCTGGCATCAGAGGTAGTATGCGGGATAGATGTTCTATCCTTGATGTTAAGGTGAGGAATAGTGTATCATTATTGGTGCCAGTTGGAGGAATAGTGTCCCACCCATCATTGGAGCACAGGTGTGTCAGGAGGAAGGTGTCTCATCTGCTGTGATTCTGAGGATGCTGCAGGTGATCGGTGTGAGGGGGTAGTGTGGTGTAATCTCTCCCAGCCCTCCTGGCCCCTTTCTGGGGAAGCCAAGTTCCTGCTGGAACCTCGCAGCCATCTCCTGGGCCATCGAGTGACATGCCTGGCCCTGTAGAAGCCATGGCTGGTGATCTCTCTGTCACTGGTGAGGATGAAGGCTCGGAGGCCATTCAGGAGCGAGTGGTGGCTGGGATTAAACTCGTGAATAGGGAGAGAGACAAGCTCTACACACTCAGAGAGGAGCTGAAATGCTTGCAAAGGCAGTGCGAGGGCTTGTGCAGCAGGAACCGCGGATCTATGGATTCAGAAATCCAACTGGCTAAAGTCTGAGTGTAACACAATGATGTGTCCATGATGGAAGGAAGAGATGGAAGTTTGGCAATGATCAAAGGTTTGCAAGGATGGCAAAGGTGGAGGTGGAGGAGGAGTCTTCTCCTCCTAAATCTGACTTAAAGGAAGCACCCCCCCCCCCCCACCAGGAGTTGTAGCAAGTACTAAAAAGGGTGCTTCTTCTTCCTCTGTAAATAAGTCTTCTGTGAAGACTTCAAAGAAAAAAGTAAGAGATGAGAGCATCTCTGAAGCTGACCTGCAGTACTTGGAGGAGAGAAGGAAGGTTGGGTGGCGGAAGAGGCAGGCGGTGATGACGGAACGGGGACAGGAAGCTCCAGTGCCTGTCTCCAACTATCATAGGGCCTCTAAGTTAGATATTTCCTCATCTGAGGCTTCTTTGGAGCAACGTTCAGATTAGGAAATGGTGTTGGAAGCGGCCTCAAGAAAGAAAGAGGCTTCTGGTGATGAGCAGCAGAGGGGAGCCAAGAAGCAATCCACCAAATAACCCAAATAGTGGTTCCCCCTCTGTTAAAAGTGTTGCCAATAATTGTCCCCAGCATTAGGTCAGTAAGAGCTCTTTCTATGGACTTCTTTTTGTTCAGCCAATTAGATGCTGAAATTTTATTTTTGCAAGAGACTAGGCTCACCTCCTTGGCAGATATTCATATGGCCAAGAGAGAGTGGAGGTATGGTCAATCTTACTGGTCTCTTGCGGCCGAGCCTTACTGTGGTGTGGCGGTGTTGTTTAAAACCGGCATGGTAACTGTCCAGCGGGTTATTGAAGTTGATATTGGAAGATGTATGGTCTTAGACATCCTTGTGGGAGGGCAGGACCTGCACCTAATTAATGTTTATGGGCCACACACAAAGTGGGACAGGAAATGGCTTTTTACAAGGATCAAGCCATTTCATTTTACATCTCGGCAAGTGGTCTTTGGAGGTGACTTTAAAACAGTAACTAGGCCCAAGGACAGGAAGGACTTCAAGGACAGGCTGGGATATGATAGAATTTGTTTTTAATAGTATGGTTAGGGATGTTGGTCTTGCGGATGTGCACATTAAGCATCTCCCAGATAACACCAGGTTCACCTTTCGAGGTAGTAGTCAGAGTAGGATAGATAAAATAATGTAAGTGTAGGCAGGAATAAAATAAATGTAATTTTAAACAGTACCCCAGTCTGCCTTTGCACAGAGCCCTGTAATCTCCTGCACAGCAGCTTCATAAAGACATGGGTTGACCTTTTGGGTAGAAAAACTTGAGTCGCCTGCAAAGACCTGACTTTAACCGTATACAACACCTTTGGGAGGAACTGGAATTCTGATTGCAAGCCAGGTCTTCTCCTCCAACCTGCCTAACCTCTTTGGCTGAATGGGCGCAAATTCCCACAGACATGCTCCAAGATTTTAAGAAAGCCTTTCCGAAGAGTGGAGGGCAAAAAGGGGACCAAATCCTGATTAATGGTTTTAAAATGGGATGCCTAACAAGCTTTATGGTTGTCAACCTTAGATCTTAAAATAGTCCACAACTGGGTTAAACTGTGTTTTAGGATACAGTATCTGACCTTTCATCTTTAAATAGCCATTGCCTGGTCTCCAAGCCACGAAGGTAGACTGAAATGGTTTAAGAGTTGCACATGGACCCTGGGCCACTAGTTGAGCACTACGGCTTTATAATTTATTAATTAAACATTAATATTTGTATTACGTTAATAATATCAATTGTTGTTTACTTACTGGACACCAGATTGACAAACATCTGTTTCTTAAGCATTTAGCCCCTACACCGTCTATTCAGAGTTCAGTCTGTCTCTTTAAAAAAAAAAATTTCCGTAAAGGTGTCAGGAGGTTTAGGTTATTTTGTTCTCAATTTTTTTAAGCTGAAACCTCTGCTGCTGATTGCTGTGTTTTTAAAATGATGAAAGGTGGTCTCCTGAGCAGTAACATTGTCTCGCTGTGTCATACATTATACAGATGACCCAATGCCAATTACATATTTTAGAAAGAAGAGCTTTACTGCCATGATATAAAGCCTCCCTCTGCTAGCCTCAGGCTCTAGCTCGCTCTGAAAGAGAACCACTATGGAGCCAGCAAAGTGCCTAATCTCACATGTGAACCAAACACGTTACTAGAGGGTAGAGGGGCTTGGATCATGCAGAGAATACCCGCTTTTAGAAGAACCGGAAGCCCCTCTCTTCCTACCTTCAGATTAGTTCTTTGATTTGGTTAAAAACGCTTTTTTTTTTCTCTTCCTAAAGACACCACTTGAAATAAAAAAAAGTGTCTTTTAACTGGTTATAATGCTGCCAAATACAATATTTTATTTAAACAGGTCCTTGGTTTGTTCGTTTCCTCCATCGTGCGTAGGTGTTTTATTGTCAAAATGATAGAACCATTTTCCGAGCTTCTTCTTTATGTCTTTATCTTTATGTGTCTCACTGTCAAAATCGATGGCACAACCATAAGCCCATCCCCTCACGCCAAGGTTCTAGGTGTAGTCCTGGACTCTGAACTTTCCTTCAAGCAACACATCCAATCACTGTCCAAATCCTGCCGCCTCAACCTGCGCAACATCTCCAAAATACGCCCCTTTCTAACCAATGACACAACAAAGCTCTTAATTCACTCGCTGGTCATCCCCCGCCTCGACTACTGCAACTCCCTTCTCATTGGCTTACCTCTACATAATCTATCACCTCTTCGACCCATCATGAATGCCGCTGCCAGACTCATCCGCCTTACCAATCACTCTGTGTCTGCTACTCCTCTCTGTCACACCCTCCACTGGCTTCAGCTCAGCCAAATAATTAAATTCAAAATACTAACAACTACGTACAAAGCCATCCACAACTCTGCCCCCAACTACATCACTAGCTTAGTCTCTAAATACCAACCTACTCGTTCTCTTCGTTCCTCTCAAGACCTCCTGCTCTCTAGCTCCCTCATCACCTCCTCCCATACTCACCTCCAGGACTTTTCCAAAGCCTCTCCAATCCTATGGAATGCCCTACCCAAATCCGTCCGCTTATCTCCTACTTTATTAGCTTTTAGACGATCCCTGAAAACACTTCTCTTCAGAGAAGCCTACCCCACCCACACCTAACTGTATTTTCATTTTCTCCATCAGCTCATCCCCCACAGTTATTACCTTTTGTTTCAACTTGACCCTCCCTTCTAGATTGTAAGCTCTAACGAGCGGGGGGCCCTCTGATCCCTCCTGTATTGATTTGTATTATAAGTGTACTGTCTGCCCTCATATTGTAAAGCGCTGCGCAAACTGTTGACGCTATATAAATCCTGAATAATAATAATAATAATAATGTGTCACAGTTCTGCTTAATACATATAGAATGTTTGTAGATTGATTATATATACTGTGCATATTTTTATCATGTGGCCATAAGTATGTGGACACCCGTCCAAATTACTGGGCTCAGGTGTTTCCAGTGAAGGGTACTGCTAATGCTACAGAATACGAAGACATTTTAAACAATTGTGCACAACAGTTTAGGGAAAGCCATTTTCTGTTCTACTTCAAGCTCTGGTATGATGAGTTTTAGTGTGGAGGAACTGAAGTGACCTGAACAGATCCCTGACCTCAACCCTACTGAACACTTTTTGGGATAAACTGGAACACCAGTTGTGAGCCAGGTGTTCTCATCCAACACCAGTACCCAACTTCACAAATGACCGCATCCCTACTGAACACCTTTGGAATTAATTAGAACACCAATTGTGAGCCAGGTCTTCTCAATCAACATCAGTACCCAACTTCACAAATGTCCTCAACTCTACTGAACACCTTTTCGATGAATTGGAACACCAATTGTGAGCCAGGTCTTCTCATTCAACATCAGAAGTTTACACATTTTTTTTCGGCTCAATGGGCACCAATTTTCACAGACACTCCAAAATCTTGTGGAAAGTCTATGGTATGGAAGAACTTGAATGACCTGCATAGAGCCCTGATCTCAACCCTACTGAGCATCTTTGGGATGACCTGGAACTCCAAATTTGAGCCAGAGTTTCTCGTCCAACATCAGTACCTGACCTCACAAATGTTCTTTTGGTTGGATGGGAACAAATTCCCCACAGACAACCTCCAAAATTTTGTGGAAGGCCTTCCTAGAAAAGTAGGGACTGTTTCTTACAAAAAAGAGGGGGTTGGCTTCATAATAATGCCGATGGTTTAGAAATATGAAACCTCAAACAAGCCTACACAGCTGGGATGATCAGGTGATCACAAACTTAACAGGAAATACAAATCACGCAATGTTCCATACCAAGAAATCCCACCCAACATTACTTTGCCATAACCACAAAATGACTTGGTTAAAAACTTGCGTTCCACTGCAGAGGAACTAATGCACAACAATCAGTACAGGTACTGTTAAAGATAACAAAACAAAGGCAAGTGCATATAATCAGATATTTTGCATGTTTTCATTTAACATCCCACTCTATCTATATTGACTTTCTCTTTTTCTTGGGATGCTTAACAAATGGTCGGTATAATTAGCTGGGTTTTGTGTTTTGCTGTACACGCTAAACTGTATAGAAAATAGATTAACTGTAGTGAGTTGCTGTTTAACTTGAATGTTTATTGACGCTGCTCTGAAAAAGACACTAAGAAGCTGATAATTTACTGTATTTTGGGAACATTTCAACATTATATACTAGTTTTTCTCAGTTTTGGTTTTTAAGGAATTTATCTATCTATCTAGAACAGCCTTTAAGCATTTTCCCAACTAGGGTTCTTCAAGAGGTTACTACAGGTTCCTTGAGCAGAGAGCAATAAGGGATTCATCTCTGGCCTGCATTGTTCTGGCAAAAACTTCGGCAGAGCCAGCGGCATGGACTTGGTGGAGCCCTTTCTTCTCTCAGCAAGGAAGCTACTGACACTATGGACTTTTTAGACGTTTGTAAAGGGGGGATTCTTACTGATGGTCAACAATGTAACAGGGCATTATTTCCACTGATCGCCAACGCAAGGGCCTGTTTTAAGGGACTTTTGTTTTCTTCATTTAGGTTTTGCATTCCCATACAAGTCTGTGGGTAGGCAAAACCTGATTAAAACAGGTCAAGTGCCGGAGAAGAAACTCAACAGCACTTGCCAATAAATTCTGAATGATCTCAGAAGTGTTTTGAACTGATGTCAAACCTGCCACTGATACAAGCACATTGCCCGATGTTGGACCTAAAGGCCCCTCTTCAAATAACTAACAATGTAAGGGAGCATTTGCAGTGCACTTATAGTGCAAAATAGGTTTGCCTTTCATAAATAACCCCCTAGTGTGAACCCAGCCTTAAACTCCTTATGGTTGTAGACCACAGCTAAAATATGGCAGGGAGATCCTTCCATTGCATTCTCAAACGGATAAAGGAAGGGAAAACCCAGCCTTAAACTCCTTATGGTTGGAGAGCACAGCTAAAATATGGCAGGGAGATCCTTCCATTGCATTCTCAAAGGGATAAAGGAAGGGAGAACCCAGCCTTAAACTCCTTATGGTTGGAGAGCACAGCTAAAATATGGCAGGGAGATCCTTCCATTGCATTCTCAAACGGATAAAGGAAGGGAAAACCCAGCCTTAAACTGCTTATGGTTGGAGACCACAGCTAAAATATGGCAGTGAGATCCATCCATTGCATTCTCAAAGGGATAAAGGAAGGGCGAATACAGCCTTAAACTCCTTATGGTTGGAGAGCACAGCTAAAATATGGCAGCGAGATCCATCCATTGCATTCTCAAAGGGATAAAGGAAGGGCGAATACAGCCTTAAACTCCTTATGGTTGGAGACCACAGCTAAAATATGGCAGGGAGATCCTTCCATTGCATTCTCAAAGGGATAAAGGAAGGGTGAATTCAGCCTTAAACTCCTTATGGTTGAAGACCACAGCTAAAATATGTCAGGGAGATCCTTCCATTGCATTCTCAAAGGGATAAAGGAAGGGAGAAGATCCTTGGGTCCAGCAGCCTACATCTATTACTAAAATACCACTTTTAATGACACCTCAGATTCTAAAAATATAGGGGTTGATTTATTACAACTGGAGAGTGCAAAATCTGGTGCCGCTTTGCATAGAAACCAATGAGCTTCCAGGTTTTTTTTTTTTGTCAAAGCTTACTTGAACAAGCTGAAGTGAGAAGCTGATTGGCTATCTGATATAGTTACATAGTTAGTCAGGTTGAAAAAAGACACAAGTCCATCCAGTTCAACCTTAAAAACAAATAAATAAAATAAAAAAATATCATACAATCCAATATACCCAATGCCCACAATTGATCCAGAGGAAGGCAAAAAAAACCCCAGCAGAGCATGCTCCAATTTGCTACAGCAGGGGGAAAAAATTCCTTTCTGATCCCCCGAGAGGCAATCGGATTTTCCCTGGATCAACTTTACCTATAAATGTTAGTACCCAGTTATATTATGTACATTCAGGAAAGTATTCAGGCCTTTCTTAAAGCAATCTACTGAGCTGGCCAGAACCACCTGCACCAGATTCTGCACTCTCCGGTTTTTATAAACCAATCCCGACATGCTGTACATGCATACAACTCTAAAAAGGAACAAGACCAAAATCCTGAGACTGGACTGTGATGGAGGCTGCGATTTTATACTACCCGCATTAAAACATATTTCAGATCAATTACTTGCAATAAAATAAAAGCTGTAAATGTCAGATAAGATATATTTCCATCAAAGTGTCGGAAAAATGATGTATTGGAGGCACATTATCCTAACAGCTGAATATATTTTGACTTCATAAAAATCAGATCCAGGAAATTCAAATCTCAATAGAGTTAACTGTAGCTATCAGTGGATAGTCAGACATACATAATCATATAGAACGTGTCACAATGTGTTGGTGGCCCAACTAAGAATCGGGTTGCAATGGAGGAGAGAGAGGAAGTATACAAGTACAGGCGGTCCCAGTACTGCCTAATCTTACTGACTGGCCGGTGTTTTCTATTCTGTATGACTTTATTTTTTTTTTCTGCAGATGCTAATTCGGGACTGTTGGCTAATACCCCAAGGTACCTTTACATCAGTAAGTACTTTCTGGCTTTTACGCTGTCATGCTGCGTGTCATTCTGGACTAGTGAAATGTCTTTCCTTATAAAAGAATAACAGGTAAAGCATCAGCAATTCAACTCTGCTTCCCTTGGCCGTGCTAGGAGTGAAGATTTTTAAGAGTGATCTGAAGAGAGCAACTGGTAGCATGCATCTGCCATTGAATACATTTTTGTCAGGGTGTTATCTTCTGCTAGATACTTGTAATGTACTTGTACACGAACCCTTAAAGTGGTAGTAAAGGCGCAAGGCTTTTTTTTTACCTTCATGCCAGTGGCGGCTGGTGCTTAAAATTTTTGGGGGGGCACAAACTGAAAAATACTGAACCCCCTTATCAATTGCAGCCTCACTGTGCCCATCAAATACAGCCATTGTACACATCAAATGCAGCCACTGTGCCCAGCAAAACACAGCTACTGTGCCCATCATATGCAGCCACTGTGCCCATTATATGCAGCCATTGTGCCCATCATATGCAGCCACGTGTGCCCATCATATGCAGCCACTTGTGCCCATCAAATGCAGCCACTGTGCCCATCAATTGCAGCTATTGTGCACATCAAACGCAGCCATTGTGCCCATCATATGCAGCCACGTGTGCCCATCATATGCAGCCATTTGTGCCCATCATATGCAGCCACTCATGCCCATAACATACAACCACTTGTGCCCATCAAATGCAGCCGCTTGTGTCCATCATATGCAGCCACTTGTGCCCATCATATGCAGCCACTTATGCCCATCATAGGCAGCCATTGTGCCCACTGACCCCCCTCGACTCGTGGGGCTTGCAGCTCTGGCAGGACCCCCAACCCCACCCCATGCACGGCTCTGACAGAGGGGGCTTACCACAGCAGCTTGCCTTCAATGCACCACAGCGGCGGCAACCTCCTCTCCAGCCACGTGTGTCTCCTCCGCTCCTCTACCTAAACGCCAGGCATCCAATAGGGTGGCCTGGCGCTTTGGTCAATAAGGAATCAGGTCTGATGCCCTGCTTCATGATGGGGTTGAAGGTTAGTGTGAAAATAGTGAAAATGAATTTGCTATGGTCACACAATTGGGTGGGATCAGGGCGCACTCTCTGCTCCCTGAGCCCACCCTATTTTGAAGCCTATTAGAGCCTCTCACCCCCACCATAGGAATCCATGCATCCGGCGTCCTGAAAGGGGCTGGGCGCATGGATGGGGGGATGGCGCCCGTGCGCCCACAAAGGACTGGTCACCACTGCTTTATGCATTCTATGCATGAAGGCAATAAACCTTCTGTGTGCAGCAGCCCCCCTCCCCCTACTACTTACGTGAGCCCCCTCTCAATCCAGCGATGTTCACAAGAGCTTTGCCTCTCTGGGGACTTCATTCCAGATTGGCTTTTGGCAGCATTGGAGACCCCTGGAATAAAGGATTACAGGAACCAGTTGCAAAGGAGGAGAAACTTGTGTGATCAAGGGATAAGGTCACTAAATGTGCTTTTCATCAGTACCCTGAGCAACAATGTACATTTTCCCTAGCAGTAGGAGGGGAGCCCCACTGCAAGGTTCTGTTTTTAAGAGTATCTCAGCTGGGAAGGAACTGTCAAAGACAGTCAAAACCGCGTGTACTGTCTTTATTTACTTTGTACACTTTTTTGGTGAATGAGTATGGGCTACTATGTACCCCATACTCATTCACATAGGGCAGGGCAGGGATCTGGGGGCCCCCTTGTGAAAAGGGGCATTCAGATTCCAATAACCCCCCCGCCCCTCCCCCGGCAGACCCCCCACCCCCAGAGCCCAGGGTTGTGGGGAAGAGGCCCTTGTCCCCATCAACATGGGGACATGATGCTTTGGGTTGGAGAAGCGACCCCCCGCATGCTGAGGGCATGTAGCCTGGTATGGTTCAAGAGGGGAGGGGTGCGCTCGCTCGTCCCCTCCCTTTCCTGACCCACCAGGCTGCATGCTCGGATAAAGTTCTGGTATGGATTTGGGGGGGGGGATAGCTGGCAATGCTATTTTCACATTCAGCAGTCAACAGGGAACCCAACTGACTCATCAGTTGTTAAGGACGTGGCGATCGGCTTCCAGGCCCGCTCCTTAGTAACCAGCTATACACAGTGTATTAACCACTTGCTTATACCCCCTTCCTGCCCAAGCCAATTTTCAGCTTTCAGCGCTGTCACACTTTGAATGACAATTGCGCGGTCATGCAACACTGTACCCATATGATATATTTTTTTCCATACAAATAGAGCTTTCTTTTGATGGCATTTAATCACCACTGCATTTTATATTTTTTTTTGCTAAACAAACAAACAAAAAATAATGTTTTCCATATTTTGTTATACAATTTTGCAAACAGGTAATTTTTCTCCTTCACTGATGCTCACTGATGATGTGGCACCGCTGGGCACTGATGATGCAGCACTGGTGGGCACTGATCAGGATGCAATGATGAGGCTGCACTGATGGGTGGCACTGAAGGGCACTGATAGGTGGCAGTGATAGGTACTAATAGGTGGCACTGATGGGCACTGATAGGTGGCACGGAGAAGTGGCACTGATAGGCGGCACTCATGGGCACTGATAAGGCGACATTAACAGGCACTAATAGGCGGCACTGGTGGGCACTGATCAAGAAGCACTGATAATCAGGCATTGATGATGCAACACTGGTGGGCACTGATCAGGATGCACTGATGGGAGGCGCTGAAGGATACTGATAGGTGGCAGTGATAGGTACCGATAGGTGTCACTGATGGGCACTGATAGGTAGCATGGAGAACTGGCACTGATAGGCGGCACTCATGGGCACTGATAAGGCGGCATTGACAGGCACTAATAGGCGGCACCGGTGGGCACTGATCAAGAAGCACTGATAATGAGGCATTGATGATGCAACACTGGTGGGCACTGATCAGTATGCACTGATGGGTGGCACTGAAGGATACTGATAGGTGGCAGTGATAGATACCGATAGGTGTCACCGATGGGCACTGATAGGTGGCATGGAGAAGTGGCACTGATAGGTGGCGCTCTTGGGCACTGATAAGGCGGCATTGACAGGCACTAATAGGCGGCACCGGTGGGCACTGATCAAGAAGCACTGATGATGAGGCACTAATGGGCACTGACTGGCAACACTGATGGGCACGGATAGGTAGCACTAGTGGGCACTGATAGATGGCACTGGGGGGGCACTGATTAGCAGCACTGGTTGGCAATTAGGGGACCGCTGTCCCTCTAACAGAAGCCGGTTACCAGCTAATCACATGCTAAAGGGCCCACTGCGATTGGCCATTTAGCCCGAGAACCTCAGCAATCACAGAGCATGGGCGGGCAGGCGGTGCGAGAAAAGCAGGACTTACACGGCCGCCCTCCCGGCATTTGAGGATGGCACTGTAGCCGTCTTCCGGACGCATCAAAAATACAACACTTGCGTTTTTGGTGTGGCTCTATTGAAGTCTATTACATGCAAAACGCAATCTGCTGCGGGGGGGGGGAAAAAAAAGTCCCTTTCCAAAAAAACGCATCAGCTAAAAAACGCGTAGATGTGAACGTGTACCACAGGGAAACCATGCTAAATGGACTGTAGTGCGTTCCTGCAAAATAGAAAAAGGCACAAAAAAAAAGCGCATAGGTGTGAACGTAGGAACGAAAAGACCGATCTTTCCGATACTTTCCTACAGGCCATAGTCTTCTGCTGTGGTCAGTAATATGTTCTTTATTGGGGATATGGAAACCAGCGTTCTAATTAGGTTAAAAGGAAAATTAAAAGGGCTGAGAAAAAAAAAAAAAGGGCAAATAGTGAACTGACCACAAGACTGTATTGGCCTTCCATAACCATGATCTAATAAATAATAAAGGTTGGAATAAAAAGCTATTAAAAAATGACTATTAAATAAAAAAAATAAAAAATAAAAAACAACAACAACAACAGTATAAATAAAACATATAAGACCGATCTTTCCAATACTTTCCTACAAGCCATAGTCTACTGCTGTGGTCAGT
>NW_027507686.1:11579247-11614247 GCF_037356315.1 Lithobates pipiens | reverse complement strand
AAATAAAAAAATTCTGCATTGTTATACGGTTAAGCCAGTCAAAACATGATGGGATCTTTAAACTGTATTGTCTGCTTAGTATAAAATTAAACATAAAAACTGAAACAAATGCAAAAAAAAAAAAAAAAGATATAAATGTTTTTATCAAAATTGTTTTAAAAGCACTACACAGTTACGGTTGCAAAAAATACACCAAAGTGCTGGTTTTGGGCAAACGTTGAGCCATGAGCACCAGGCACTAACTTGGGGTTCATTTATACCAGCAAGCTGCTGATCACACGGCCGCCGGTGAACATAAAACATGGCAAGATAGTCATCCATGGCAACTCAAAAGCCTTGGTCTTCTGCAGGATAGTCATGAGACCTCAAGGCACCAGCTCCATGTTATAACAATTGGGGATGTTGAGAAACTTAGAAAAACCAGCAGTCGTGGTGAGTCAACAATGCCAAGATAGCCACCCACGGCAACTCAAAAGCTTTGGTCTCCTGCAGGATAGTCACGAGACCTCAAGGCACCAGCTCCATGTTATAACAATTGGGGATGTTGAGGAGCTTAGAAAAAACAGCAGTCGTGATGAGTCAACAATGCCAAGGTAGCCACCCACGGCAACTCAAAAGCTTTGGTCTTCTGCAGGATAGTCATGAGACCTCAAGGCACCAGCTCCATGTTATAACAATTGGGGATGTTGAGGAACTTAGAAAAAAAACAGCAGTCGTGATGATTCAACAATGCCAAGATAGCCACCCATGGCAACTCAAAAGCTTTGGTCTTCTGCAGGATAGTCATGAGACCTCAAGGCACCAGCTCCATGTTATAACAATTGGGGATGTTGAGGAACTTAGAAAAAAACAGCAGTCGTGATGATTCAACAATGCCAAGATAGCCACCCATGGCAACTCAAAAGCTTTGGTCTTCTGCAGGATAGTCACGAGACCTCAAGGCACCAACTCCATGTTATAACAATTGGGGATGTTGAGGAGCTTAGAAAAAACAGCAGTCGTGATGAGTCAACAATGCCAAGATAGCCACCCATGGCAACTCAAAAGCTTTGGCCTTCTGTAGGATAGTCATGAGACCTCTGGAGAATCTGGTCCCAAATATATTACAATTTAAAAATAAAATCCTAGAAGGTAAACGCTCGTGAACTTTTGAAAGCCCTTTCCTTTTTTCCAAAACCACTGCCTCAAGAGCAATGATCTGTGCTCTTGACATTTCGCAATTGGATATAAAATACTTAAGAGTGATCTGGAGAAAAACAGTCAAAATGAAGTTATAAGGACAATATCACCAGCAAGCTGTGCAATGTGTCCTCATATCATGTCTATGACAGCCCCAAACAGAAATGGAAAGTGGTCCACAAAGATTCAAGGGGTCAGACCAAAAATGAAGATTGAAGACCCGTTAAAAAAGACCCGTGGTATCCACCAGAAAAAGAGAAGGGAGAAGCGCGAGAGCCCTTATGGTGTACTATGTATCGAAATTGAGTTTTTTTCCTCAACTAAAAGAAACGGAAAAGAGAAAAGGAAAAAATATTTACAACTGGTGAGGTTGCTGTGACCCAGGTGGGTAAAAACACCCAACCATACGTGAATGGAGAAAAGGCCCCATCGACACATGGGGCAAAATCGGTCACTCTTGATGTTGTGGGGGTCCCACTCCTGGATTTTCTATGGATTCTCAGATGGGTATTGTTACTGGTACGATAGAGGAGATAAAAAGTCCCTCAGTTAAAGGAATGGTAGAGGCACCCAGTGTGGTGTGTCTAAAGATAAGTTGGAGTCATCAAGTTAGAAGAACATCAGCTTTATTCCACCAAAATATGTGGCTTTAACTTGCCACTTCCTTAGTTAACGTGATACAAAAATGTTTGACATTTCTTATGCCGACTTTTTTTTCGACAGCAAAAGTCCGACGCAACGAATCCATCAGACCTTTCCTGTCCAAAATTCTGACGGACTTTAGAAATAGAACATGTTTCAAATTTTTCTACCAGAACTCCACCGGACCCAGTTCCTATGGAGAAATCAGCTAGTCTGTATGCTAGTCTGACCGACCAAAACCGATGCTAGGGCAGCTATTGGCTACTGGCTATGAACTTCCTTATTCTAGTCCGGCTGTACGTCATCATGTTCGAATCCATCAGACTTTGGTATGATTGTGTGTGGCCAAGTCTGTTCATTCGGAAAGTCCGTCGGAACTCCGCCGAAAGTCCGTCGGGTAGACCATCGGACCTAGTCTGCTGGAAAGTCTGGTCGTGTGTACGCGGCATAAGTTTTCTCTTCCACCTGAATGTGTCTATGTGTGAAACATTTGCGTATCACCGTAAACAGAGGAATTGGCACGTTGTAGACATGAAATGCGTCTTTTGGTAAAATAAATGAATAAATTTGATGTTCTTCAAACTTGATGACTCTGACCCATCCTTAGACACAGCATACCCGGCTCCTCTGTCACTTATTTCACAGACTGGCTTTTTACCTCCTCACACCCTACTTGTAGAGAAGGGGAACTCTCCCACCCTACTTGTAGAGAAGGGGAACTATTAATATAAACCAAATCTACCATAAAAACTTCAGCTTTAAAAATATAGGTGTGACTCATACTGTGCAAACACCAGTTATCATATGGATTGCTATTCCAGACCATGGGTACAGCAGATAGACTGTACCTGCTGTACCCATCAGCCTAGAACCAGCTATCACATAGATTGCTACTCCAGACCATGGATACAGCAGGTAGACCCCTGATTGTGATCCCATCAGCCTAGTGGCGTAAAGCTTCAGCTGGATCTAGGACACCTAAAATAAATAAGTCCGTTTAGCAGCAGTCTAAACGTTTTTTTTTTTGTCTCTGGACAAATTCTGCCCATTTACTTACGAAAATTACAAAATTTAAAAATTATTCTTAGTTTTGACATACCGTATGACATACTGTATGCCAGAACATGTCGTTGAGAATCTGCAGTTACGTTTTTGAAAACCTTTACAATTTACTGTATCTATGTAAGGATTGTATTTTTTTCTCAACAAAGGTAGAACTTTATTTTGGGTGGATTGAAATAGAATTTTTAAAGGAGAGAGATGGTTTGTTAAGTCGAGTAAATCGACACATAATTGGAATGGATCTGGGGCTGGAATGTCTACATTAGTATCAACTGTAGACGGGATCATTCTTTTTCCAACCAAGAGTCGGGATTCAAAGTTTGCTCCCTTTAACACTTTTAAAAGGGCGAGTCTTGTAAGAGGGGACACCATATTGGCCCTAAAATAAAATAAAAAATAATTTCTGTTTCTCTCTGATTTATTCCTTTGAATTCATGCATAAGCCCTGCCAGCTACCATTCTGCTGTCCAGTACAATGTCAAAGGTGACCTCCAAGACAAGTAAATATTGTCTAAATACTAGAGTCCTGTGTGTTCTACCTGGAATCTCGGTGAGCTTTGTGTATTTCTTCCAGATCTGTGCAGTAATCCAGCATGAGACTTCCTGTAATAAAGACCGCTCACTGCTGCTCTCTCTCCTTGTGCAGGAGGACTGGTCTTGTCTCCGCCCCCTCCTGTAGTTTTCTGCAGTCAGCCTGTAGTGGGTGGAGCCTGCTGGGACCCTCCCACACCTCTGTTCCCTCTCCTTGTGCAGGGTGACTGGTCTTGTCTCCGCCCCCTCTTGTAGTTTTCTACAGGCAGCCTCTAGTGGGCATGACCTGCAGAGTCCTTCCCTCTGCTCTCTGTACAGGCTACATGCAGCACAGTGATGATGTCTCTTCTACTTTTATATGGTAACAACTGAGTTTGCAATGGCATTTGGTGCACGCAAAGTAGATTCATATATTTTATTGAGATATTTACAGTGGTGTGAAAAAGTGTTTGCCCCCTTCCTCATTTCCTGTTCCTTTGCATGTTTGTCACACTTAAGTGTTTCAGAACATCAAACCAATTTAAACAATAGTCAAGGACAACACAAGTAAACACAAAATGCAATTTGTAAATGAAGGTGTTTATTATTAAAGGTGAAAAAAAATCCAAACCATCATGGCCCTGTGTGAAAAAGTGATTGCCCCCCTTGTTAAAATATACTATAACTGTGGTTGTCCACACCTGAGTTCAATTTCTCTAGCCACACCCAGGCCTGATTATTGCCACACCTGTTCACAATCAAGGCATCACTTAAATAGGAGCTGCTTGACACAGTAAGGTCCACCAGAAGATCCTTAAAAGCTACACATCATGCCGAGACCCAAAGAAATTCAGGAACAATTGAGAAAGAAAGTAATTGAGATCTATCAGTCTGGAAAGGGTTATAAAGCCATTTCCAAAGCTTTGGGAATCCAGCGAACCACAGTGAGAGCCATTATCCACAAATGGCGAAGACATGGAACAGTGGTGAACCTTCCCAGGAGTGGCCGGCCGCCCAAAATTACCCCAAGAGCGCAGCGACGACTCATCCAAGAGGTCACAAAAGACCCCACAACAACGTCCAAGGAACTGCAGGCCTCACTTGCCTCAGTTAAGGTCAGCTTTCATGCCTCCACCATCAGGAAAAGACTGGGCAAAAATGGCCTGCATGGCAGAGTTCCAAGGAGAAAACCACTGCTGAGCAAAAAGAACATCAAAGCTCGTCTCAATTTCTCCACAACACATCTTGATGATCCCCAAGACTTTTGGGACAACATTCTGTGGACCGATGAGACAAAAGTGGAACTCTTTGGAAGGTGTGTGTCCAAGTATATCTGGCGTAGAAGGAACACTGCATTTCATAAAAAGAACATTATACCAACAGTAAAATATGGTGGTGGTAGTGTGATGGTCTGGGGCTGTTTTGCTGCTTCAGGACCTGGAAGACTTGTCGTGATAAAAGGAACTATGAATTCTGCTGTCTACCAAGAGATCCTGAAGGAGAATGTCCGACCATCTGTTGGTGTACTCAAGCTGAAACGAACTTGGGTTCTGCAGCAGGACAATGATCCTAAACACACCAGCAAGTCCACCACCGAATGGCTGAAGAAAAACAAAATGAAGACTTTGGAGTGGCCTAGCCAAAGTCCTGACCTGAATCCTATTGAGATGTTGTGGTATGACCTTAAAAAGGCCGTTCATGCTCGAAAACCCTCTAATGTAACTGAATTAGGACAATTCTGCAAAGATGAGTGGGCCAAAATTCCTCCAGGACGCTGTAAAAGCCTCATTGCACGTTATCGCAAATGCTTGGTTGCAGTTGTTGCTGCTAAGGGTGGCCCAACCAGTTATTAGGTTTAGGGGGCAATCACTTTTTCACACAGGGCCATGATGGTTTGGATTTTTTTTCACCTTTAATAATAAACACCTTCATTTACAAATTGCATTTTGTGTTTACTTGTGTTGTCCTTAACTATTGTTTAAATTGGTTTGATGTTCCGAAACACTTAAGTGTGACAAACATGCAAAGGAACAGGAAATGAGGAAGGGGGCAAACACTTTTTCACACCACTGTATTTAAAGCTGAGTCGCAGGAATTCAGCTCCTTTGTAAAACGTGAAGGCACACTATGAGTTAAGACCAACAAGATGCATGACATCTCCTGGACTTATTTCTATTATTTACAGTATATCTGACAGGTTTATAGCATTCCTGGGTGATGGCTATCACTGTATTTCTGAGAGACTGACACTGATCCTTCTAATCTCTGCCTCATCAATAGTAAATTCTCTGCAGCTGCTATGCCCATCCCCCCTCCTAATCAAAGAAGCCTTTGTATTATGTGAACTAATTCACAAAATCCAAAGGCTTATGTGTATTTGCAGTAGAGTTGAGGGGTGGGCATAGCTGCTCTGTGTGCTTCTCTCCTCTAAGATCCCTGGAGTGTCTGTCTCTCCAGCAGAGCAATACACCTGTCATATGTAAATAATAGAGATAAGTGCAGCATATGTCATGCACCTCGTTGGACTAAATTCATAGTGTGCCTTCACTTTTTAAAAAGTGGTCGAATTCCTGGAATTCAGCTTCAAATGAAATGAAGCAGAATTCCAGGATAACTAGTTCTGAAAATGCTCCCTCCCACCTCCTAACACCTATACTAACTAACCTGTGTAAAACACATATACAGTGGTGTGAAAAAGTGTTTGCCCCCTTCCTCATTTCCTGTTCCTTTGCATGTTTGTCACACTTAAGTGTTTCGGAACATCAAACCAATTTAAACAATAGTCAAGGACAACACAAGTAAACACAAAATGCAATTTGTAAATGAAGGTGTTTATTATTAAAGGTGAAAAAAAATCCAAACCATCATGGCCCTGTGTGAAAAAGTGATTGCCCCCCTTGTTAAAACATACTATAACTGTGGTTGTCCACACCTGAGTTCAATTTCTCTAGCCACACCCAGGCCTGATTATTGCCACACCTGTTCACAATCAAGGCATCACTTAAATAGGAGCTGCTTGACACAGTAAGGTCCACCAGAAGATCCTTAAAAGCTACACATCATGCCGAGACCCAAAGAAATTCAGGAACAATTGAGAAAGAAAGTAATTGAGATCTATCAGTCTGGAAAGGGTTATAAAGCCATTTCCAAAGCTTTGGGAATCCAGCGAACCACAGTGAGAGCCATTATCCACAAATGGCGAAGACATGGAACAGTGGTGAACCTTCCCAGGAGTGGCCGGCCGCCTAAAATTACCCCAAGAGCGCAGCAACGACTCATCCAAGAGGTCACAAAAGACCCCACAACAACGTCCAAGGAACTGCAGGCCTCACTTGCCTCAGTTAAGGTCAGCGTTCATGCCTCCACCATCAGGAAAAGACTGGGCAAAAATGGCCTGCATGGCAGAGTTCCAAGGAGAAAACCACTGCTGAGCAAAAAGAACATCAAAGCTCGTATCAATTTCTCCACAACACATCTTGATGATCCCCAAGACTTCTGGGACAACATTCTGTGGACCGATGAGACAAAAGTGGAACTCTTTGGAAGGTGTGTGTCCAAGTATATCTGGCGTAGAAGGAACACTGCATTTCATAAAAAGAACATTATACCAATAGTAAAATATGGTGGTGGTAGTGTGATGGTCTGGGGCTGTTTTGCTGCTTCAGGACCTGGAAGACTTGCCGTGATAAAAGGAACTATGAATTCTGCTGTCTACCAAGAGATCCTGAAGGAGAATGTCCGACCATCTGTTCGTGTACTCAAGCTGAAACGAACTTGGGCTCTGCAGCAGGACAATGATCCTAAACACACCAGCAAGCCCACCACCGAATGGCTGAAGAAAAACAAAATGAAGACTTTGGAGTGGCCTAGCCAAAGTCCTACACCTGAATCCTATTGAGATGTTGTGGTATGACCTTAAAAAGGCCGTTCATGCTCGAAAACCCTCTAATGTAACTGAATTAGGACAATTCTGCAAAGATGAGTGGGCCAAAATTCCTCCAGGACTCTGTAAAAGCCTCATTGCATGTTATCGCAAACGCTTGGTTGCAGTTGTTGCTGCTAAGGGTGGCCCAACCAGTTATTAGGTTTAGGGGGCAATCACTTTTTCACACAGGGCCATGATGGTTTGGATTTTTTTTCACCTTTAATAATAAACACCTTCATTTACAAATTGCATTTTGTGTTTACTTATGTTGTCCTTGACTATTGTTTAAATTGGTTTGATGTTCCGAAACACTTAAGTGTGACAAACATGCAAAGGAACAGGAAATGAGGAAGGGGGCAAACACTTTTTCACACCACTGTATATATATATATATATATATATATATATCTCAATTCATGTGATCCCCCGCGTAAGCCAGTGGCAGCTGGAGGGGAATAGACAGAGTGCCTAACAATGGCTGGGAAAGCCAGATGTGATGATATTACTCATAGGCTCTCATGGCAGAGGCGCTGCTGGCTAAAAAGGGGAGGCCGAATCAGGTGATCCCAACAGAGAGGACCGAAAATAGGTAAGTATATACATCTTTCTTAGCCCACGTACACAGGGTTGGAGATTTTGCCAACCAAATACGTCAGATTTTGCCCGTCGGATTTAGTCCGACGGATTGTGTCCGAAACTGTTGCATACACGCGGTTGGGCCAAGTTGGCGAAAAATCCGATCTTTCAGAACGTGATGACGTAATTTCGTTACGATGGGACTACATTCAGGCTAGTAGCCAATAGCTTTGATGTAGGAATGATGCGTGGCACTTGGTCCGATCAAAATGCTCTACACATGATCGGATTAGGTCCGTCCGGCCCAGTTGGTCGGGAAATATTTCCAACATGTTGGAAAATTGGGTCGGACGGAGATTCGGACGGAATCAGTCCGATGCATACCACACACAGTCGGATTATCTGACGACACGGTCCGATAAGACTCATTCCGACAGATTCTCCGACCGTGTGTACAAGGGCTTACACAGGTTAGTTAGTATAGGTGTTAGGAGTGGGTAGGGGACCTTTTTAAGACTAGTTATGCTTTAGCTCTATATGTTTAAACTATTAGATGCATTGCGCTTTAGAGAATTTAGAATGGTGAAAGGCCTGCTTAGGCAGTTTTCCAATTTTTCCAATCTACACACCTGATTTTATTGATTCTTAATGTTAACACAATCGATTTTCTAGTCTGTCCCCAATATTGTACACTATGACAGGATTCCTTTTCCTTAAAAATACATTATTTTACGTTTACTGAATTATAGTTTGCACTGCTTTGAGCAATTGTCTAGCAATGCTACATTATGTTCCAAGTTATCAATTATACTATACACCTTGGTATCATAGAAAAAAAGGCATACCTTATCTACCAAACCTTTAGTTATATCATTTACAAACAGATTCAACAGGACCTAGTACCAAGCGTTGTGACACATCACTAAAGACTGGTTTCTGTCCCAAATACATAGTTACATTGTTGGTAAGGTTGAATAAAGACACCAGTCCATCCTGAGTGAGTGAGTGTGCATGTCTACTATTGTCCCTATCTCTGTACATTGTGTCTCATTAAGATGCTCATCTATTATTATTTTTTTATTTAAAGTACCCAGATAGCACTGTCAATTTACACAGCACCCCACACATACATTGCACACTCTCATCAGCCCCTGCCCTCAAGGAGCCCACAATCCAAGGTCCCCAACTCACACCCACAGCCAACAAGCCCATATACCAGGGCCAATTTTGGACAGAAGCCAATTAACCTACCAGCATGTCTTTGGAGTGTGGGAGGAAACCGGAGTACCACGGAGGAAACCCACACAGGCACAAGGAGAACATGCAAACTCCAGGCAGGTAGCGTCGTGGTTGGGATTTGAACCAGCGACCCTTCTTACTGCTAGGTGAGAGTGCTACCCACTACACCACTGTCTCAATCCTCACCCACTATAGCCTTTTGGTTCACTACCATTAATCGTGAAATACCATTATATAAGTTAATGTATGAGGCCAGAGGATGCCCAACAAAATTTGTTAAGATTTGGGGCTCTTGGGTCAGCTCCGAATAGCACCATACCACCAACTCCTTGAAAGACTAAATGAAGCCCCTTGATCATTGATTGGTTCCAATTAAGCAGAATAGACATTTGACCTTTAGGTTGTCAGATATCCACTAAATGTATACCAGTTTACCAGATTTTGTAATGGCTTGAGCGATGTTCGCTCCATATACAGTTTGTTTTCTTTATTGTTTGTTGTGTATGAAAATAAATAAAATTCTACTTTAAAAAAAAAAAACCCATGCAGGCACAGGGAGAACATGCAAACTCCAGACAGTTAGTGTCATGGTTGGGATCTGAACCAGCGACCCTTTTTACTGCTAGGTGAGAGTGCTAACCACTACACCATTGTGCCAGAAGTAGAGTTTTTGTGCTAATCAATGAGCACCCTAAACTTTGGGTCGACTTTCCAAGTCTTCCCATCATGGTATCAGCCAACAGGCCTACAGGGTACCAGCATCACCATTACAGAGCCACTAAGACCTTTTCATTTGGTTGTTTCCGAATCAGGGTCCCCTACCAGGAGATTGTATCATAGTCCACTTAGAAGTTCTAGCAACTAAGCGTAAGCTCTGACGAAGGGGGATTCTTTGGCCTCAGGAATGCATTGGCTACTGCTTTTCCAAACTTTGGGCCGACTTTCCAAGTCTTCCCATCATGATATCAGCCAACAGGCCAACAGGGTACCAGCATCACCATTACAGAGCCACTAAGACATTTTCATTTGGTTGTTTCCGAATCAGGGTCCCCTACCAGGAGATTGTATCATAGTCCACTTAGGAGTTCTAGCAACTAAGCGTAAGCCCTGACCAAGGGGGATTCTTTGGCCTCAGGAATACATTGGCTACTGCTTTTCCTAACTTTGGGTCAACTTTCCAAGTCTTCCCATCATGGTATCAGCCAACAGGCCAACAGGACACCGGCATCACCATTACGGAGCCACTAAGCCATTTTCATTTGCTTGTTTTTCTGAATTAGGATTTCCGACCATGAGATTGTAATATAGTCTACATAGGAATTCAAGGAACTAAGTCCAAACAGAATCTTTGACCTCAGGAATGTGTTGGCTACTGTTTTTCCACTAAATTCACTGTCAAGAATAAGGGTATATGGACTCTTGAGATGATCGGTTGGTGCTCCAACTCTCTTGCTCATTCATATTTTTTTTAAGGGAAGTGGCTCCCACTTTGTGGGACTGGTCTCACGCTTGGTGTATCTGAGCACCCAAAGTCAAGTTAACAAGGGCTACTATCAACCTATATATGAAGAGAGCCAAGTCGGAGTCCAACACCTCCATTTTACTTAGCTTCCAAAAGGCCAGCAGTGCTCCAATGAAGGCTGATAGGATTCTTCATTAAGAAAAAAAGCCCTTTGTTTTCACTCAAAGGAATACCACTTTATTTTAACATGCAGTCAAAAATAAATAAATAAAATCAGTGTTGACAATTGGATTTTGTTGATCTGGAAAAGCATATTAAATAAATAACACTCCCGTTATTTATAAAGCGCTTTTGAGAAGGGTGTTGAATGCTTTCTGAGTGCCGCCGCCTTCCAGTCACCTCAATCTGAACAAGTAGGTTAATGGCGTTTATTAAAGATCTTGATTAATTTAAATTTATCTGAAAATGAAGAAGCAAAAACACTGATTAAAGACAAGAATAGTCTGAAGATGGCAAAAATAAGTGAGCTGAATCTTAATGAATTTGCGTCCCATGACTTCTCAATAAGGATCCGGAAATTCAAGCCGCTGTAGAATATTACTGATGCAGGTTATAAGCAGGTTGATTTTTATGCCTTTCCTAGGGCCCCCCCTGGACATTACATGTCGTTATATCAATCCAGCCTTAAACTGTTTAATAAGTCCAGGAGCTCAGGCTGCCAAGTGACAGGCAACCAAGATAGAGGGAGGACAGGATAGCAAGCACTCGTTTGGTGTTTTAGGTAGGTAGAACAGGGATAGAGAAGATTTTTTTTCTAATTAAGATGCCATGCCAGCTTGAAGGGTCAGTCCACTCAAAATGAATGTTTCAGTTATAGGTATGTTTTATAGACATGTGCATTCGTTATCGTCCGAATGCATTTTGGTCCGAATTTCTGGGATTTTCACGTTCGTTTTAACAAAACGATAAAGAACACGCAGAATCCAAAATCCGAAAGATCCAAAGTAAGAAAATGCTTTATCTTTGTATCTATTATATTTTGTATCCTTGCAATAAGAGTTCTATATAGATAGATAGAAGATTCGATATGACGGTGACAATAGCGATCTGTGTTTGTCGAACCTGCGGTCGAATGTGCCTAATTTAACTCTATTAGTCCAAGATTATTCGACATAGAGAGAACAGATTTGACATTATAGAGACAATAGTGAAAGAGCTGTTAGTGGTCGCTGCTGGAATGGGTGGCGGAAGTAAAATGATGGCGGAGTATTTGACCGGAAATGTACGTCGTACAGTTTAGCTGCTTCTTCTTCTTCGAACATCCGGCAGACACCAAAAGCCTTCAATTGACAGATTTGACCTTAATTAATTCAGATTTCCATACGAAATGCATTTTTTTAACAAAACAAAATAAATAAAAACAAATTTTGGGAGTAACTAAATAAATGTATTTTTCGGACGAAAACCGAAATTCCGAAACAAAAAATGTCAGTGTGCATATGTCTAATGTTTTAGTGAGCTGTGTAATCTCGTATTGTCATCATTACTAACGCCCACCTTGAATTTTGTTGTGCTCCTAACATTTTTCAGATGACCTGTTATCGTTTATTTTTGGTCACAATATAGTAGACATTTACTATTTTGCCCTCCTTGGCCCATTATGCCCATCTGCTGTTACTTCCCATCCTGGAAACACTATAGGAAATGAGGAAAATGTTCTCCAACGTGAAGGAACAATATTGTCCTACATAGATGTCACCCTAGGAAGTATCTTCGTTGGAAGATTTCCCTTGTGGTACACTTCTGGGGACAAAGGTCACCAAGTTCTATAGTTAATCTGGTTGAAAAAAGACACAATCCATCCAGTTCAACCCAAAAAAGTATTGTGGGGTAAATGCCCCCAGCACAGATCCAAAGACCTGACAATAGTTGTGGCTATTCCTGCTCTATTCAAAACATAAAAAATAAAAAGACTTGGCCTTTGATACACTTTAAAAATCCATTTGGCAGATGTAATGGTCGTGGCTGGTGGGAGGTGATGTCTCCACCAAAGTTCCCAGGAATCTATCAGAAAATATCAGAGGATTTAACTTTTTAGTAATCAGTATCAGGGGAACTTGCCCCCTGGTCCAACGGTCCAGCAAGAGATTTTCAGCCACTGATGAGACTATGGCCCGTGAACGGCCAAAGTGACATGACGTAGGGTAAATCTTTAATGTGTGTTGTGGGGCTTGACAAACATTGGATGGGATCTGGACTAGTAGTTGAGAAAGTGGTTATAAGTGGGACCTATTAATTTGGTTATCATCTGCTTGACCCTTGGAGCAACCAATCTGGCTGCTGGTTTTTCAGCAATTGGGCACTGGTGACTATACAGTGAGTCCCTTGCATAAAGAGTTGTACAGCTTTGTGATTTTTTTTTTGAAAGTCAAATTCATAAAGCCATTGTGTTTTATGGGAAATAAATAGGCTATAGGGCAGAAAAAACATAATATGACACTAGGGAATATTTGTAAATATAATATTAAAAGGGAAATACTGTAGATTTATTTGGTTAAAGCCGAGGTCCACCCTAAAGTGGACCTTCCGCTCATCGGAACCCTCCCCCCCTCCAGCGCCACAATTGGCACCTTTCAGGGGGGAGGGGGGTGCAGATACCTGTTCAGTACAGGTATTCTGCACCCACTTCCGGGATAGCTCTCTGCGGAAAGGGGCGTAGATTACGCCCCTTTCCGCAAGTGCCCGCCCCTTTCCGCAAGTGCCCCGCTGCCTGCTGGGAAACACACAGATCCCAGAGGCAGCAGGGACCGTCCTTATTGAGCAGCACGGCTCGCGCATGCGCAGTAGGGAACCGGGAAATGAAGCCGAAAGGCTCCATTTCCTGATTCCCATACCCAAGATGGCGGCAGCAGCACCCGACAGACGATCTAGAGATCGGCTTCGGGTGCCGACATCGCGGGCCCACTGGACAGGTAAGTGTCACTATTTTAAAAGTCAGCAGCTGCAGTATTTATAGCTGCTGGCTTTTAAAAAAAAAAAAAAAACGCGGAGTCCCCGCGGACTCCCGCTTTAACTGTCAGAGCAATGGAAGTATGCAATATAGTTATAAAACATTTTTTTTCCGCACACTTGAAACTAACACCAAGTGCCAGCAAAAAGAGAGCACACAAAAGTGAAGCAGATAAAAAAAATAAAGTGCACGGGGTGTACACATGGTCTTTCTCCAAAGAGTTATAACCCTTGCCCTGATCTCGCAAGGTGCAAGGCGCCTTAAAGGGACTTGGATACTCATGGCCCACTGGGTTAAAACCAGGTAAACCACATTCTTCAGGAGACCTACCGAAGCAAAGTTTCCCCCAAAGGAAAACCCCATAGGAGGTTGAGAACATGACCATAAGACCACGACCCAAGACTTTCAGGGCAAGTCAAAGCACGAGACTAGGATATTTTGGACCACCAGGGTCAAAACCAGGCAGACCCAATTCTTCTGGCGACCTGCCAAGACAAGGTCCACCAAAGTACTAGGTGTGACTCTCCTGAAGAAAAACCCTATAGGCGATTGAGAACATGGCCATAAGATGCAAGACTTTCAGGACAAGTCCAAGGACCTACACCCTTCTAATCAGAAGTGAGTAAAGTGCATACATGCTGTACAAGAAGTGGAAAATAAATAAGTGCTTGGAGGTGTCAAAGTACAAGACAATGGTTGACCCTCTGGCTGGTATAAAAATCCCTCCAGTCTCAGCCAAAAGGCCAAGCCAAGGAGGCAGATGTGAAAAAAAAAGCAGGCAGTGACTATGGTACCATACTAAAAATGCAAAGTAGATTTACCCAAGCTCTGCCACTATAATCGAACTCCAGGAGCTGAAGACTGGTGGCAAGAAAGTGCCCTGAGGTGATTCAGTTGGCATAGGTAGCGCTATACAAGTCACTCATTCATTCATTCATTCATTTATTCATGCTCTGGCTGGGGCGTTCAACTCTCACAATAGCAGAACCCTGTCAAGTAAAGCTGGCAGAGTGCTCTTTCAAAATGAATCCTTTATTGGCTACATATCTAAAGGCACAATACTGTGTGTGCTTACACCTAGAGTATTGTGTCTTTATATATGTAGCCAATAAAGGACTTATTTTGAAAGAGCACTCTGAGCTGCCAGCTTTACTTACCACACTAAAAACACTGTGAGTTGCCCCAAAGTGAAAATGTTGGCACTCCTGAACTGCCACTCCATGGGGCACAAGAACTGTGGGCTTTTCTCAACATAAACTGTGAGTTTATAGAATAAATGCCTTGTACACGCGGTCGGAAATTCTGACGGAAAAGGTCCGGTCGGACTATATTGTCGGAAAATCCGATCGTGTGTGGGCTCTATCAGATTTTTCCGTCGGAAATTCCGCCGGAAAAAGTTTGAGAGCAGGATCTCAAACTCTCCGACAAGAAAATCCGATCAGACTTTTTCCGATCGTTAGTAGAAAATTCAGATCGGACAAAGTGCCACGCACGCTCAGATCAAATTACGAGACCAAAGCTATTGGCTACTAGCCTGAACGTAGTCCCGTCGTAATGAATCAACATCATCACGTTCTGAATGATCGTATTTTCCGCCAACTTTTTCCGACCGTGTGTATGCAACACCAGTTTAGGACAAAATCCATTGCAAGAAAGCCGACAGATTTTGTGGTCGGAATGTCTGACCGTGTGTAGAAGCCATAAGGCTGGGTTCACACTTATGCCCACATGCAATTCGCATGAAAGGAGACTGTGACCGGCTCTAAATGGAGCCAGTTCATACAGCTCCGGGGCGGCTGCGGTCCGCATTGGAAAAGGGTCCTGTGCGTCTTTTGGCTCCGTTTCAGGTGTGAATTAAGGCAACAATTCGGATCCGATTCACACCTGCATTGGTCTACAGCAGGGGTCTCAAACTAGTGGCCCTCCAGCTGTTGCAAAACTACAAGTCCCATGAGGCATTGTAAGGCTGACAATTACAAACATGACTCCCACAGGCAAAGGCATGATGGGACTTGTAGTTTTGCAACAGCTGGAGGGCCGCCAGTTTGAGACCCCTGGTCTACAGGGACGCACCGGACCCCCTGCTGGGAACCGCGGCCGCATAAGTGTGAACCCAGCCTAAGGCCGCGTACACACGGGCGGATTGTCTGCCCAACTAAGTCCGTCAGACAATCCGACAGACAGTCCGTTCAAAATTTGAATGAACGGACTTGACCACACACGATGAACAGACAGTCCGCTGAAAACGTGCGCGATGACGTGTACAGCACGTACGACGGGACTAGAAAAACGACGTCCAATACACTGCAATGCAACCTTCGGCCATGTAAACCCTTTCTGAGCATGCGCCATACTTAGTTCGTCCAACTTGCCTACACACGAGCGGACTGTCCGCTGAAACCAAGTTTGGACGGACAAAACCAAGTTTCAGCGGACAAAATTACGGAAATTCCGAAAGACAAAGTCCGTCAGACTGTCCACTGAAAAAGTCCGCTGAAGCCCACACACGAGCGGATTGTCCGCTGAAACACGGTTCAGCGGACTAAGTTGGACAGACAATCCGCCCGTGTGTGCGCGGCCTAATAGAGATTATAGTCCAATGCAATGAATGGGTTATGATAGGGAATTGGCTTTTGGAGGGCTAAACTGCCATGAGGTAGGGTAAGGTAGGTATGTTTTCTGCCCTAATGTTCTTTAGATCCCACTGAAAATAATTGCTTTATGAGGAAACTACATTTCGCCAAGTACATATCATCTTGAATGTTGATCCAGCAGACCCAAAGTATACTCCAGATGAAAGAGCTGCCTCCACTAGATACTCGATCACTATTGTCATTACAACCTGAAAAAAAATAAAAAAAAAGGACTCCGAACAAAGAGAAAAAAAAAAAAAAAAAACATCAATGCCTGATATTATCTAATAAAAGCTTTGGATGCAATAAAATGGAGACAGGAAACATGCAACAAAAAAAAAAAAAAAAGACTGTAGGTTAATTTGCATCTCGCTGTCAAGACCCAGCCCTCATAAGTCCAATTCAATTGTTCGCCTTGTTCCAAGGCGAGGGAAAAGGATTTATTTTAAGTAGATATTCTGTTGATCTATGTTGAAAGTTATTGCCCTAAAAAGAGGAAACGGCTTTCATGCTTACATTAAACCCCAGCTTAAAAATGCTCGCATCTCACCAATGTACTTCTGTTTGGCATGTGTTTTATGTGCAGTAGCACAATCTTGTACATTAGCAATCTGTGAGTTCATTTATCAGCGGCACATTCTGAATTGTATATTTATGGCACAGTGCACTTTTCATAGCTGAAAATTAATGAACATGCCTCTCTCGTAACAAACAAGCACCTGTGCGGCATAGATAGCAATCGGAAACAGATTTATTTTTATTAGCGCTTTTTCGAGGGCTCCATCTCTCTACGCCTATCCTGAAACATTGATTAAAATTGGATAATATTCTGCTAAAAAAAAAAAAATCCCCTTTTTAATTTATGCCTATGTTTTTGTTTTGTGCGTTTTTTTTTTTTTTCCTTGCCAGAAATATTTAAATTTTCAAGGTAATAGTTATTTTTCAGTCAAACATACAAAGCACATTTAAGGGGGGGAATGAGAAGCATTGCTCATACCCTCCACTTTGTAAAAATCAGTCATTGTATTTTTATGTTTAAAGAGTCAATGTATACAAAAGTGTATTTTACATTTCTGATAGATGATAAATAGTTAAATCATCTAATACAGCCTTTCTCAACCTTTTTTTTTTTAGCACAGCGGAACCCATGAAATAGCTTTAAAATCTTGAGGAACCCCTGCTAAAAAAATACTATATCTACAACTCATGATACATTAGTGGGATCAGGGCCGGTGCTACCACTAGGCAAACTAGGCAGCCGCCTAGGGCGCCCGGCCACTGGTGTTCCTAATCTCTTCTCTCTGCAGCAAGCAACTAAGTCTCAGTATCAGCAGGCAGCCGCCGCCCTGTTCGCACATAGTGTCAGAAGCACAGCGGCAGCGGAGGACTGTGTCAGTGTCCCAAGTACCGAATGAATGGAAGCTAGCAAACATTCATTAATGGGCGCTGGTGAGGCTGCATTTGATGGGCGCTGGTGAGGCTGCATTTGATGGGCGCTGGTGAGGCTGCATTTGATGGGCGCTGGTGAGGCTGCATTTGATGGGCACTGGTGAGGTTGCATTTGATGGGCGCTGGTGAGGCTGTTTTTGATGGGCGCTGGTGAGGATGCATTTGATGGGTGTTGGTGAGGATGCATTTGATGGGTGCTGGTGAGGTTGCATTTGATGGGCGCTGGTGAGGCTGCATTTGATGGGTGCTGGTGAGGATGCATTTGATGGGTGTTGGTGAGGTTGCATTTGATGGGCGCTGGTGAGGCTGAATTTGATGGGCGCTGGTGAGGCTGCATTTGATGGGTGCTGGTGAGGCTGAATTTGATGTGCGCTGGTGAGGCTGCATTTGATGGGTGCTGCTGAGGATGCATTTGATGGGCGCTGGTGAGGTTGCATTTGATGGGCGCTGGTGAGGATGCATTTGATGGGTGCTGGTGGGCTGTATTTGATGCTTTTGCGCTTTATTAAAAAGGTGAGGTCTGGACAGGGCAAGGGGGGTGGCAAAATGAGGTTTTGCCTAGGGTGTCAAATATCCTTGCACCAGGCCTGAATGGGATGGTCAGTGGGAAGAATGGTTCTTACACTTGTGGTCATTAGGAAGAATCACCCCCTTACAGATAGATAAAAAAGATCAATGGTGTCAGCAGGAACTTATCTGAGAGGCAGAAATTGGCCATTGATCAAGGAACTCATAGTAACTTTTGGAGGTACCCTAGGGTTCCATGCAAGCAGCCTGGTTGAGAAACCCTGCATTATATTAGTGTGATGGTCAGTGGGAAGAATGGCCCTTACACCTGTGGACATTGGGAAGTATTACCGCTTTACAGAGAGCTAAAAAGATCAATGGTGTATGTGGGAACTTATTTGAGAGGCAGAAAATGCTCATTGACCAAGGAACCCCTAGGAACCTATGGAGCAAAACCCTAGTTGAGAAACCCTGATCAATAGTTTCTACATGGACAATTGAGCTTGTTGAACATCCCATTCCAAAACCATAGACATTAATATGAAATTGACTCCCTTAGCGGCTATAACAGTCTGAACACCCTCAAGACTTCGAAATGTGCCTCTGTGAATTTATTTTTTTTGTCCAGGCAGCCGCAAGAGCATTTGTAAGGTCAGGTCTTGATGTTGAATGAGAAGACCAGACTCAAAAATGTATGTCTTAATTCATAAAGGTGATTAATTGGGTTGAGGTCAGGGCTCTGTGAAGGCCACTCAAGCTCCTCCACACTAAACACATGGAACCTTGCTTATGGATCTAGCGTTGTGCACAGGGGTGCAGTCATGCTGAAACCAACTGGAATGACCTTTGCTAAACTGCCGCCACAAGGTTGGACAAGCACAATTGTCAGAAATGTCTTTGTATGCTGAAGCATTTACGACATGCTTCAATGGGAACTTCTGAACTCCATCATTTGGATGGATAGTCTTTTTCTTTTGCCATACAGTTTTGGTGTGATGGTCCAATGACATGGCCCTTATGCATCAGACTAAAGTAGGTCATTATCAGAAACATTAATTGATCTACAGGCTGAAAAGATTTTATGGGTTTGTAGTGGTCAATGTAACCACTTAAAAGATATTTTCTTGTAATAGACACCTCTCTTTAACTAATCTCTTGGAGGTAGAATGGGGCACTTGGTAGAGAAGGAAGAAGGAGAGCGATATAACAGTCACTTTTTGAAGGGAATCATTCTCAAATAGGCTTATGCGAGATCTTGAACATTTACTCTCAAACAATTAAAACTATGCAGGCTTAGCCCTTGCACACACGGCCGGACATTCCGACAACAAAATCCGTCGGATTTTGTCCGACGGATTTCGTCCGAAACTGGTGTTGCATACACACGGTCGGACAAAGTTGTCGGAAAATCCGATCGTATGTAACGTGATGACGTTATTTCGTTAGGACGGGACTACGTTCAGGCTAGTAGCCAATAGCTTTGGTCTAGGAATTTGATCTGAGCATGCGTGGCACTTTGTCCGATTGGAATTCTCTACACACAATCGGACAAAGTCCGATCGGATCATGTTGTCGGAAAGTTTTATAGCCCAGCTCTAAACCCTTGTACACACGGTCGGACATTCCGATGGACAATGTCCGATAGGACCGTGTTGTCGGATAATCCGACAGTGTGTGGGCTCCATCAGACTGTTTCCGTCGGAGTATCCGGCGGACCAAGTTTTCCAGCTGGGCTATAAAATTTTCCGACAACATGATCTGATCGGACTTTTTGCAATCATGTGTAGAGAATTCCGATCGGACAAAGTGCCACGCATGCTCAGATCAAATTCCTAGACCAAAGCTATTGGCTACTAGCCTGAACGTAGTCCCGTCGTAACGAAGTAACGTCATCACGTTAAGTACGATCGGATTTTCTGACAACTTTGTCCGACTGTGTGTATGCAACAGTTTCAGACAAAACCCGACGGATTTGGAGCTCCACTTTAAAGCTGAACTCCAGAGACATTTAACGACTACCCTCAAAGTGGTCTCCCCATACACTGCAGGGGTTAAATGATTGTTTTTGCCTAGAGTACCCTTAAACCTTTCTTACCTGCTCCCCCCCACCTTAAGAACCAGTTAAAGGGCTGTGGGGGGGGAGCAGGTAAGAAGGGTTTAAGGGTACTCTAGGCAAAAACAATCATTTAACCCCTGCAGTGTATGAGGAGACCACTTTGAGGGTAGTCGTTAAATGTCTCTGGAGTTCAGCTTTAAAGTTTTCAGCTTTAAAGTGAGCTTCCGCTCATTGGAGGGGGCAGGATGGATTTTTTCCAATCATAAAGTCATGTTATTTGGAGCCCATCATGATGGTTCCCAATCATAACTGTATGCTGTGAGACGGTGCCCTCCATATCACTGCGCCCAGGGCAGCTTCCCCTCTTGCCCTCCCCTTGTCTCATACCCTGGAGAGGAAGCCTATAGGAAAATAAGTTAAGTAAAAAATGCTTTTTAATGGAATCCAAGGCATAAAGGAGTATTTAACCCTTGCAGTGTAGAGGGAGCCCCACTTCAAGGGTAGTTTTTTAAATTTACCCAGAGTTCAGCTTTAACGTAAGAAAACTTCCAGACTTGTTTGCTTTTTCTCTGTCTCCAGTCAGTCTGCCTGTGAACAAGGGCTAATTACAGATCTCTTAGCCCCTGTACACACGGTCGGAGATTTCCACAACCAAATCCGTCGGATTTTGCCCGTCGGATCTTGTCCGAAACTGTTGCATACGCACGGTCGGACAAAGTTGTCGAAAAATCCGATCATTCAGAACGTGATGACGTTATTTTCGTTACGATGGGACTACATTCAGGCTAGTAGCCAATAGCTTTGATGTAGGAATTTGATCTGAGCATGCGTGGCACTTGGTCCGATCAAAATTCTCTACACATGATCGGATTAGGTCCGACCGGCCCAGTTGGTCGGGAAATATTTCCAACATGTTGGAAAATTGGGTCCGACGGATATTCCGACGGAATCAGTCCGATGCAGACCACACACAGTCGGATTATCCGACGACACGGTCCGATAGGACACATTCCGACGGATTCTCCGACCGTGTGTACAAGGGCTTTAGAAAGCGTTCAGCCGCCATTTTGTTCAGTACTGGACAATTAAAGTGTTACTAAACCCACAACAGTAAAATCAGTCTGTATACGCAGTAAAGCATGCTTGTTATGCTCACTGTGGAACCTAAGGGGTTAATCCTCCGCATTGTGCAAAAAGGCTGTTTGATCCTGTCTTCTCTGATCCTCTCCTTCGTCCTCCGTCCCCAATCTATCGCCTGATAGTATAGAGCAGGGATATGCAATTAGTGGACCTCCAGCTGTTGCAGAACTACAAGTCCCATGAGGCATTGCAAGACTCTGACAGCCACAATCATGACACCCAGAGGCATGATGGGACTTGTAGTTTTGCAACAGCTGGAGGTCCGCTAATTGCATATCCCTGGTATAGAGCCTCGGGGGCACTCTGCACATGCTCAGTTTGGTGTGTATCGCTAGAGGTTTTTTTTTTTTTTTTAGAGGAGAGCGGAGAGCTGACAGTGTGCCGGGACTGCCCTGCCCGCCGCCGGCTCAGCGGGGACAACGCCGCGATCCCCGCTGAGCAAGCAGATCATCACGGGCCGGATCATTACTGATCCGCCCCGTGTGGAAGGGGCCTTAAGCTTTGATATTTTTTTTTTTGTTTTTTTTTTTTCTAAAATAAAAAACAAGTTATACAGTATAATACAAAAGTTAGTACACCCCTCACATTTTTGTAAATATTTTCTTCTATCTTTTCATGTGACAACACTGAAGAAATCACACTTTGCTACAATGTAAAGTAGTGAGTGTACAGCTTGTATTTTTTTTTTAGCCTCTTTTTTTGCACCTCCCATACATCACTCAGTAACCCCACGGCCCTAGTCATAAGCCCATTTTGCCCGCTTGGAATGATACAAAGTATACCTACTTTAAATAAATATAAAAAAAAAATAAAAAAAAAATGAATATGAATGTTTCATGAGTTATGCGTTCAAGAAAAACAAAGCAAAAAAAAAAAAAAAAGTTTCTTATTTCACTGAAATAATTCCGGCCAGCCGCGTGACCTTCACTGTCATCTGATGGATCTTTCATGTAATAGAACATTGAGATGGAAATAAATATGTTTTCACCTATAATAAGTTACACGGCACTAATGGGCTGAACATCATTTGTATCAAATTACTTTGCCTATTTTTCATTGGCTGTCAGATAATGTGTTTCTTAGGTCAGGCGCTGGCCTCTTAACATGTTGATTGCCTCGCCGAGGCATAAGTAATGTCGCAGAGACATAATCTTGCCTCCATCTTTAACTAGCGGTGTGAGGAAGCAGGAATAAGTCAATTCAGCGGCGAGCCACATAATCAGAACTTGTCCATTTGCCGGGGCCGGGAAAACATTGAATCTGACAGCTGATAAGCTGCTTGCCCTTTCCTTAACCGACTTAAAATATCACCCCCCCCCATTTTGCATTTGACCTTTTTTATTTTATTTTTTATTTTATTGTTTCCTGCATAATTATCCTCCTGGCCTTGGAATTTGAATGCAAAAAACTTTATTTAAATGTGCGCTTCTATTGCATGTCCAGGGGTTCACCGGAAGCAGGTGAGCCAGGGCCTTGGGATTGACTTGAGTTATTTTTGCTGGTGAAAGTATAATCCAGCCAAAACCCAAACTATATATGCATACTAAAGCCCACTACACACTATCAGTTTTTCTGCTGAGTTTTTTTCCTTCAGGTTTAACAAAACCATGTAGTACAAGGGCCTGTCTGATTGAATACGAATTGAAACTTCTAAGGTTTGACCTCATAGTATATGGTTTTGGTAAATCTGATGGAAAAACTCAGCAGAAAAAAAACTGATAGTGTGTATGGGGCTTCATGGTACACAATTGTTGGCCAACAAACATGAACGAAATGACGTACTACGTGGAATTTCAGCTCTTGAGCGCCACCCTTTGGGCATCTTCTGCTAAATGTCGTGTTTGGTGAGCATTGATTCCGAGCAAGAGTGAACGAGTGACTTGTATAGCGCTACCTATGCGAACTGAATCGCCTCAGGGCGCTTTCTTGCCACCGGTGTCCATCTGCGGCTTTTTTATGGGGTCCTTTAACCTGTAGGGTCCTGACACACTTACAACATTGACATACACATATTACGGCCACTTTTTTTGGACAGGGTCTAATTAACCTACCAGCATGTCTTTGGAGTGTGGGAGGAAACTGGAGGAAACCCACGCAGGCAGGGCCGTCTTTAATATTGATTGGACCCGGGGAAAAAAATTTCTTGGGGCCCCCCATGCAATTTCGCTCTCCACCTTCTCCATCAGACATATAGTAAATAGCAGCTAGACTTAAAATCAGTTTACTGTATCAGATTAGACAGCGATTGCGATTGGTTGCCAGAGGTTACAGCATATCATTACTGCTTACTGACTGGGCTCACTGATTAGTTGCTAGAGGTTACAGCACATGATTTCTGCTCGCTGATTGGTTGCTAGTGATTACTGTAAAGTAATACTGCTCACTGGTTGCTATAGGTTACAGCACATCCTCTCCTCACTGCAGGGGGGCATGATATATATGAATGCCACCTTTATTTACATATCAATGCTGCCGTCCTCAGCTATTTACATATGAATGATGGTTATTTACATGTAAACACAGGGTCTGCAGGTGAGTCATCTGTACACAACAATAGGGCAGAGCTGGGCAGCATTAGTAGCAGCATTTCCCACTAAGATATCGGGACACAACACAGGACTAAAACTTCAAGGGACAAGGGAATTTAAACTGGAATGGTTGGCAAGTATGAGGCAGCTGCTTTGGGCCCCACTAAAAATGACAGGGCCCAGGGCAGCTGCCCCTTTTGCTCTTCCTTAACCACTTCCCGACCAGCGCACGACGAAGTACGTCAACAGAATGGCACGGGCAGGCATATTGGCGTACAGGTACGTCCAATATTCAATGCCACCCTGCCATCGGGAGCGAGCCGCCGGCGGCGCGCTCCCCCGCTGGTCGGGACCCCCGTGAGTCCGGTCGCGGGACCCGCGGACTCGATCGCCGCGGGCATCCCCGCGATCGTCTCACGGAGCGGCCGAATGGAGGAAATGCTGTGTAAACAACATTTCTCCATTCTGCCTAGCAACTAGTGACGCTGATCTCTGGTCCATGTGATTGGAGCAGAGATCAGTGTTCACTAAATGAAAGCCCAACCCCCCCACAGTTAGTAACACATCCCTAGGAACACTTAACCCCTACACTGCCACCCACTGGTTAACCCTTTCACTGCCAGTGTCATTTACACAGGAATCACTGCATGTATATAGCACTGATTACTGTATAAATGACAATGGTCCCAAAAATGTGTCAAAAATGTCCGATGTGTCCGCCATAATGTCGCAGTCACAATAAAAATCGCTAATCGCCGCCATTACTAGGAAAAAAAAAATAATAAAAAATTATTAATAAAAATGCTATAAAACTATCCCTATTTTGTAAACGCTATAACTTTTGCGCAAACCAATCAATAATCGCTTATTGCGATTTTTTTTACCAAAAATATGTAGAAGAATACGTATCGGCCTAAACTGAGTGAAAAAATTGTTTTTTTTATATATTTTTGGGGGATATTTATTATAACAAAAAGTAAAAAATAATGCGTTTTTTTCAAAATTGTCGCTCTATTTTTGTTTATAGCGCAAAAAATAAAAACCGCAGGGGTGATCAAATACCACCAAAAGAAAGTTCTATTTGTGGGAAAAAAAGGACGTCAATTTTGTTTGGGAGCCACGTCGCACGACCGCGCAATTGTCAGTTAAAGCGACGCAGTGCCGAATCGCAAAAAGTGGTCTGGTCTTTGACCAGCAAAATGGTCCGGTCTGCAAGTGGTTAAAGACGGCCCTGCACGCAGGCACAGGGAGAACATGCAAACTCCAGGCAGATAGTGTTGTGGTCGGGATTTGAACCCGCAAACCCATTGCTGCCAGGTGAAAGTGCTAACCACTACACCACTGTGCTGCCCTCATGCATGTTTGTACTTTGGACTTTTGTGTGTGACGGACTTGTGTACGCACGATACGAAAATCTAACAACAGACCGTCGTCCGCCGAAAATTTTACTAGCCTGCCATCCAACATTTGTTGGCGGAAAGTTGGACAACAATTGTCTGATGGAGCGTACTAACGGTCCGATTTTAGGCAAATAGCTTGTCGTCACACAATTCCCTGGCGAAAAATCCGATCGTGTGTGTACGAGGCTTAAATGTCACCCCCGTCGGAGACATCAAATAAAACCATCTGACTTTCGAAATCTTCATAAACATCACTGAAACAAGAAGCACATAAGCCATCGTGCTAAATGCCATCCATCCCGTGTACAAACAAGAAGTCATCACGAATGCAAATCCATGCAAACAACAAATGGCGGTTTTATCGAAAAACTATTCTAATGCTTCCAGGTCATCTGAATATTAGGCAAGGGGATTTTATGTTCCATGCTGGCTGGGCTCCGAAAAACAGATTCAGAACTTGTATGACAATCAACAACGTTTGCAGTTATTTGAAAAGGCAGACATTTATAGCTCTGCAGGAAACAAAAGCATGGCCCCGTAGATTGAAAGTTTTAGATTTTGACTGAAAGGAAAGATATTTGAGCAGACTTGTAAGGAATAGTTTAGCAGGGCACATGTTTCTAAAAGGTCTATATTGGTATGTTGAGCAGCCGCCATGGGATAATCGTCTACTGTTTTTTACCACTTGGTAACAACTTTGGTGTTGGGTTCCTACCTTTAACCACCAGCCACTACCATCACATGGAAGTCTAATGCCCCGTACACACCATCGGATTTTCCGACAACAAATGTTGGATGTGAGCTTGTTGGCTGAAAGTCCGACCGTGTGTATGCTCCATCGAACCTTTGTTTCATAGTTTCATAGTTAGTAAGGTTGAATAAAGACACCAGTGCATCCAGTTCAACCCGAGTGTCTACAATTGTCCCTATCCCTGTACATTACACACTCACATCAGTCCCTACCCTCGAGGAGCCCACAAGCCAAGGTCCCCATTCATATACTAGGGCCAATTTTGGACAGAAGCCAATTACCTGCATGTCTTTGGTTTGTTGGAGGAAACCGGAGTACCCGGCGGAAACCCACGCAGGCACAGGGAGAACATGCAAACTCCAGGCAGGTAGAGTTGTGGTTGGGATTCGAACTAGCGACCCTTGTCGGACTTTCCACCAACAAATGTTGGCTAGAAGGTTCTCAAATTTTCCACCAACAATACTTTGTTTTCCGATCGTGTGTGGAAACATCCGAAGCACAAAAGTTCAGGCATTGCTCGGAATCAAGCAGAAGGAGCCATACTGGCTATTGAACTTCCCTTTTCTCGGCTCGTCATTCGTCTTGTACGTCACCGCGTTCATAAGTCCGTCGGACAAAAGTTCAAAGTACAAACAGGCATGCTCGGAATCAAGGACGAGCCAGAAGTGCCCGGTCTTGTGAAACTAGCATTCGTAATGGAGATATCACGTGTGTCTTGTATGTCAACGTACGTCACTACGTTCATAATCGTTGGCCAACATTTGTGTGACCGTGTGTATGCAAGACAAGTTGGAGCCTACATCCTTCAAACAAAATTCCACGGTTTTGTTGGCGGAAAGTCAGATCCTGTGTACGGGGCATTAAGCCTCCCAATAAACTTTTTCCAACATTAGGGGAAATATGTCAGGATGAGCAAGGCTTCATGGTTCTCTCAAAACTAAAGGCCCATACACATGATCAGACTTTTTGACAACAAACATGCAAATTAGCTGTTTTGGAGCAACATCCGACCGTGTGTACGCTCCATCGGACAAACTTTTTTGGTTTTCATCTGACTTTTGTTGGCTGTGCGAACGGACACACTTTCTGGCAACAAAAGTCCGATGGAGCAAAGTCTGATCGTGTGTACAGAAAACCATAGGACTTTTGTACAAAGTACAAACAGGCCATGCTCAGAACCAATGCAAAAGATCAGACAACAATACAGAAGTTGACCAAAGGTGGCGGTAAAGAGCAGAAAAACCACGTGATTTGGTGAAAGTTGGCTGAAAAAGTCCTGCTGTGTGTATGCAATACAAGTTCTCGGCCGACGCCCTTTGTACAAAAATCCAAGGGAAAGTTTGTACAAAGTCCGATCGTGTGTATGAGGCTTTAGAGATTAGAGAGATCATACCACTGTCAACATTACCCATTTGTTGCACATATTATCACAATTGTAAGCTTGTTGCCCATGTACTGTCATAAATGCTTAGGCGTTGGCCAAATGTTTGTGTCATGCTTACCCCTAGCGTTGATGGTCAGGCACTATAGCTGGCTTTGTGTTCTTCACCTATAGCTGTCCCCTTTGCCATGAGGCAAGCAGGCTCCCATAAGGCAAGCAGGCCTACTGGTACTCGGTTGTCCCCAGGTCTTATACGATGTGCTATAGTTCCTGACAGGGCAGGGTCGAGCTAAGAACAGCAGACAGGTAGCTGTTGTGACCCATGGTTTGTTTAGTGTGCCGCTCAGGCTCCATCACTATGGGGAGTAGTGTAGGTGATGCTGCATTTACTGCAGGAGTGCCAGCAAGGGATGGAGCTCGTCTCAGCTCTTGTAGTCACTGGAAGGAAGACATCAGCGAGACCTTGAAGTCACTCCGGGAAGTCACTCCGGGAAGTCACTCCAGGAAGTCACTCTGGGATACATGGCAGCGGTGAAGATAAAGGAGGAGGACCGCTTTGCGGGCTTCGTTCTCAGGTAAGTTATTCATACTATGCATACTAGCTCATTATGCCTTTGCCTTGCATTTTTTTTTTAAGTGCCTTTACTTCCTCTTTAAATATCCATATACAAATGTTTTGCCTTACATTTTTATTTTAAACTGAATGGGTTGTTTTACATGGTGATCGTTTACAATCACTTTAAACAACCCCTCACATAGGAGTAGGAAATTCTTCAGACAAGGCCTACAGAAAACACATGCAAAAAAAAAAAAAATCAGCAAAACATGAAAAATGCTAAAAAAAAACTACTTAAAAGCGAAATGTATTTTTTTAACGCGCAAAAAAAAGCGAAAGGAAAGAGTTAAGGAAACAAGGATGAAAAGCTCAAAATTGCTTGATGTAAAAGGATTTTATATTACAATGGTGCACTTTGTAAAAATGACCTTTTCTTAAATCAGTTACCAAAAAACAGAGTCACAAAATTCTCTGACAAGAAAAAAAAAAAAAGATCCATTAATTCTTGAAAAGTGCAGAGAACATCTTGCTCATCGCCCAAAACAAAGGAGGTTCTGTGACTACATCGCCGCAGCATCATTTATTGATGTAAGGAGTTTATGCTCACTGACCTATACGTATGGAAATTTTGCATTATTTCATGGTCTCCAAGCCAATAAAACAAAAACAATGGAGCTTCATACACGACATAACGCAAAATAAATCTGGAGGATGCGAGGGACCCGCCCCTCATCTAAAGAACTGAAGTTTTGCGTTAAGACGTGCAAAATTACATTTGACTTTCGATTCCACTGAGCAGAAAATTCACATCTGCCATATAGAAATGAAATTAGAGAATGGGAAGAGACTGGTTCATCATAAAATTATGCCTAGAGAACGAGAAAATACCACCCACATGTTATACAACTGAGAAGGAATAAAATATCAGATAAATTCTTCTGCTTGGAGAACGAAAATATTATTAATAAGATCTGGAAAGTTCCCTTATACTTGGAATGACATCTTAAAAAATAATGGTACCCTTGCTCAACGAGAAATTTCTGCCTCTCAGATGAGTTCCTACCGAGACCATTGATATTTTTAGCTATCTGTAAGCCCTTGTACACACGGTCGGAGATTCAGACGGAATGTGTCCGATCGGATTGTATTGAATGAATGAATGAATTAAATACTTGTATAGCGCACAATGCGAACTGAATCGCCTCTAGGCGCTGTGGCGAGCTTTGATCATCTGCTAGAAGAGGAAGGTCTTGAGTTTTTTCCTAAAAGCCAGGTGATTTTCTTCCAGGCGGATGTTGATTGGTAGAGCATTCCATAGCCGAGGCCCTTGGACAGCGAATCTCCGATCCCCCTTGGATTTATACCGGGCTTTGGGTATTGTCGGATAATCCAACTGTGTGTGGTCTCCATCGGACTGTTTCCGTCGGAATATCCAACGGACCAAGTTTTCCAACTTGTCTATAAAATTTTCCGACAACATGCTCCGATCGGACTTCGCCCTTGCACACACGGTCGGAGATTCCGACAACCAAATCCGTTGACACATTAGGGTGATGGTCATTGGGAAGAATTCCTCCCTCAGCCCTTGTACACACGGTCGGAGATTCTGAACCAAATCCGTCGGATTTTGTCCGATGGATTTTGTCCGAAACTGTTGCATACACGCGGTCGGACAAAGTTGTCAGAAAATCAGATCTTTCAGAACGTGATGACGTAATTTCGTTACGATGGGACTACGTTCAGGCTAGTAGCCAATAGCTTTGATGTAGGAATTTGATCTGAGCATGCGTGGCACTTTGTCCGATCGGAATTCTCTACACATGATCGGAGTATGTCCGATCGGAGCATTTTGTCGGAAAATATTTCCGGCAAGTTGGAAAATTTGGTCCGACGGATATTCTGACGGAAACAGTCCGATGCATAACACACACAGTCGGAATATTCGACAAAACGATCCAATCGGAAACATTCCGCTGGAATCTCTGACCGTGTGTACAAGGACATACTCCGTTCATGTGTAGCCTACTCCGATGGACAAAAGTGCCACGCACGCTCAGATCAAATTCCTAGACCAAAGCTATTGGCTACTAGCCTGAACATAGTCCCGTCGTAATGAAATAACGTCATCACGTTCTGAACGATCAGATTTTCCGACAACTTTGTCCGACCGTGTGTATGCAACAGTTTCAGACAAAATCTGTCGAACAAAATCCAACGGATTTGGTTCAGAATCTCCGACCCTGTGTACAAGGGCTGAGGGAGGAATTCTTCCCAATGACCACAAGTGTGAGGAGCATTCTTCTCATTGACCATCACCCTAATGTGTCATAAGTTGTAGATAAAGTCATTTTTTAGTAGGGGTTCCCTGAAACTGGAAAGTTATTTCAAGGGTTCCTCTGTGTTGAAAAGGTTGAAAAAAAGGCTGCCTAGATACAGCAGATACCCTATATGGCCAAAAAGCTTCCGAACAGCTGACCCTTACATCCAGGGCTGGACTTACCATTGGGCTTGACTGGGCTCAAGCCCATGGGCCCCGCAGCCCCCGCCGAGAAACTTGGCCGAGTGTACTCAGCTCGGCTCCGCTCACAGTCCCGCCCTATGATGGACATAACACAGTGACTGGCCGTGACTGTGAGCCGAGCCGAGTACACTCGGCTACTCTCGGCTCCGCTCAGGACTGTGAGAGGACCCAAGAGCCACCGAGAGGACCCGAGAGCTGCCAAGATACATGGGACTCTGTATCTCTGCACCATTTTTAAACTTCTATTCCCTCCTAAACTTGGGGTGCGTGTTCTATGCCGGCGCGTGTTATACGTCCATAAATACGGTAATGTATAGAAGGTAGGGCCTGAAAGTGACTCGAGCCCAGGGGCCCCCACCACCTTAAGTCCTGCACTGCTTACATCTATATGCACTGCTTGGAGATCCCATTCCACAACTAGATGCATAATATCAACCATATAGCCGTGCAATCATCATTGAATAACAACTGCATACAACAACATATTAAAGATTTGTGTGCTTTCAACCTCAGGGGAAACAGTTTGGGGAATTCTTTTTTCTGTTCCAGCCTATGTGCAAGGCCAGCTCCATAAAGACATGGGTTGATGAGTTTGTTGTGAAAGAACTTGAGTGGCCTGCAAAGAGCCCTGAACTCAAGCCTACCGAACTCCTTTGGGATGAATTAGAACACCAATTACTAGCTGCGTCTTCTCATCCAATATCAGTCAACAACACCCGACCTCACAAATACTTTTTTTTGACTGAATGGACACAAATTTCCACAGATATACACTCTACAATCTTGTGATAAGCCTTCCCTTGGGATTGTAGGCTGTTACAGCCTCAAAGAGGGTAGGCAACTCCATATTAAAGCCCATAAGTCTGGGGTGGGATGTCCAGCAAGCTTATATAAGTGGTGATTCTCAATTACCCACAACCTTTGCCCATATAGTGTATCAAAGTTTCTGTCACAAACCCAAAAATCAAAATGGATTGTGCACCAACCATTGCTCATTCTATATGTTTTTTTTTTATTCTATTGGGGAAAGAGAGCAGATTCGTCATCTGGACACAAAGTGAGTCTGTGGGAAATCTGCCTCATGAGCCCACAGACAGCAATACATTCTCAACTGAGAGGATAACCAGCCTTTCTCAACCAGGGTTCCTTGGAATTCTAGGATTTCTCCAGAGATTGCAAGAGGTTCCTTGCGCAACCAGCAATTTCTGCTCCTCAGATGCAGTTAGTAACCACTGACATGGATCTTTCTGAGCTACCTGTAAAGGGGGATTCTTCCCAATGACCACAAATATAAGGATCATCCTTCCCAGTAACCATCACATTAATGTACAGTGAGCTGTAGGGTTTAGTAATTGTTGGCAGGGGTTCCCTGAGACCAGAACGTTATTTAAAGGGTTCCTCCATGTTAAAAATGTTGGGAAAGGCTAAGCCCTTGTACACACGGTTGGAGATTCCGTCGGAATGTTTCCTATTGGACCGTTTTGTCGGATATTCCGACTGTGTGTGGTCTGCATCGGACTTTTTCCGTCGGAATGTCCGAAGGACCAATTTTTCCAACTTGACGGCAAAATTTTCCGACAAAATGCTCCGATCGGACATACTCCGATCATGTGTAGCCTACTCCGACGGACAAAGTGCCACGCATGCTCAGATCAAATTCCTAGACCAAAGCTATTGGCTACTAGCCTGAACGTAGTCCCGTCGTAATGAAATAACGTCATCACGTTATGTACAATCGGATTTTCCGACAACTTAGTCCGACCGTGTGTATACAACATCACTTCCGGATCTCTTCCGGAATTAATCTGACAGAATTACTCCAACGGATTTGGTTGTCAGAATCTCCGACCCTGTGTACAAGGGCTAATATAAGTCTTCTAAATTCTGATAGAATACTTGTTTCAGTGTTATGTCCCCATTTTAGGAACATTCCTCACATTCTGCTCTGTCTGACACCTATCAAATGGATACAAAATGAGGAGCTTTTTGGCATCTTGGCTCCTTTTTTTAATGGACCCACCTCAAGCAGGCAGGGGTAAGCCCTTGTACACAAAATCCGATGGAAAATGTCCGATCGGACCGTGTTGTCGGATAATCCGACAGTGTGTGGGCTCCATCGGACTGTTTCCGTCGGAATATACGACGGACAAAGTTGGAGAGCTTGGCTATAAAATTTTCCGACAAAGTGATCCAATCGGACCTTGTCCAATAGTTTGTAGAGAATTCAGATCGGACAAAGTGCCACGCATGCTTAGATCAATTTATGAGACCAAGGCTATTGGCTACTAGCCTGAACGTAGTCCCGTCGTAACGAATGAACGTCATCACGTTCTGAACGATCGGATTTTCCGACAACTTTGTCCTATCGTGTGTATGCAACACCAGTTTCGGACAAAATCCATCGGAAAAAATCAGACGGATTTTGTTGTCGGAATGTCCGACCCGTGTGTACAAGGGCTTAGAGATGTTGCTCCTTCAGTTCTTGTTCCGTCCCATATCCAAGAGCCGCTAGGTCTTAAAAATATCTTAATCCGAAGAAGTGAGGAGAACATACTCATTCAGTGAGGTCACCAACTCTGCTCACGTGTTGCAAGTGGGCACCAAGCTTGTGACTCAAAGCATGTATAAAATCCTTGGTTGTTTTACTATTAGTTTGGTTTCTTAATATCAGATTTCTGATGAATAGGCAAGAGTGCCTTGAAGGCTTAAACTACAATATTTTTATTTAGCCAATAAATTGTAGCACCATGATTTTAAACTTTCACTTTTGTCAATGGCTAACACTGTGCAGCTGACTCAAAACATCAAAACCCATCAGGAGCACCAAACCCAATGATGAAAAAGTCCAAATTGCTTTAATAGTTCATATTATAATGACAAAGGACAGCAAATGGGTTTCGGGCACAAACTACTTGATCAAGGCTTTGAAACTTGATTTAATTAAAAAATGTATACATTACCAAACCGGTTTGTAATACATCTTACCTAGTGAGAAGGTAAAGCAGTTATTACAATGTCTTCATGCTTCCAACTTCAAAACTGAAAACAAAAAACTGCCTGGAATTGGCCTTTACTCTAGTCTCACGGAACCCTGGAGTTTGTCCAAAAGTTGCTAGGGGTTCCATGATCTGTGGTTTATTTGCCTCCTCTTTAATGGTGCCTGCATAGTTCCATGGCCAATCACAGTCAGAGGCATGACATCAATGATCTTTAGTTGGTCTTTATTCTGACCAACACAGTAGGTCATTCTTCTGACCACCAATATAACTGTAATTTTTCCCACCGACCCCTGATGAGTTGGTTTTGAAACCTACAAAAGGATTCCTCTAGGGCAGGGGTCTCCAAGCTGTCTAAACAAAGGGCCAGTTTGATATTCTTCAGACTTTAGAAGCATCAGACTGTGGCGAGTAAGAGTAGAAAATGTCTTGGACAATGAAGTGGACAATGTCCCATCATTGTTGTCAATATGAGGAAAAGTGTCCCATCACTGGTATCAGTGGGAGGAATATTGTCTCATCATTGGTGTTAGTGGGAGGAATAGTGCCCCATAATTGGTGTCAGTGGGAGGAAAAGTGCCTCATCATTGGGAGGAATAGTATCCCATCATTGGTGTCAGTGGGATGAATAGTGCCTCATCATTGGCATCACTGGGAGGAATGGTGCCTCAACATTGGAAGGAATAGTGTCCCATCATTGGTGTCAGTGGGGGGAATAGTGTCCCATCATTGGTGTCAGTGGCAGGAATAGTGTCCCATCATTGGTGTCAGTGGGGGGAATAGTGTCCCATCATTGGTGTCAGTGGGAGGAATAGTGTCCCATCATTGGTGTCAATGGGAGGAATAGTGTCCCATCATTGGTGTCAATGGGAGGAATAGTGCCTCATCATTGGCATCACTGGGAGGAATGGTGCCTCAACATTGGAAGGTGGGAGGAATAGTGTCCCATCATTGGCGTCAGTGGGAGGAATAGTGTCCCATCACTGGCGTCAGTGGGAGGAATAGTGTCCCATCACTGGCGTCAGTGGGAGGAATAGTGTCCCATCACTGGCGTCAGTGGGAGGAATAGTGTCCCATCACTGGCGTCAGTGGGAGGAATAGTGTCCCATCATTGGCGTCAGTGGGAGGAATAGTGCCTCATCATTGGCGTCAGTGGGAGGAATAGTGTCCCATCATTGGCGTCAGTGAGAGGAATAGTGCCTCATCATTGGCGTCAGTGGGAGGAATAGTGTCCCATCATTGGCGTCAGTGGGAGGAATAGTACCTCATCATTGGCGTCAGTGGGAGGAATAGTGCCTCATCATTGGCGTCAGTGGGAGGAATAGTGTCCCATCATTGGCGTCAGTGGGAGGAATAGTGTCCCATCATTGGCGTCAGTGGGAGGAATAGTGCCTCATCATTGGCGTCAGTGGGAGGAATAGTGTCCCATCATTGGCGTCAGTGGGAGGAATAGTGTCCCATCATTGGCGTCAGTGGG
>NW_027507686.1:11509247-11574247 GCF_037356315.1 Lithobates pipiens | reverse complement strand
CGATTTCAAAATGTGGTCCACAACCAGTTTATATGGGTATGATGGTTTTTAAACAAACCTTTGGTCGTACAGTGCATCCATTTGGTGGTGAATACTTAAGGCTTAGATCAAGAGTGCAATAAAAGAGGGCTTTATGGCTTTGAAAACCAGGGATTGTTCATTGATACAATGATTTTCCGCAGGGAACTAGAAACTCTCTGCCTGTCCCATGAGCCCTGGGGCTGCTGGGATCTCTGTCAGAAGAACTGACAATCTAAAAATGAGAAAAGCTGACAACTATAGAGGGAGTATAAAGATGACAGTAGTAATAACGGATACAAATTGTGGATTTTATCTAATAATGTATATTGTAGGGCTAGTTTAAAGAAAAAAAAAAGAAAAAACTAAAACAGGGCTAAGCCGGTGAAGAAAAAAAAAAAGGTGAGGAAGAAAAAAGAAGAAAATCTATGTATTCTTCTGTGTGATTGAAAACCCTTTCTTCCCCCCTCTGGCCGAATACACCAATCTTTCAATTGAGGCCTCACAGTCAGAGCCTATTGAAGGAAACTTCCTGTGGATTGACTCACGCTGTAGAGTCACAAGCAATGGGTTGGCCAGCCAAAGTGAAGTGCAGACTATTAATAAAAAATAATTTCCTTATTTTTTCGGAAGTAAACCAACAGGCTTTCTGCTGCATTTCTCCGAGATTATTACATTTTTTTTTTTTTTGTAGGTCTTAGATGCAAGGCAGAAAATGCAGATCTATCCAATAATTTGTTCTTATTCTGAAGTAGCAAATCTTGCTTTTAAGTCTGCAAAGGCCCCTCATTAGTCAAACCACTGCTACCCAAAATTCTGCATAAAAGCAGGATTTAAAGCTACTAGTTAATAGGTCTTTTCCTCAAAATAGTCAAAAGGGGAGGTGTGCCACGGAGGGCAGAGAGGCCAGGTCAGATCTAGAATGCATTAGGGTGGATGGAGGTACGAAGAGAGTCTTGGATTGAGTAGGGCGGAAGGATGGTTGACAGAGATAGAGGTTATGTGAGATGTACTTTAGACTTAAGTTCTGAGGCAGGGAAAGAGCAGATCGAAAAGTAGGGATACAGGAACATCCATATCAGTGGGAGGGTATTTTCTTCCAGGGATATATCCACCACTATTCCCTCTACATCCTACAACTAGAGACATCACCCACTGGTAGTCAGTCCTGTGATCCAAAACAGCAAAAATTTGGCCAGCACACCAAATGTTAATGACCTCAAGTCTTTAATGAAATCCTAGTTGTAATGATTCCCTTACCTCCATCTCCATGATCCTCTACCATCATCTTGAGAAAGGGGACCACAGTGTTCCTGAAATGTCAGTTGTTTTATATATTATCTTTTGCAAAAGCGATGTTGTCATTACAACTAAGATTTCAGTAAAGACTTGAGGTCATTAAGATTTGGTGTGCTGGCCATTTTTTTTTTTTTGCTATTTTGGGTTTTCTCTGTATTTCGATTGGCCATGAATCCTCCTCAAGACATTTAAGGGCTGACTTACTAAAACTGGAGAGTGCAAAATCTGGGGCATATCTACATAGAATAATGTGGAAAAAAATTATTAAAATTTCTTCATTTTCTTTTGAAATCTTCCATTTGAAGCATTTCAGCCTACAAGGCCTTAGTCATAACCATGGTTATGACTAAGGCTTTATAGGCTAAAAAGCATCAACTGATTTAATCAGCATTTGTTCACTGTGGCTATTCAATCAAATTAAGAAATTTTAAGAGCAACAACCGGAGTGCGGATAATTTTTTCTACATTGCTCTACTCAGCTAGCGACTGTGGATCGAGCACCTGGGAGCTCTGCTATCTATGTGGTGTATGGGTAGTAGCACTGACTTTTCTGTTTATATCCCTACATAGAAACCAGTCAGCTTCCAAGTTTTTTTTTGTCAAAGCTTAATTAAACACCTAACATGAAGCTGATTGGCTACCATGCACAGCTGCACCTGATTTTGCACTCTCCAGCAGTGATAGCTGATGCTCCATTTTTTGGGGGGGGGGGGGCAGCAAATAACCCCCCCCCCCCCTCCACCAGGTCTGTACTTACCCCATCCAGGTCATGGGCGGCTTCCCTGGCTTCTCATCCTGGCCAATTCAGTCTTAAGAACCACTTCCTGTCCTGATTGGCCGGTAGGAGAAGCAGGAAGACAATAGCGAACGTTGATTTGCAACCTTTTTGAAGCTAATTAGAGCCTTCGGGCTCTAATCATATACTTAAAAAAAAAGCTCATAGAAATCTATGCGTCCATCTCCCTGCATGGAGATTAGGGGGCGACGCCCCTGCACCCTTTATAGACCAGTAGCCGCTGCTCTCCGGTTTTAGTAAATTAAACCTTGTAAGTGGAGGTGCGGGATGGATTAGTGTTCAGTCTTGTGATCCAGACACCCATGCTGACATCACGTGTGGGTTTGCACTCCATAAGAAATGACAGCCTTTATTGCAGATGTAAAATACAGGTTGTTCTAAGAACAGCCTAAACCTGTGACTGGGCAACAGAGGAGAGGCAACACACTGAAAAAGTCAACATACTGTTCCCCTCTCATCAAAGAAAGACTCGAGTGTTATAGATAGACAGCATTGTGCAAAGCAATAGAGCCCTGACTGGCTGAGAGTTTTGCCCTTCCCTCGTACTACTCATGTAGATCAGGGTTTCTCAACCAGGGTTCCATGGACTCCTAGTGCTCCTCCAGAGGTTTCTTGGGGTTCCTTGAGCAATGGGCAATTTATGCCTCTCAATTAAGTTCCTACTGACACCATTGATCTTTTTAGCTATCTGTAAGGGGGTAACTCTTACCAATGACCATCATACTAATGTATCATGAGTTGTAGATATAGTAATTTTAGTAGCGTTATCTTGAGCCTGGAAAGTCATTTCAAGGGTTCCTCTGTGTTGAAAAAGGCTGGTGTAGACTGAGCAGCTGCACAAGAGCCCCTCAAACTAACAGGCCCCAATACTGCTGTCCCAAAGACATGGACTTCCGTTTCTAGTAATGATCAATGATTATGTCCAAATGTGGCCAAGTGGCTATATTAGGTCAATGATGTCCCCAACTTCCCTTTGTTACTTGCGGCTACAGGGCAGAGATGTTCGGCCCGGTGGCCTGCTATCATGTGATAGCTTCCTGCAAGTTTGGGAAAAACTGTAACCCTATTGGACCGAAACCTTAGCTCATCATTATTCATTTCCAAGGCAGACAATTATTCACGAGGCTCCAAATGTGTTCCTAATGTGTCATATCCTGAGGCCGCGTACACACGCGGGGACTGTTCGCCCAACTTTGTCCGTCAAACAGTTTCGGCAAACAGTCCGCCCAAAATTAGCATGGACGGACATGGCCACACACGACGTACGAACAGTTTGCTGAAACCGTGCGCGATGACGTGAACGGCACGTACGACGGGACGCAAAATACGACGTCCTATACATTGCATTACAACTTTCGGCGTGTAAATCCTTTCTGAGCATGCGCGGAACTTAGTTTGACGAACAAGCCTACACACGAGGGGACTGTTCGCTGAAACCAAGTTTCAGCGGACAGTTTTTCGGAAATTCCGAAAAACCTTGTTCAGCAAACTGTTCGCTGAAACTGTCCGCTGAAAGCCCACACACGGGCGGACTGTCCGCCGAAACACTGTTCAGCGGACAAAGTTGGGCGAACAGTCCCCGCGTGTGTACGCGGCCTGATGGTTTCCACTTTTGGAAATCAAAGTGTTACTTTGCCGACAATAAAATAACCTGGGAACGTGATTTACTTAACTTATTTTTTTTTTCTTCTGTAACAAAACGAAGTTCATGGGGGGCCCATTTGCCGTGGCTCGACTAACGACTTTCAACCTGGTAACAATGCAAATTACACGGGCGTCTACCTCTTCCAGCCCATCGAAAAGCAGTTAGAATGCGCGGAAACGCTCACTTTGCAGTTATCAAGCGTAACCAACGCTAATCGTCCAGCAACCTAAACACACAAAAGAGACTGTGTAGGCTGCCGTGAAAAAAAGGCAACTATACATATTCCAGAAATTCTTAAAATGTTTGTGTATTGTTGTTTGTCGAAATCTTCACTATGAAACTGTGTTTTACTCTCCTAATTGCTCCGAGTCCGGCTGTATTATGCCGTTGAGGAAAAGTGACGTTTTTCTACGGCGGCAGGAAAATTGCTGAACCGCAACATGTAATAACTGATAAAGTGGTTTAAAATAAGCGGGTATAGGAAAACAGGTGCGGGGTTCTGCTAAAGCGATCTGCGCCAACTGAGACTCTAAAACACTCTTATTCAAAGGACTTCAAACGGTCTGCAATTTGTTAAGTGAGATTCCCTGATGGACGGGCTTTATATGCAAATATATGCTTTTAAAAAAAAAAATCAAGCTGAGTTTCTAAGGATTTTGTTAAAAGCCGAACAAAACATCCCAAGTAGTTAATGGGAAGAAAAAGAAAAAAAACTTTTGCATGTATATTGTAACTGCTATGCGCCAGGGGTATCAAAAGCCAATTTTTTATTTTATTTTTTAGGTTTTTGGATAGAGTAATTTTTATTTGGGGAGATTCATCCTCTCTATTTGTCCTGGAGACTATTTTCACCAGGCTTGAAAGTTAGGGAAAATCCCAAATTTTGAATTCCAATTGGAACACATGGTGACCGGCCATACACTGAGCAAATTGCTGTTGGTTCTTGATGAACCAGCCGAAATTTGCTTCAGGGATGGCCCTGTCGACCCCCTCCAGCCTGATAGCCTTCAATGGAAAAAATCAAAGGAGCTGGGTGGAAAATTGTCCACCGAATAGGGGCTGTCAGCAGGGCAGGACTTACCATTGGGCTTGACTGGGCTCAAGCCCATGGGCCCCGCCCAATAGTTGGCCCCGCCGAGATACATAGACGACTCCGAGTGTACTTGGCTCAGCTCCGCTCACAGTCACACCCAGTCCCGACCTATGATGGACATAACACAGGGAATGGGCCTGACTGTGAGCCAAGCACACTACTCTCGACTCCGCTCGGGACTGCGAGAGCCACAGAGAGGACCTAAGAGCCGCCGAAATGACCCGAGAGCCGCCGAGATACACAGGACCCTGTATCTCGGCGGCACCATTTTTAAACTTCAAGACTGCATTGACAAAGCTGCAAATGGCACTGGGGCAAGGCTGTAAATGACAAGGCTACACTGACAAGGTTGCAAATGACACTGCCAGGCTGCATTGATGGGCATTTAAATGTAAGTTTTTTAACTTAAAATTCCCTCCTTAACTTGGGGTGCGTGTTATACGCTGGCGTGAGTTATATGCCGATAAGTACGATAATGTATAGAAGGTAGGGCCCGAAAGTGACTCAGGGGCCCCCACCACCCTAAGTCCTGCCCTGGCTGTCAGAATACAAAAGTTGGCACTGGAGATTCGGACATCTTGCCCTGTATAGAGGTAATGGAGGAATCTATCAGTTCATGGTCAACTTAAGAGGAGGACTCTGAAAAGTCAAACATTGTTCCTTGTGGCTGTGTCTTACTTAGGAGGGTTCTACATTCTAAAGCCTTGTACACACGATCGGACTTTCCGCCAACAAAACCTGGGAATTTTGTTCGAAGGGCTCCAACTTGTCTTGCATACACACGGTTACACAAATGTTGGCCAACAATTACGAACGTAGTGACGTATGTGACGTACAAGACGTACGTGATATCTCCATTATGAATGCTAGTTTCACAAGACCGAGCACTTCCGGCTCGTCCTTGATTCCGAGCATGCCTGTTTGTAATTTGGACTTTTGTCCGACGGACTTGTGTACACACGATTGGAAAGTCTGGCAAAAAAAATTTGTTGGTGGAAAATTTGAAAACATGCTAGCCAACATTTGTTGGTGGAAAGTTCGACAACAAATGTCCTGTGGAGCATACACATCGAGCTAACATCCAATATTTCCCATTGGAAATTCTGATCATGTGTACGAGGGCGTAAGAGTGGTCAGCCAGCAGCAACTGTTACAACACTTCCAGAATAGATTTCCATTATGGACATATCTAACCTCGGTGTTTTGTCTACAGCATAGAAAGTGAAGGCAAATCTTCTCAATGGGTCATGGAGGGAAAAAAAAAAAAACTGAACACCTCTGTGAGGAGAGATAGTCTTTCTGAAAGATCTATATTTGACACTTCTGGAAGAGTACATGGCATCCTCAGCTCAAGCTTTTTCAGTTAGGTTGATAGGCACCTGGGATACGATATGTTGCCTACTCACTGCCTGATTTAACCCTGAAAAGGCTGAACCTTCACACTGCAACTGTATGCATTGGAGGATGGTTGTGGCATGGTACCATTAACTTTACTAAGCCACATTTAGTGGCGGCATTGCTGGCCAAATTTGGCAGGGGGTATAATTTCTGCATGTGTACAGCCCCAAGTGGCTGCATATCTTTGTTTAGGTGGGTGGGTGTCAGAACCACAGCTCGGTTTTAGCGACCCTTGTCTGCATGTCTGAACAAATCAAGCATTGTTCCTCGGGGGCGTGTCTTACTCTTTATAGGAGGATTCTGCTTTCTCAGAGTGGTCAGCCAACAGCAACTGTTGCAACACTTTCGGAATTTCTGCCAGTATTTCTATGGTATGCACAGAATCAGTATTGGGATGCGGTCATCCAGTGCCCAGGGAAAAGATGCCAAACTGCCCCCCTCCTCCTCACCATGATGTGAAAACTTAGAGGATCGAATGCCCAGCAGTCATTTGCTTGTCAAAATCACTGCCTCTGTCACTAGTGCTGTCAGCCTTGTAATAGAGGAAAGGAGCCCTCATCCCTTCAGTAAACCATTGCGTTCAGGGAAGCCGCCCCTCCTGCCCACTTCTTGTCCTGGCCCTGCACAGAATCCCTGCCAGGACTTCCAAAGTTTCCTGAAAAACGTGTGCTTGGACCAAAAGGTTATTTAAGATCCAGGCTTTTGGGTGGCTGGTGCTGTGACTTCAAACCAGATACCTGTGAGCAAGAGCTTTAATACTGAGGCTCGTTATCAGAATTTGTTGACCGGGATCACCTGACTATTCTCTCATTTTCCTTCTTCATTCCTGACCAGCACTGGTTTGCTACCCTCTGCTTGCACTCTGCAAAGACTCCTACCTGAACTTTTATATTCTCTCTTCTTAGGCCCAGTTTGCCTACTCGTTGCTGACTGCTCTGCACTCCCTGCCCACCAAGGGCCTCTGACTACACTCTGGCCTCCTGATGCCTCACCATAGCCCTCTTCTACTTGCTACCCTCTATTTTTGCAATCCCAGGCACCATAACTTAGTGCCAGTTCCTGTGAAGAGCTCCAGGGACCACTAAGACTTCCAGCCTATCTCTCCCATCAGGAGCCCAGGTGAAGATTTCATGCCCTGGCAGAGCCCGGGTCACCTACCAGCGGGTATCATAACAGCAACATTCATCAGAAGCAAAATTTTGTTAACAGCAACCACCCAAATGTGATGTGTACGGGGCACCACAATAGTACAGCCTCCCGAAATGTATCTTGAACAGTTGCAGAGGTAGCAAGATATTTTGCTTTCCTTCTTTAAAGTAAATGTAAACCAAATCACTAACATTTGAAGAGGTCCATCCCCTTTGGACACTATCAAGAATGAAGGATCCACGGAATGCAGTAGGGTCATAGGCACCTCGTTTGAGAGCTAAGTGTAGTGTGGTGTGGTGGGCAGTAAACACACAGAGTCCGAGATAGGCAATAGCAATATATGTTAACTAGGTCCGGCGGGTAGGCACAGCCATCTGGAGCCACTTACGAACAGTAACAGCAGTCTGTAGTCTTGAATGATGCCGACAGTATCTGCTAGGTTTGCAGTGATATTGGTATCGGTGCCGATACTGAGCACTTGCATTCCGGATTCCACCATCCCCGGCTCCTGATCTCACTGTGGGCAGCAATGGCTGTGTCTTGGGTTCCTCCTGCCCCTTCCATGGCCCTCTCCCCCCAGCCTCCAGTGGCTCTCTGAACCCCCTGACCACCCCATCCCCTGGTCCTGCTGTACTAGATTACCAATCCCCCAATGTCAGACAACGAAAAAGCTGCTTCACAGGGAGGGGGTCCAACAGTGAGGCAATTGGAACACAATTCCTCCCACTACCATCAATGATGGGGCACAATTCCTCTCAATGATGCCAACAATGAGGCCCAATGACACTAATGAGGGGACACAATTCCTCCCACTATCTTCAATGTTGGGGCACAATTCCTCTCAATGATGACAATGATGGGACACAATTCCTCCCACTATCTTCAATGTTTGGGGTACAATTCCTCTCAATGATGCCAATGATGGGACACAATTCCTCCCACTACCATCAATGATGGGGCACAATTCCTCTCAATGATGCCAACAATGAGGCCCAATGACACCAATGATGGGACACAATTCTTCCCACTACCATCAATGATGCCAACAATGAGGCCCAATGATACCAATTATGGGACACAATTCCTCCCACTATCATCAATGATGGGGCACAAGTCCTCTCAATGATGCCAACAATGAGGCCCAATGAAACCAATTATGGAACACAATTCCTCCCACTACCATCAATGATGGGGCACAATTCCTCGTAATGATGCCAACAATGAGGCCCAATGACACCAATGATGGGACACAATTGCTCCCACTACCATCAATGATGCCAACAATGAGGCCCAATGCCACCAAATATGGGACACAATTCCTCCCACTACTATCAATGATGGGGCACAATTCCTCTCAATGATGCCAACAATGAGGCCCAATGCCACCAAAGATGGGACACAATTCCTCCTACTACCACCAATGATGCCAACAATGAGGCCCAATGCCACCAATGATGGGACACAATTCCTCCTACTACCATCAATGATGCCAACAATGAGGCCCAATGCCACCAATGATGGGACACAGTTCCTCCCCCTACCATCAATGATGCCAACAATGAGGCCCAATGACACCAATTATGGGGCACAATTCCTCCCACTACTATCAATGATGGGGCACAATTCCTCTCAATGATGCCAACAATGAGGCCCAATGACACCAATGATGGGACACAATTCCTCCCACTACCATCAATGATGGGGTACGATTCCTCTCAATAATGCCAACAATGAGGCCCAATGACACCAATGATGGGGCACAATTCCTCCCACTACCATCAATGATGCCAACAATAAGGCCCAATGCCACCAATTATCGGACACAATTCCTCCTACTGTCATCAATGATGGGGCACAATTCCTCTTAATTATGCCAGCAAGGAGGCTCAACGACACCAATGATAGGACACAATTCCTCCCACTACCATCAATGATGGGGCACAATTCCTCTCAATGATGCCAACAATGAGGCCCAATGACACTAATGAGGGGACACAATTCCTCCCACTATCTTCAATGTTGGGGCACAATTCCTCTCAATGATGCCAATGATGGGACACAATTCCTCCCACTACCATCAATGATGGGGCACAATTCCTCTCAATGATGCCAACAATGAGGCCCAATGACACCAATGATGGGACACAATTCCTCCCACTACTATCAATGATGCCAACAATGAGGCCCAATGATACCAATTATGGGACACAATTCCTCCCACTATCATCAATGATGGGGCACAAATCCTCTCAATGATGCCAACAATGAGGCCCAATGAAACCAATTATGGAACACGATTCCTCCCACTACCATCAATGATGGGGCACAATTCCTTTCAATGATGCCAACAATGAGGCCCAATGACACCAATGATGGGACACAATTGCTCCCACTACCATCAATGATGCCAACAATGAGGCCCAATGCCACCAAATATGGGACACAATTCCTCCCACTACTATCAATGATGGGGCACAATTCCTCTCAATGATGCCAACAATGAGGCCCAATGCCACCAAAGATGGGACACAATTCCTCCTACTACCATCAATGATGCCAACAATGAGGCCCAATGCCACCAATGATGGGACACAGTTCCTCCCCCTACCATCAATGATGCCAACAATGAGGCCCAATTACACCAATTATGGGGCACAATTCCTCCCACTACTATCAATGATGGGGCACAATTCCTCTCAATAATGCCAACAATGAGACCTAATGACACCAATGATGGGGCACAATTCCTCCCACTACCATCAATGATGCCAACAATAAGGCCCAATGCCACCAATTATCGGACACAATTCCTCCTACTGTCATCAATGATGGGGCACAATTCCTCTTAATTATGCCAGCAAGGAGGCTCAATGACACTAATGATGGGACACAATTCCTCCCACTACCATCAATGATGCCAACAATGAGACCCAACGACACCAATGATAGGACACAATTCCTCCCACTACCATCAATGATGGGGCACTGTTTCTCTTCTTCTTTTTTTTTCCCTCTGCCGTCAGGACCTTTTCCACTTCCACTGGCCACGTTCCGGCCCCCCTAAAGTCTGAAGGACAGTAAACTGGCCCTTTGTTTAGAAAGTTTGGAGACACCTAGTCTAGAGCGCAGCTGGGGAGTGAGTGCATGTAGACAGGAAGTGGCTGCCGGGAGGCTGGAGGAGCTCAGCAGCAGCTGAGATGAAAAAAAGCATAAAAAATGGCAAAATCTGTATTTTATGAAAGCAAAAAAAAAAAAGGTACTGGTTTATAATACACAGTGCTTTAGCAAACGAAATATCATTTAGGTAGATGAGGTCTGACAGTCTATCGCTTTATGGAAGAGAGAAACATGAGCCCGTGCCAATGAATTAATGAGGCCTCACACCCAAAGCACCCCTTCCCAAATGGCAGCGACAATACCCGCTCGCAGAGTCGTGTCGATCTCAGGCAAACAGGAAACAGCGTGGACAATATTCCATATCACAGAATGAAAAGCTGCATATGGTACTCAGCAATAACAGCTGAGCTCTTAAAAAAAAAAAAAAAAAAAGAAAGAAAAAAAAAAAAAGAAAAAACACCCCGCTGCTTTGCATTTAACTAAACCTGATAGCAAGCAAAACCACGAGCAGCTCCGCCATGTAAAATATTGTTTTTTACTACGAAATCCTGTTTATTATCCTCTGAAATCACAGGCTGCCAATCCAAACACTTGGCGTGATAACACCGCGCTTAAAAAAAAAAAAAAAAAAAAGATATATATATAAAATTTACTTTTTTTTTTTTTTTTTTTTTTTTTTACGCGAACAAGCCGTGATGTGTTTACAATAATAACATGTTTATGAAATAAAATATTCCATGCATTTAGAAATGAGATTATAGTGTATGTAAGAATACAAAAGGACGGAATAAAAAAAAAAAAAATACAGGCGGTAGATTTTCACTGTCTTCACTCTGGATATCTTATATGAGTCGAGAGGGGTGAAAAAAAAAAAAAAAAGTAAATAAATTAAAATAAATAAACGTAAATAAAAATAAAATGAAACAGGATTTTGTAGCTTGATAACTTAATGTGTAGGAAGATTTATTTAGTTCTTTGGATAACACATATTAAAAATTTACATCGGACGCCTAAAAACGCCACTTTTTTTGGTATTCAGGCTTTTATTTTATTTTTTATTTTTTTAATCAATCTAAATGCAGCCCATTGTTTTTAACCCAGGCCTGTCTACACAGGCGCATAAACTTGTGCTGCATAAAGATCAGTAAAAATAAAATATGAGTCGAGGTGGATGGAAAGAAAATAAAAATAAACAAAGTAAATAAAAAATAAAAAAAGAAGCTGGACTTTGTAGCTTGTTAATTTAATGTGTAGAAAGGTTTATGTTCTTTGGATACACATATTAATAATTTATATTGTATGCCTAAAAATGCTAAATTGTTCGGTTATTCAGGCTTTTGGGGGGTTGTTTTTTTTAAACCAATCTAATTGCAGCCCATTGTTTCTAACGGGCCTGTATACACGGGTGCGCAAACTTGTGCTGCATATAGAACAGCAAAAATAAAATATGAGTCAAGGCGGATATAAATAAAAAAAATAAAAGTGAATAAAAAATAAATAAGTATAAATAAAATGAATAAAATGAAGCAGGACTTCCTATTAATAATTTACATTGGATACCTAAAAACGCCACTTTTTAAGGTATTCAGACTTTTGGGGGGTTATTTTTATTAATTTTTTTTAAACCAATCTAATTGCAACCCATTGTTTCTAATGGGCCTGTATACATGGGTGCGCAAACTTGCGCTGCATATAGATCAGAAAAAATAAAATATGAGTCGGGGCAGATAAAAAAAAAAAGTAAAGAAAAATAAAATGAAGCATTATTAATAATAATTAATAATTTACATTGGATGCCTAAAAACACCACATTTTTTGGTATTCAAGCTTTTGAGGGTTTTTTTTTTTTTTTTAACCTAATCTAAATGTAGCCAATTGTTTCTCACGGGCCTGTACACACGGGTGCGCAAACTTGTTCTGCATATAGATCAGCAAAAATAAAATATGAGTCAAGGCGGAAAAAAATAAAAAAATAAAAGTGAATAAAAAAGAAATAAATATAAATAAAATTTATAAAATTAAGCAGGACTTCCTATTAATAATTTACATTGGATGGTGGTTGTTTTTTAATTGTATTTTTTTATTTTTAACCATCTAAATCCAACCCATTGTTTCTAATGGCCCTGTATACACAGGTGCGCAAACTTGTGCTGCGCATAGATCAGCAAAAATAAAATATGAGTCGAGGCGGATAAAAATATAAAAATAAAAGTAAATATAAAATAAATAAATAATAAAAATAAAACGAAGCAGGACTTCCTATTAATAATTTACATTTTAAATACATTTTGGTATTCAGGCTTTTTTTTTTTTTTTTTGAACGGATCTAAATGCAGTTTATTATTTTTAATGGAGCTATACACATAGGCACACAAACTTTTGCTGCAGGTAGATCAGTAAACTCAAAATATCAGTCGAGGTGGATGAAAAAAAATACATAAATAAAAATAAATAAAATTAAACAGGAATTTATAGCTTGTTAACTTAATGTGTAGGAAGATTTATGTTCTGTGGATAACACATATTAATAATTTACATTGGATGCCTAAAAATGCCATAATATTGTTAATTTAAGTTGTTTTAAAAAAAAATAAAAAAATATTATTTCTAGACCCTTCCTATGATGTGGTGACAACTCTCCCAATTGCGCTCCTGTGTTGTCACCCTATCACATGCAGCGCTGGCGGAGCCTCCCTGCACATTGGACAGGCATGGCCTGCCGGTGACACCATCTGGAAGCTGATCCAGGGAAACGTTTAGCAGCTGATGGTGAAGTGAGTGCATGTAGACAGGAAGTGGCTGAAAGAAGCTGGAGGCGATCAGCAGCACTGAGCAGACATGTGCAATTTGTTTTCGTTAAAAATTCGTTTTTTTTCGATATAAGCCGACATATCTGTCCATTTGGAAATATTCAAATTAACGAAAACCCATTTAACTAACTTTTCCGAAATCTGAAAATCAGAATATTCGGAAATTCGAAAATTCAGAAATTCAGGAAAAAAATTACTAATGATAGCAATTTTTTAATGTATGTATTTATTTTATTTTTTTAAGGAAATTGATCCAAATTGGGTTCAGACCTACTCTAATGCTGATAATTAATTTGCATATATATATATATATATATATATATTACTTTCTCTGGCCCTTCCTTCTTTCCTCATGAAGATGCTAATGATATTTTAAAAGTAATAATATTATTCAAAATAATGTCAAAATAAATAATAATGAATAAATACATTTAAAAATAATAATATTATTTAAAATCATTTAAAAATAAATAATAATGAATAAATACATTTCAAAATAATAATATTATTCAAAATAATTTAAAAATAAATAATACTGAATAAATACATTTAAAAATAATAATATTATTCAAAATAATTTAAAAATAAATAATAATAAATAAATACATTTAAAAATAATAATATTATTAAAAATAATTTAAAAATAAATAATAATAAATGAATACATTTAAAAATAATAATATTATTCAAAATAATTTAAAAATAAATAATAATGAATAAATACATTTAAAATAATAATATTAATATAATCCCTGCATGGTGTGAGTAGACCTTGCTGTAGGTGTTCCCACAAGAAAGAAGAGGTGGGGAAATTCATCATTATGTAAAGGTGTTTTTATTTTATTTTATTTTTTTAATAGATGGGGGAGGGCCACTGCTGGATGGAACTGCATTGTGTGTAGCAGCTTTCTTTATATTTTTCAGCTGTCAGCCTGATGACTAGCTTTGCGCATAGGCTTCTTTTTTGGCATGCTGTCGCAAAAAGTTCAATCCAGCCGGTTGCCCCGCGCTTCCCACACGTTGCAAAGGAGCTCAAGTATCTTTTTCAGCTATGAGTGCATTTTGCCGCACGTTTTTTTTTTTTTTTTGGAGCGCCAATCGCACGTCTTGTCGCCTCTGGGGTACCATTAACAGTTGACGGAACGGCAAGTGCCACACGTGTATTTTTCTCCTTCGATAGCCCGAGCCCAGACCAAGTTGGCAGATACTGTAGGGACTTCTGACTTTCCACTGATGTTCCTGATCTCCCTACTGGTGCCAGGTTGGTGACTCGAAGTAATAAGGTCAGAGGACGGGCATAACAGAAGACCAGGAACCCTTGTTCACCATGCTTGGGGCGCACTCTAAGCACAGAAAAATCAGTCGCCCATGCCAGTCCTCTTCCTTTCTGTTAAAAGGGACCAGCAGGGTTTAACAGCAGCGCCAATTTTTTATTTATTTTTGCCCGTTGATCGCTCAGCAGTGTCTACACTGTATCATTACACTCTGGAACCCCAATATGTCATTCACTCTGGAACCCCGAGATGTCATTTACTCTGGAACCCCAATATGTCATTCACTCTGGAACCCCGATATGTCATTCACTCTGGAACCCCGAGATGTCATTCACTCTGGAACCCCGATATGTCATTCACTCTGGAACCCCGATATGTCATTCACTCTGGAACCCCGATATGTCATTCACTCTGGAACACCGATATGTCATTCACTCTGAAACCCCGATATGTCATTCACTCTGGAACCCCGATATGTCATTCACTCTGGAACCCCAATATGTCATTCACTCTGGAACCCCAATATATCATTCACTCTGGAACCCCAATATGTAATTCATCAGTCACCATGCCGGCCCTCTTTCTTCAATACTCCAAGCCGGCAGATAGGGACTTCTGACTTTCCACTGATGTTCCTGATGTGCCTACCGATCCCAGGTTGGTGACTCAACGTAATAAGAGGACGGGCATAACTGAAGACCAGGCAGCCTTCTTGAGTGTGCTTGGAGGGCAATATCAACAGAGAAACCTCAATCACCCATGGACGCATGCTGGTCCTCTTCCTTCCTGTTACTAGGAACTGGCTGGGCAGGAAGGGATTAAAAAGCTGCGCCAAATATATATATATTTTTGCCCAGCAGTGTCTATACTGTGATATTCCACTCTACTTTGCTCAGATTCGTCATTCATTGGCCACCATGCCGGTTCTCTTCCTTCAATACCCCAAGCCCAAAACAAGTTGGCAGATAGGGACTTCTGACTTTACTCAGATGTTCAAGATCTGCCTAGCGGTCTTAAGCTTGGTGACTCAAAGTACCAGGGCAAGAGGATGGGCATAACAGAAGACCGGGCAGCCTTGTTCAGCATGCTTGGAATGCACACTCAACACAGAATCCTCAATCTTCCATTGACACATGCCGGTCCTCTTCCTTTCTCTTAATAGGAACTGGCTGGGCAGCAAGAGGTTACACTGCAGCGCCAATTTGTTTTGCCCCATGGACGCATGCCGGTCCTCTTCCTTCCTCTTACTAGGAACTGGCTGGGCAGGAAGGGGTGAAAAAACAGCACCAAATATTTTTTTTTGTTGCCCCGTTGTTCGCTCAGCAGTGTCTATACTGTGATATTCCACTCTACTTTGCCCTAGATTCGTCATTCATCGGCCACCATGCTGGTCCTCTTCCTTCAATACCCCAAGCCCAGACCAATAAGGCAGATAGGGACTTCTGATATTACTCAGATGTTCCTGATCTGCCTACAGGTCTCAAGCGTGGTGACTCAAAGTACCAGGGCAAGAGGACGAGCCTAACAGAAGAACAGACAGCCTTGTTCAGCATTCTTGGAGCGCACTCTCAGCACAGAAACCTCAGTCTTCCATTGACACATGCCAGTCCTCTTCATTTTTCTTAATAGGAACTGGATGGACAGCAAGGGGTTAAAAAGCAGCACCAATTTGTTTTGCCCTGTTGATCACTCAGCAGTGGCTACACTGTATCATTACCCTCTGATTTGCAGTTGTCATTCATCAGCCACCATGCTGGTTCTCTTCCTTCAATACCCCAAGCTCAGACCAAGTAGGCAGATATGGACTTCTGATATTACTCAGATGTTGCTGATCTGCCTACAGGTCTCAAGCTTGGTGATTCAAAGTACCAGGGCAAGAGGACGGGCCTAACAGAGAACCAGGTAGCCTTCACCGTGCTTTGAGCGCACTCTTAACACAGAAACCTCAGTCGCCCACGGGCGTATGCCGGTCCTCTTCCTTCCCGTTACTAAGAACTGGCCGGGCAGGAAGGGGTTAAACAGCAGTGCCAATTTTTTTAATTATTCCCCCCCACCCCCGCGCTGATCACTCAGCAGTGTCTACACTGTATCATTCCGCTCCAAAACCCCGATCTGGCATTAGAAAAAGCGTTTTGCTTTTAAGTCAGGCGACACATTGCGAGTCACATGACCTCCCACGCCTGACCCCCTCCTCTCCGTCAAAACTGCATACCGTACCAAGGCCCCGTTGCAAAGTTTTTGGCTCTCACAACAAGGAGCAGCTGGGCCAAGCTACCAGGGAATGATAATGACCTCAGAAATCTGCTGTTAGCTCTACAACAATAGGGTGTTCAGTCTAGTGGAAAATTGCGTTCATCAGCTAGCTCTGCTCAGTTACTAATTGACATTGCCAAATATTTTAAGAACAATTGGAATGCACAAGAAAAAAAAAAAAAATGAAGATCTTAATCCTCCAGTTTAATTTTTTTTTTTTTTTATAATTTTTTTTTTTTTCAGTCTTCTCAAAAATCTATCATCCAACCCCCCCAACCAAAGCTGACGTTTAAAGCAGAACTCCAGACCACCCTTCGGTCTTGCACCGCTGTACACTCCCCCGTCCTGGACTGAAACGGCTTACTCTGATTTCACTTGCACACTGTGAGCTCCCCACAATGTGCGCTAAAAGCCGCAGAGAGTCAGATAGAGCCCCACCTCGTTTTCTGGCTGGAGGGGGAGCGGCATCATCTAGCGCTTATCCTCTTATTTCCTTCATTGGATTTCATTGGTGGAGGCTCAGCCTGAGAAGTGGGCGTTACCTAGGGGGCGGTCTGTATGTACAGCGCCTTGAAAAAGTATTCATACCCCCTGAAATGTTCCACATTTTGCCATGTTACAACCAAAACCGTAAATGTATTTTATTGGGATTTTATATGATAGACCAGGGATATGCAATTAGTGGACCTCCAGCTGTTGCAGAACTACAAGTCCCATAAGGCATAACAAGACTCTGACAGCCACAAGCATGACACCCAGAGGCAGAGGCATGATGGGACTTGTAGTTTTGCAACAGCTGGAGGTCCGCTAATTGCAGATCCCTGTGATAGACCAACACAAAGGGGCACATAATTGAGAAATTGTTTTCAACATTTTTTTTTACAAATAAATATGGGAAAAGTGTGGGGGGGGGGGCATTTGTATTCACCAACCTTTTCTCTGATACCCCTAACTAAAATCTACTGCAACCAATTGCCTTCAGAAATCTCCTAATTCGTAAAAAGAGTCCACCTGTGTGTGATTTCATCTCAGTGTAAATACAGCTGTTCTGTGAAGCCCTCAGAGGTTTGTTAGAGAACCTTAAACTGGCTACACATTATACAATTTTCTTATTCAATTTCCTTTAGATTTACCGCCTGATTGCATACAATTTGAAAGTGTTTAGGTTTGACCTCATATTATCATAATCTAAAGGAAAATTGTATAATGTATGGCCAGCCTTAGTGAACAAACAGCATCATAAAGGCCAAGGAGCACACCAGACAGGTCAGGGATAAAGTTGTGGAGAAGTGTAAAGCAGGGTTAGGTTATAAAAACATATCCCAAGCTTTGAACATCTCACGGAGCTCTGTTCAATCCATCATCCGAAAATGGAAAGAGTATGGCACAACTGCAAACCTACCAAGACATGGCCGTCCACCTAAACTGACCGGCCGGGCAAGGAGAGCATTTATCAGAGAAGAGCCAAGAGGTCCATGGTAACTCTGGATGAGCTGCAGAGATCCACAGCTCAGGGGGGAGAATCTGTCCACAGGACAACTATTAGTCGTCTCTCCACAAATCTGAACTTTATGGAAGAGTGGCAAGAAGAAAGACATTGCTGAAAGTCATAAGAAGTCCTGTTTGCAGTTTGTGAGATGCCATGTGGGGGACACAGCAAACATGTGGAAGAAGGTGATCTGGTCAGAGGAGGCCAAAATTGAACTTTTTGGCCTAAAAGCAAAATACTATGTGTGGCGGAAAACATCACTCTGAACACACCATCCCCACTGTGAAACATGGTGGTGGCAGCATCATGTGGTGAGGATGCTTTTCTTCAGCAGGGACATGAAAGCTGGTCAGAGTTGATGGGATGATGGATGGAGACAAATACAGGGCAATCTTAGAAGAAAACCTGTTAGAGTCTGCAGAAGACTTGAGACCGGGGCGGAGGTTCACCTTCCAGCGGGACAACGACCCGAAACATCCAGCCAGAGCTTCAATGGAATGGTCCAGTTGTTCAGGAACTACAATTCCCATCATGCCCAGAGTTTTAGAATGCCTCATGGGGAAGTGTAGTTCCGCAACAGCTTGAGGGCCATAGTTTGGAGATCCCTGGTTTAGATCAAAGCATATTCATGTGTTAGAATGGCCCAGTCACAGGCCAGACCTAAATCCAATTGAGAATCTGTGGCAAGACTTGAAAATTGCTGTTCACAGACATTCTCCATCCAATCTGACAGAGCTTGAGATATTTTGCAAAGAAGAATGGGCAAAAATCCCAATAAAATACATTTAGGTTTTTGGTTGTAACATGACAAATGTGGAAAATTTCACAGGGTATGAATACTTTTTCAAGGCACTGTAATTGCAGCCTGCCTAGAAACACCCACTCCTCCAGACTGATACCCACCCATCGAGGCATTTTTATATTTGCATAACTCCTCCCACCATGCATAGAACACGTTCACACACTAGAGGGTCCATTTATAAAGATAATTAACAATAATAATTAAAGTGTTACTAAATCCACACCAGTAAAATCAGTCTTTATATGCAGTAAAGCATGCTTGTTATACTCACTGTGGAACCTAAGGGGTTAATCCTCTGCATTGTGTAAAAAGGCTGTTTTATCGTGTCTTCTCTGATCCTCCCCTTCTTTTACTGTCCCCATATGCTGATACTACAGAGCATTGGGGGCATTTTGCACATGCTCAGTTTGGTGTGTATTGCTAGAGCAGGGGTCTCAAACCAGGTGTTACAAAACTACAAGTCCCATCATGCCTCTGCCTTTGGGAGTCATGCTTGTAACTGTCAGCCTTGCAATGACTCATGGGACTTGTAATTTTGCAACAGCTGGAGGCCTGCCAGTTTGAGACCCCTGTGCTAGAGAGTTTTTTTTATTTTTTATTTTGGGAAGGTGCATGTGATCAGCACAGGGCCAATCAGCACTGGGTCAGGGGTCCTGCAGCCTCATAGGACAATCAGAGGCGAATGAAAACTCCTCCTACAAGCTTTAACAAGACACTGATAGACGTCACAAGAAAAGGTATTAAGCAGTTTATATTTAGTAAAATAATTGCATTTTCATGTTCTTTGTACTGTGGGAGACCAGATATAGTGAATGCAGGGTCCTGGGTTTAGTAACACTTTCATTAAAATAATGTTATCAATAATAACTAATGAATCCAGTAAAACTGCTGGTACATTCGTTCTGAGCAAATGGGGCAACATGAGTGGGCATGCCCCACCCATGAGCACTGGTACGCCCCACCCATGAACACTGGCATGCCCCACCCATGAACACTGGCATGCCCCACCCAGGAGCACTGGTGTTTCCCACCCATGAGCACTGGTGTTTCCCACCCATGAGCACTGGTTTTTCCCACCCATGAGCACTGGCGCGCCCTACCCATGAGCACTGGCGTTCCCCACCCATGAGCACTGGCGTGCCCTACCCATGCGCACTGGCGTTCCCCACCCATGAGCACTGGCGCGCCCTACCCATGAGCACTGGTGTTCCCCACCCATGAGCACTGGCGTGCCCTACCCATGCGCACTGGCGTTCCCCACCCAGGAGCACTGGTGTTTCCCACCCATGAGCACTGGTGTTTCCCACCCATGAGCACTGGCGCGCCCTACCCATGAGCACTGGCGTTCCCCACCCATGAGCACTGGCGTGCCCCACCCATGAGCACTGGTATTTCCCACCCATGATCACTGGCGCGCCCTACCCATGAGCACTGGTGTGCCCCACCTATGAGCACTGGCTAGCCCTACCCATGAGCACTGGTGTTTCCCACCCATGAGCACTGGCTTGCCCCACCCATGAGCACTGGTGTTTCCCACTCATGATAACTGGCATGCCCCACCCATGAGCACTGGTGTTCCCCACCCATGAGCACTGGTGCGCCCCACCCATGAGCACTGGTGTTCCCCACCCATAAGCACTGGCTTGCCCCACCCATGAGCACTGGTGTTTTCCACCCATGAGAACTGGCATGCCCCACCCATGAGCACTGGTGTTCCCCACCCATGAGCACTAACCTGCCCCACCCATGAGCACTGGTGCTCCCCTGTATTGGGCAACCATGAGCAGCACAGATACCACGTGAACTACTCTGATGAGAGTATGTAAAAAAAAAAAAACAATTGTGTAAAAAAAAAGAAAAAAAATGTAAAGAAAGAAAAATGAAATTAAAAATTGTTTATTTATTATAAATACTGTCACTAGCCAGTATCCCTGATCACTGCCACACCAGGTATACGATGCTGCTGTACGGCACTGGTGAGAGTATGTAAAAAAAATTATATTGTATATTAATTGCATTTCTTAATTTTACAAAAAATTGTGACAAAAAATTTGAACAAAAGGAGGTAATTTGGGGGGTATTTTTTTACTGTCCTGGCATTTTAGGGTTTCAAGCAATGAGATCGGCCCTCTGTACATCAGGATTGATCAGTTTTCGAATATATATCCCATAGTTTGTATAAATTTCACACAGACTAAACAATATACGGTTATTTTCACCAAAAGAAATGTAGCAGAATCCATTTTGACCTAAATTTAGAAAGAAAGGCTATTTATTTACAAAATTTTCGAACAGAAATTAAGAAAAGGTGTTTTTTTTTTTTCGATTTTTCAGTATATTTTTGTTTATATAGCCAAAAAAAAAAAAAAAAAACCAGTGGTGATCAAATACCACCAAAAGAAAACTCTATTTGTGTGGAAAAAAATTATAAAAATGTAATTTGTGTACAGTGTTGTTGCATGACTGCGCAATTGCCAGTTAAAGTAGCGCAGCGCTGAATAGAAAAAAAAATGGCCTGAACATAAAAGGGAGGTAAAAACTTCTGGAGGTCAGGTGGTTAAAAAAAAAAAATCGGAACATGTTGATGAAGGGGAAAGAGGGCAGGATAAAATACAAGCAGATTAATTGTGAATGCTAATGTGTACGTGTTATCTGAAAACACCTCTCTGCCCATGTGGAAGAAAAGATCTAATGGAATCTGTGATGTCAGTGGAAGCCACCAAGCTTTGTATCTAGCCACCACTAGCGATTAGCTGAGTTTTGATCCAAATTTTGGCCAAACCTGGAAAACTTTCCTGGTTTGGCTTTTCCAGGTCTTGGCCAAACCTGGAAAAGTGGAAACTTTCACATGATGGCATCCCCGTTGGCTCATTGAGCTGTGAGCGAGAGGTTCCCCAAACTGTAGTTGCATGTAACAAGGGCAAGGGCATGCTCAGGACATCACTGACCTAATATGGTCATATTAGTTCAAAGACATCACGAGCATCCCCTTTGTTTATATGCAGGTGGGGGGGGGGGGGGGGGGTGGAGGATTCCCCACCACGTGTGGTTCATTGGGCCAGCAATTTGGAGCGAAGACTCAGAGCAAACCCAAGCTTACCCTTGGTCGCCACCACAGCCTTTGGAGCTTGGAGAAGAAGTGGGACCGTTGGTTCAGTGAGCTGTGGGCGAGAGCTTCCCCAACCTTTAGCTGCACATAACAAAAGGGTGGGTATTCTCATGACATCATTGACCTAATATGGCCTTTTGGCCATATTAGGACAAGGTCAAGGACCTAATAGGGACATGTGGCCATATTAGGACAAGGTCAAGGACCTACATGTGGCCATATTAGGACAAGGTCAAGGACCTACATGTGGCCATATTAGGACAAGGTCAAGGACCTACATGTGGCCATATTAGGACAAGGTCAAGGACCTAATAGGGACATGTGGCCATATTAGGACAAGGTCAAGGACCTACATGTGGCCATATTAGGACAAGGTCAAGGACCTACATGTGGCCATATTAGGACAAAGTCAAGGACCTACATGTGGCCATATTAGGACAAGGTCAAGGACCTACATGTGGCCATATTAGGACAAGGTCAAGGACCTACATGTGGCCATATTAGGACAAGGTCAAGGACCTACATGTGGCCTCATTAGGACAAGGTCAAGGACCTACATGTGGCCATATTAGGTGAATGATGTCACGAGCATCCGCTTTGTATAAATGCAGGTGTGGGATGGAGGATCCCCCCACCTGTGGCTCATTGGGCCACTAATTTGGGAGAAAACCCAGCTCATCCCTGGCCACCACCCCCAACCTTTGAAGCTTAGAGGAGAAGAAGGGATCTAGTAGTCACAAGTTTCTAAAAATAAGTTTTGGGCAGGTTTTCTATTATGGCTTTTCAAGCTAAGAATTTACACCTACTTAGATGCATCTTCTCCAAAGACCCATAACACTTTCATTTTGGTCATGACCCTAACTACTGGTTCTCAGTCTGGTTACCTAGAAAAAAGGTGGCTGTCACATGATCGCATCCCCGTTTTCTCAGTGAGCTGTGGGCGAGAGATTCCCCAACCTGTAACTGCACATAACAAAGTGGTGCTCCTGACATCACTGACCTAATATGGCCTCATGTTAGGACAAGGTCATGGACCTAATAGGGATCAGTCACCTGATCAATCACTTGTCCTACGTGGTGTTCGTGAGCAACTGAATTCTCTACCCAAGACCTCAGAAAAGGAAACCCCGTGCGTTGCATAAACCATATGAAGTCATTTTAAAGTGGAACCCCCCCCCCCCCCCCCCAAAAAAAAAACAGAGCCTTCTTGCTTTTCTGAGTAACATCTAATCCACCATCCTGGTGGTTGATGCTCAAGTTTCCCTGGTCGTTTATGGTGTCCTATCCAAGTGGCACTCCCTGTGGATTTCCAGCATCTCCCTGGACAGAGGCCCTGGCTGGGTAATTAGCCGCAGGCTTGCCTTTTGGTAAACGCGCATTCTATGTGGTGGAGCTGCACTGTCTTAGCCCTTGTACACACGGTCGGAGATTCCTGACGGAATGTTTCCTATCGGACCGTTTTGTCGGATATTCCGACTGTGTGTGGTCTCCATCGGACTGTTTCCGTCTGAATATCCGACGGACCAAGTTTTCCAACTTGCCGGTAAAATTTTCCGACAAAATGCTCCGATCGGACATACTCCGATCATGTGTAGAAAAATCCGATCGGACAAAGTGCCACGCATGCTCAGATCAAATTCCTAGACCAAAGCTATTGGCTACTAGCCTGAACGTAGTCCCGTCGTAACGAAATAACGTCATCACGTTATGTACAATCGGAATTTCTGACAATTTAGTCCGACCATGTGTATGCAACATCACTTCCGGACCTCTTCCGGAATGAATCCGTCGGAATTACTCCAACGGATTTGGTTGTCGGAATCTCCGACCGTGTGTACAAGGGCTAAGAGGCATCTGTCAGGGTGGTAACTTGTATTCCCATATGTTCCATCATCACCCGTCATCACGTTATGTACAATCGGATTTTCCGACAACTTTGTCCAACCGTGTGTATGCAACAGTTTCGGACAAAATCCATTGGACAAAATCCAACGGATTTGGTTGTCAGAATGTCCGACCGTGTGTACAAGGGCTTTGAGAGGCGCATTTCACTAATGCCCCGTACACACGAGAGGACTTATGTCCGACAGACCTCCAAAGGAGTTCCGCCGGAGTTCCGACAGAGTTCCGACGGAGTTCTGGTGGACTTTTCGACCGAACGGACTTGGACACACACCATCACACCAAACTCCGACGGAGTCGAACATGATGACGTACGACTGGATTTGAATAAGGAAGTTCATAGCCAGTAGCCAATAGCTGCCCTAGCGTCGGTTTTAGTCCGTCGGAGTAGCATACACACGAGCGGATTTTTCGAAGGGGACCGGGTCCGGTGGAGTTCCGTCGGGAAAATTTGAAGCATGCTTCATTTCTAAAGTCCGTCAGACTTTAGCGAAGCTAAAGTCCGTTGCAGCCCACACACGATCGAATAGTCTGACGGAATCAGTCCGTCGGACTTTGGATGTCGAAAAGTCCGCTCGTGTGTACGCGGCCTAAGGAACTAAATTGATGTTCCAAATAGACTATTGACCAATTTTCACGTTATTTGTGGTTTAGTTCACTCACCTTTATTGCCGGGACTATTTTATTTATATATATATTTTATTTTAGCGCTGTAACGTTGTATTAGGGGGCGATGATGTTATGAGCATCCCCTTTGTATACATGCAGGTGTGAGATGGAGGATCCCCCACCTATGGCTCATCGGGCCAACAATTCGGAGCGAACCCAACTCAGAGCAAACCCGAAGCTCATCCCTGGTCACCGCCGCCCAGCCTACGGAGCTTGGAGAAGAAGAGGGAACCCCACAAGATCCGTAAAAACAAGGCACGCTTTGGAGAGTTTGTAGGTTTGCTATTATGGTTTTTTCAAAGCTCAAGACTTTACCCGTACTTTTAGTCGCCACCTGCACAGATGCATCTACTACAAAGACCCACGACACTTTTATTTCAGACATGACCCTCCCCCTACTGGTTTCCAGTCTAGTTACATATAAATAAGTGGGCCCACCTCCCCCTCTTACCCTTTCATCCCCCTTTCACAGAGAATTACATCAGGTAACAAAAGCTTTGGCCGTTTCTCATTATAAGACCCACTTCGGAGGTAATTTCGTGAGCTGTTGTCAAATGTGAAATCTACTATGAATTTAGCCTTACTGAGAGCTCTACTTAAGTTTAAAAAAAAAAAAAAAAAAAAGAATTCCTCGCTCCGAATTTTTTTAGACATAGTTTCTCAGGCCCCTTCTGACCTGTTCTTTCTAAAGCAAGTGATACAAGCGGCATGCTATAAAGATGCACTTCAAGGGACCGGGGAGGATTTGGTTGGCTTTTAGTGGTTCCTGAGTTTAGGCTAAAATATGTTTTATTGTGCCCTGTAATGAAGGCACTAGATTATGCACTTAAAAAAAAAAAAAAAAGGCGCAGTCGTAGCATAAAGGAGGCAGTTTTGGGAAATTAGTCGTTAAGGCCAAATTTATACGCGACGGGGAAAAAGCGCGGAGCGATCGTCAATATTTACTAGGAAATATGAAGATACGGGTGGCGTGGGGAGCGCCGGGAGCTGTGACCGGCGAAAATTAACAAGGCCCGGTACTGCACTAAGGCTGTAAAATATTACGACCGCACTTTTGGTTTCGAACAAAGCTGAAAGTTTGAAAACTTTTTTTGTACTTTGTTTTGATGAAATCGAGAACGCTTCTCTATCTTATGTGGGGGGGGGGAGGGGGGCTTCATCAGACGGGTGGGCTGTTGGATTCAGCACCATTGTGAGATGATGGCCGGTTAAGCTTTCACACCTATGGAGCAGAGCAATTTTTATATTTCTTTTATAGGCCTATTGATTTGGTAATAACTTTGTTGTTTTTTATTTTTTTTTAAATAACAAAGTAACATATATAAGGATAAGCTGGGTCGGGGCCGAAAAAAAATAAAAAAATAAATAAGGATTTTTTGCAAGCTGGGTTTCGTCATTGACCTGACGCGGTTAATGTCACGACCCTCAGAGAAGAGGTAATATGTTGTCGCTTTTTCACCTTGTGGTAATGAATGAAAATGTAAATAGAGTTAGTTCCCCCACAAACGGGGTTTTTAGGCAGCAAGAGACAGTAATAGAAGCCAATAGAAGTAGTATAAAAGGTATTTTAATATTAATTGGTAAAAACAAACATGAGCTTCACCTGAACACTTATATAACAGACAAAATCATGTATATAAAGTACATATAATGTCGCATGGAAGTATAATAACAGACGCAGCTATGTTACACTGTATGGGTAGATAACAGTGAAAGCATAAAACTAACGCGTTTCAACCCCGGAGGGGGTCTTCTTCAGAGGTGGTAGTACGATGATGTACTTCCAGGTAGGTAAGGTGGATTATAGTGCTTCGAATAAAATTCCCCCATAGGGCAATATCTCAATCTCCTTTTACGCATCTGGAGTGGTACCTGGTCCATATGTGTTGCCAAGATGCCAGGGGGAAGAGGAGGCAGCGTCACAAACCCACTGGCGTGACTCGCGGGAGGTCACACTATTACCTTGCCCCCCAGAAAAGGAAAATCCGGGGGATAGGTGCGAGTAAGGGTACACCGATGATATGGTGAGTCACACCTGGATTGTAAGACCTAGTGGGAGACTGTTCCAGAAGGTAAAGATGAGGGACGGTGACTTAAGCGTTAGTCCACAAGGGGTAACTGGCGCAGTCCCTATAACGTGTTTTCTGGAGTCCGATCAAACAGGTACAGGTTTCTTTCCTCCTGGATGAATGTGGGGGAACTAACTCTATTTGTATCTACTTGGGGTGAGCAGCACCCTCCTAGCTCTTTGCAGCACTATGTTCTTCTTTGATTGTTATGAATGAAAATGTTTCCAATAATCCAAATTCGTCAGACTTTTGTCGCGTACACACGATCGGAATTTTCGTTGGGAAAAATCTCTGATGGTTTTTCCGACGGAATTCTGATGGGATTCCGGTCAAGCTTGGCTCGCATACACACGGCGACACACATAAGTTCTCGGAGCTTTCGAGCATCAAGAACGCGGTGACGTACAACACTACGACGAGCTGAGAAAATTAAGTTCAATGCTTCCGAGCATGTGTCAGATTGTTTCCGAGCGTGCGTAGGAATTTGTACAGACGATTGGAACTTTTTCCGACCTGAAAAATTGAGAACCTGCTATCAATTTTTTGCTGGCCGAAATTCCGACAGCATACACACGATCGCATTTTCCGACCAAAAGCTTTCATCTGAGCTGGCGGAATTTCTGATCGTGTGTACGGGGCATATCACCATGGGCAGAGCTGCTGATAAGGCAGTACAGCCGCCCCTCCCTTACTGGACACATCAGTTCAAATGGGGGTCCGGGCTGAGCAGGAAGGTTGGCTGTATTCTCTTATTGGAGACATCGATACCCTTCTGCATCCCCCTGCAGCGCTGCCAGCTCCTCCTCCTCTTTTTCCCTTCTGCAGCACTGCAGGGGGATTGGTCCTTCCACCTGCTGCCCTCCCCCCCCCCCCCCGTGCCCCTTTTCCCCGCGAGGTTTCCCATCTCTCCTCTCCCAATGGCAACTGCTACTGGCTCAAAGGGGGATATTTCAGGATGGGGAGTGGGGGGGAAGTGCAAGTGCAAGTAAATATGTAATTTACTGGAAGTAAGCTCTGCTGTTTTTTTTTTCTTACCTGCAAGGTAAAAGCATAATGTGCTAGGATGCATCTCATACTAGCACATTATGTAACACTTAGCTGCAAACAAAGCCCTCATCGCCCCTGCTGGAGGCCGCATCCATCTTCCCCCCTCTTCCTTCCGGGTCCACAGGCTCCAGCTCCGTGACTGGCCAAAGCCACGTGACGTCACTCCTGCGCAGGTGCGCGGGAGCTGCCGGCCATGGCACAGGGCTCTACAGAACTGGCACCTCAAAATGCATGCGCGGATGACGTAATCAGTGCAGTATACAATAAATATCTCCTAATTCCTCCCAATAACACCAATGATGGGACACAATTCCTCCCACTACCATCAATGATGGGGCACAATTTCTCTCAATGGTGCCAACAATGATGCCCAATGACACCAATGATGGGGCACAATTCCTCTCAATGACACCAATGATGGGGCACAATTCCTCCCAATGACACCAATGATGGGGCACAATTCCTCTCAATGACACCAACGATGGGGCACAATTCCTCTCAACGACACCAATGATGGGGCACAATTCCTCCCAATGACACCAATGATGGGGTACAATTCCTCCCAATGATACCAACGATGGGGCACAATTCCTCCCAATGACACCAATGATGGGGCACGATTCCTCCCACTTCCATCAATGATGGGGCACAATTCCTCCCACTTCCATCAATGATGGGGCACAATTCCTCCCAATAACCCCAATGATGGGACAAAATTCCTCCCAATGACACCAATGATGGGGCACAAGTCCTTCCAATGACACTAACGATGGGGCACAATTCCTCCCAATGACACCAATGATGGGGCACAAGTCCTTCCAATGACACTAACGATGGGGCACAATTCCTCCCAATGACACCAATGACAGGGTACAATTTCTCCAAAATGACACTAACAATGAGGCCCAATGACACCAATGATGGGGAATGATGGGGCACTATTTCTCCCATTGACACCAATGATGGGGCACTATTTCTCCCGTTGACACCAATGATGGGGCTGTTTTTTTCCCACTGTCGTCGGGACCTTTTCTACTTCCACGGGCCACAGTCTGCCCCCCCCCCCTTCCCCCTTTAAAATCTGAAGGACGGTAAACTGGCCCTTTGTTTTGGAAGTTTGGAGACCCCTGAATTAGACTAAGGGGGCAGTCGGGGGACAGTAAAACCACAGCTCTTCCACCTATTTTTACCACTCTCTGGCTGCATGTGTGAATGAGCCCCTATATGATTCTGTTACTTTCTTTTCAACGTTGCGCTTTTTTGAGACGCTAAAAAAAAAAAAAAACGATAAAAAATGCATTTAAAAGTTTACATTTTAGGGCTCATGCATGCCGGCGCAACATACGCTGCATTCATATCAGTAAGAGGTAAGCATGCATCTGTGAAGAGGGGGGCGGGAGTGGGGGTTAGATTGGGTCAGAAGAAGGGGGCAAAAAGGATAAGTGCACTTTATTTTTAAATTGCACTTATCCTTTAAAAAAAAAAAAGACTTTTTCTCATCTGGAAAGTCAGACAACAATCCATAATGCGGCGATACACAGTTGTAGTTGGCGGAGCGGGGGGGGGGGGGGGGGGAAGTGATACGACATCGTCAATGACCTTTATAGATCTGTGTAATATTCCGCGTCTCTAATTTCCGTCGGGTCATGTGTCAATCGGGAGCTAGCAAAACCTCCAGATGTAACCATCATAATGCACAAAGCAGATGCGATGGAAAGTGTAATCACATTATCCTAGTGAGATGTGACATTTTTTTTTTTTTTTTTTAATCATACTGCTCTTAAAGGAAAAGTCCACTTTTAAAAAAAAAAAAGCATCATTGCTACACAAGATATTTTGTAACTTAATGCTATAAAAATAATGTTTTTTTTTTTATACCTATCAATAAAGATTAAACTGCCACTTCCTTGCCCCCCCCCCCCCATGGCAATACACGCCCCCAGAGATCTCACGCTCTGTGATTGGCTCTATGTTTTTACAAATATTTTTTTTTTTTTACAACACTGAGACAGAGAAAGTTATAGAAGAAGCGGAACCTTAGCGCTCCTATTTCTTTCAATTTAGAGGGAACCTTTCAGTCATTTTAAAAGTCTGCCTGAATAATTCCTGACATGTTCCCATATACAGGAACAGTATTATCTTTCAAAAATGTTCCTGCTTTTATCATTCAAAAGTCATCCTTGAGCTCCGGGGCTAGTGACTTTGCCAAGGCTGGGGTGATGTCATCGGTATGTTGCAGGCTGGAGGACGTATTTCCCCAATCTCCTCTACCAGTGATCAGACCAGTGGCGGCCCTCTGTCTCTTTGCCCCCCATACCAACCCCCACCCCCCAATTAAGAGGGAAGAAGAAAGAAAAAAAGAAGAAATAAGAGGGAAAATAGAAGAAAGAAGAGGAAGTAGGAAGAAAGAAGAAAAAGAAGAGGAAGAAGGAAAAAGAAAGAAGAAAAAAAAGAAGAAACAAGGGAATGAAGGAAGAAAGAAGAAAAAAGAAGAGAGTGAGGGAAGAAAAAAGAAAAAGGAAGAAGAAGAAAAAAAAAAAGAGGACGAAGAAAGAGGAAAAAAGAGGAAGAAGATGAAGAAAGAAGAAGAGGAAGAAAGAAGAAGAAAGAAAGAAGAGGAAGAATGAAGAAGAAAGAAAAAAGATAAAAGAAGAGGAAGAAGGAAGAAGACGAAGAAAGAAGAAAAAGAAGAGGAAGAGGAAGAAGGAAAAAGAAAGAAAAAAATAAGAAACAAGAGGATGAAGGAAGAAGAAAGAAGAGGAAAAGGAAGAAGAAGAAGAAGAGGAAGAAGAAAGAAGAAAGAAAGAAAAGAAGAGGAAAAAGATGAAGAAAGAAGAAAAAGAAGAGGAAGAGAAAGAAGAAAGAAGAGGAAAAGGAAGAAGAAAGAACAAAAGAAGAAAGAAGAGGAAGAAGGAAGAAGACGAAGAAAGAAGAAAAAGAAGAGGAAGAGGAAGAAGGAAAAAGAAAGAAAAAAATAAGAAACAATAGGATGAAGGAAGAAGAAAGAAGAGGAAAAGGAAGAAGAAGAAGAAGAGGAAGAAGAAAGAAGAAAGAAAGAAAAGAAGAGGAAAAAGATGAAGAAAGAAGAAAAAGAAGAGGAAGAGAAAGAAGGAAGAGGAAAGAAAGAAGAAGAAGAAAAAAAGATCAAAGAAAAGGGAGAAGGAAGAAGAAAGAAAGGGAAAATTAAGAAGTAAGAAGAGGAAGAAGGAAGAAGAAAAAAGAGGAAGAAGATGAAGAAACAGGAGGAAGAAGGACGAAGAAAGAAAAAAGAAGAAAGAAGAGGAAGAGGGAAGAAGAAAGAAAGAAGAGTTAGAATGAAGAAGAAAGAAAAAAGAAGAAAGAAGAGGAAGAAGGAAGAATAAAGCAGTAAGAAGGAAGAAGAAAGAAGAGGAAAAGGAAGAATAAAGCAGTAAGAAGGAAGAAGAAAGAAGAGGAAAAGGAAGAAGAAAAAAAAGGAAGAAAGAAGAGGAAAGAAGAAGATGAAGAAATAAGAAAAAGAAGAGGAAGAAGGAAAAAGAAAGAGGAAGAAAGAAAAAAGAAGAGGAAGAAGAAAGCAAAAAGAAGAGGAAGAAAAAAGAATAGGAAGAGGAAGAAGAAAGAAAAAAGAAGAGAAAGAGGAAGAAAAAAGAAAAGGAAGAGGAGGAAGAAATAAAAAAGAAGAGCAAGTTGTCGTTGTCATACTCAGTGACTGTCTCTTTTTTTTAAACGAAACATCAGATTCCACCATAAATATGGCTGTAAACAAACAATATTTGGTAATGGCCAGGAACGGAGCTGTGCATATGGAGGGTGACCATAGGTCAGCTGGAACATATGCTGATGTTTGTGCTTAAGAACGAAGATAACACATATAACCTATATACATCAATGAGAGTATAAACACATCTGACACTTCATTAGAGCAGATAGAGTGTACCAGAGAAGACTCACTATATGACTTAAGATAAATATATATATATATATATATATATATATATATATATATATATATATATATATATATATATATATATATATATTTATATCTCTCTCTCTCTCTCTATATATATATATATATAGATAGATAGATAGATAGATAGATAGATAGATAGATAGATAGATAGATAGATAGATAGATAGATAGATAGATAGATAGATAGATAGATAGATAGATATAGATATATATAGATATGTACATATATACAGTATATGTATTTATACTTACATAGGTTGATAGAGATACAGAGATGGATGGATGGAAGAACGGATGCGGTTCTAACCTTGTGGCAAGGTTGGTGAAGGTTCTTTTCTGTTCCACCATGACAGGAACTCCTGCACAAAGCCCTGACCTCAACCCTACTGAACACCTTTCGAATAAATTGGAACACCAATTGTGAGCCAGGTCTTTCCATCCAACCTCAGTACCTGATCTCACAAATTCTCTTTAGCTGTAATTACTCAAAGCAGAAGCCGATCTGCAGGTTCCAGGCACTGGATGTCCACTGGCACCCACCAATCGTTAGGCAGAGATACAGAATGGAGCTCTGCTTATGTAAACTAGGCAGAGATCCGTTTTGACAGGAGGGGGGGGGGGGAGCAAGGGCTCAAAATCCATCACTTCCATTAGTAAAAGCACCTCACACAGTACACAAAAACACTGGTTAGGCACACAGTTTACTCTATGATTGCCCAAGATATTTAACCCCTTCCCAGCCCATGTCATTAATACAGTGACGTGTGTATTTTTTTTAGCACTGATCACTGTATTAGTGTCCCTGGTTCCCACAAAGTGTCAAAAGTGTCAGTTAGTGTCCGATTGTCTGCCGCAATAATCGCAGTCGCTGATTGCCACCATTACTAGTAAATAAAATACATAAAAAATCCAGTATATATCCCATAGTTTGTAGACGCTATAACTTTTGCGCAAACCAACCAACATACGTTTATTGGGATTTTTTTGTTTTTTTCAAAAAATATGCAACAGAATACATATTGGTCTAAATTTATGAAGAAATTGTTTTTTTTTTTTTTTATCAAATAATTTTTATTTTTATTTTTTATAGTTATACAAACAAAAACATTTTGTCAGGATTTTTTTTTTTACCATTTTTTATTGGATGTGTTTTATAGCAGAGAGTAAAAAAAAATATTTTATTTTTTTTCTTTCAAAATTGTCGTTTTTTTTTTCTTTTCTTTTTTATAGCGCAAAAAAAAAACAAAAAAAACAAACAAAACACGGTGGTGATCAAATACCACCAAAACAAAGCTGTATTTGTGGGAAAAAAGGGAGATAAATTGTATTTGGGTAGAGCGTCGCGCAATTGTCAGTTAAAGTAACATAGTGCCGTATTGGAAAAAAAAAATGCCCTGGTCATGAATGGGGGTAAATCTTCCGGAGGTTAAGTGGATATATATATATATATATATATATATATATATATATATATATATATATATATATATATACTATATGTATTTTATATATATATATATATATATATATATATATATATATATATATATATATATATATATATATATATATATATATATATATATATATATATATATAATTTTTCTGCACATCTTTGCACTGTTACACTGTTTTCTTAAACATGTTGAAATATGTGGAAAGAGGACGGAAGGTGCTTTTTTTGCCTAAGAATTTTTATATTTTTCTACTCCGGTTCATTGATTTTTACATCCTCAATTTAGATCAGTTTACAAATTAGATCATTTTCCATTTCCTAACAAATAAACTTATAATGTACTCGCTTTTTTTCAGAAAAAGTCTGAGAAGCACCTAAAAGCTCACAGCTGTAGTCCAAGGTGAAAGACACATATCGTTGAGCCTATTTTAATACAACACATACTAATACAGCTAGGCTTGTGTGAATGAGGCCCCCGCGCTTCAAATGGCTCCAGGATGGTAACCGGGGATATTCTAATGTGACTGTAGAATAATCGAGTGATCTGATGGGTTGTAAGGTTGGATAGGGGTGAAAAAAATCAATGCAGTCCCAACTAAGAAGAAGCAGCAGGATGCAAAATGCTAAAATGGTAACCCTGGCTCATTCTCCGACCGGTAGGGCATGGAAATCTTTCAAGCAGTCTATGCCTTCAATTTCTTTTATATCTATTGTAACGACTGAATGACTGTTTTTACAGCCCAAGCTGTATCAGATAATTAGTAAATGCGTTCTATGTAGTGGCCATACTCGGGAACTTGCCGGTGATGCCGGCTTCTTGCTCAGGTTGCCGGCCTCGTTGACCCCTCTGCTTGGTTCTCCAGCTTCTTGCTAATTCTCAAGAGTCACTGCAGCGTCAATCCTTCCAGGTAGACCAGGGGCCGGGATAGCTGCTGTGTTCTATATAGTGGCCATACTCGGGAACTTGCCGGTGATGCCGGCTTCTTGCTCAGGTTGCCGGCCTCGTTGACCCCTCTGCTTGGTTCTCAAGCTTCTTGCTAATTCTCAAGAGTCACTGCAGCGTCAATCCTCCCAGGTAGACCAGGGGCCGGGATAGCTGCTGTGTTCTATGTAGTGGCCATACTCGGGAACTTGCCGGAGATGCCGGCTTCTTGCTCAGGTTGCCGGCCTCGTTGACCCCTCTGCTTGGTTCTCCAGCTTCTTGCTAATTCTCAAGAGTCACTGCAGCGTCAATCCTCCCAGGTAGACCAGGGGCCAGGATAGCTGCTGGAGAGGAGGATTCTACACTTTACTTTACTTTGGTTACTTTACTGGTTACTTTACTTAACCAATGGAAGTCTACTCTGGGTGGAGGCTAGCATACAAGACCAGAGACGGGAAGAAAGAGAAGCTACCTTCGTGCCTTCAAGTGGGCACCTCAATGAGAAGGAGGTCTGTAAGAGCTTTGAGGGGAAAATAGGTAGGCTTATGCCGCGTACACGCGATCGAATTGACCACAGTACGCAGTACACAGTAATGGACTGGAGGGGGGGGGGGTATCCATGCCGTTTTTTTCCTTTAGAAATGTAATTTTGCTGTGGTATTGTTCTAAAAACAGAAAAAATGCGCTACTTTACAGGCAGACTAAGGACACCCCCCCCCCCCCCGGGCATGATATTTAAAGGAATATTTAATTTCACCCGGGTCCCCATACACTTTTTATGGCAATAACTTGCATATAAGCCTTTAAAATTAGCACTTTTGGTTTTTCGTGTTAGTGTCCCATAAACTTTAATGGCGTTTCACTGTTTTCGAATTTGCCGCAAACACTGCATATTGTTCGCTGTTGGGCAAACGGGCGAACACCGGATGTTCAAGTCGAACTTACGCATCGGGCCCAATACTAAACACTACTTAGCTAGTATGAGTGCCTGCACCTTGTCTTCATCTCAGCTTCCTGTAATCCCCTGCACAGTTGACTGGTAGAGGCAGGGTTGGCATTTTGAACCATTTAGGTCGATCAACTTAAAATTTCTAGCTTTGCAATTGGAGAAGAGAGGGGTGACTTTCTGAACAGCTGGAGGGCCACCAGTTTGAGACCCCTGCACTATATTGTCAAAAGTATTGGGGCACCTGCCTTTACACGCTCATGGACTTTAATGGCATCCCAGTCTTTGTCCGATAGTAGTAGTGTAGTGTTCAATTTTGAGTTGGCCTATGGCTATAACAGCTTTAGCTATTCTGGGAAGGCTGTCCACAAGGTTTAGGAGTGTGTCTAGCGGAATGTTTGGCCATTCTTCCAGAGACGTATTTGTGAGGTTAGGCACTGATGTTGGATGGGTAGGCCTGGCTTGCAGTATTCACTTTAATTCATCTCAAAAGTGTTCTATCGGGTTGAGGTCAGAACTCCATGCAAATCAGTCAAGTTCCTCCACCCCGAACTCGCTCATCCATGTCTTTATGGACCTTGCTTTGTGCACTGGTACGTAGTCATTTTGGAACAGGAAGGAGCCATCCCCAAACTGTTCCCACAAATTTGGTAATATGAAATTGCCCAAAATGCCTTGATATGCTGGCCTCTTAAGAGTTTCCTTCACTGGAACTAAGGGGCCAAACCCAACCCCTGAAAGATAACCCCACACTATAATCCCCCCTCCACCAAATGCTTTGGACCAGTGCACTAAGCAAGGTACATAAAGGCATGGATGAGCGAGTTTGGGGTGGAGGAACTTGACTGGCCTGCACAGAACCCTGACCTCAAGGCAACAGAACACGTTTGGGATGAATTAGAGTGGAGACTGGGAGCCAGGCCTTCTCGTTTAACATCAGTGCCTGACCTCACAAATGTGCTATTGGAACAATGGTCAAACATTCCCATAGACACATAGAAGCTGTTATAGCTGCAAAGGGTGGGCCAACTCAATATTGAACCCTACGGACTAAGACTGGGATGCCATTAAATTTCAGGTGCGTGTAAAGGCAGGCGTCCCAATACATCTGACAATATAATGTATTTCCACAAAACATTCCATGTACGTATCTGCATTTCAGTGATGCATTTAGCTTGTTGTTGTTGGCCGGACCATGACCAAGCTGTGTCTCTCAATGTCAATGGAGAAAAAGTCATATCACCAACATGGTCATTCTGTCTGGAATCAGATCAGCACATATTTCGATAAAACAGTCTACACATCTGCATGTCTGCGATGCATTTAGACAATAGTCTAGAGTTCGTCTTTAATCCAGTGGTCCATTAGAGAGCCATGTTATCCAGCAGACCCCTGACACCGGGCACGGCCCGCCTAAGCATTCCAGACTGTCTCGTATTGTTCAGACTAAATAGCAAAAATCAATGTTGCTCATAGTAACAGGTTATTCTGGTCTATGTCTTGATTTCCTCTCTCACCAGGTCTGCGGTATGATTACAGTATTAGTAAGAGCTTCTCTCTTTACAGACACAACTTTCAGCGGAACATTCAATGCTCAGCAGATATGGCTCAAACCGGCCTACACCCTACACTCACTAATGCTGCTATGAATGGACAGGCTCCTGAAACCAGCTGGAGACATTACCCAATAAATTGCCAATGGTTCCTGTCCATCGTGCCTGGGGACTTGGTTTTATTAATGATAAAGAGGTCCTGTTATGCAGTGTTTCAGGTTGGCAGGTTGAAGCTACTGCTGTAAATAAAAGAGATATAACTGGAGGGGGGATTATAACTGGAGGGGGGGATTATAACTGGAGGGGGGATTATAACTGGAGGGGAGGATTATAACTGGAGGGGGGATTATAGTGTGGGGTTATCTTTCAGGGTTTGGGTTTGGCCCCTTAGTCTAAATCGGGATTTCTTAACCATTTTACTCCAGAGGAACCCTCAAAATAATTTGCAGATCTCGTAGAACCCCTGATCAAACCAATTCATTGGTTGACAGTAGGGAGAATGCTCCTTACATTGGTGATCAGTGAGAAGAATGCTCCTTACATTGGTGGTCAGTGGGAAGAATGTTCCTTACATTGGTGATCAGTGAGAAGAATGCTCCTTACATTGGTGATCAGTGAGAAGAATGTTCCTTACATTGGTGATCAGTGAGAAGAATGCTCCTTACATTGGTGATCAGTGAGAAGAATGCCCCTTACATTGGTGGTCAGTGGGAAGAATGTTCCTTACATTGGTGATCAGTAGGAAGAATGCTCCTTACATTGGTGATCAGTGAGAAGAATGCCCCTTACATAGGTGGCCAGTGGGAAGAATGTTCCTTACATTGGTGATCAGTAGGAAGAATGCCCCTTACATTGGTGGTCAGTGAGAAAAATACCATTTATATTAATGGTCAATGAGAAGAATGGCCCTTACCCAAACCATACAGGCATCATGAAATGGAAGGTCAGTCAGCTACCACTCAAAGAGCCCCTAACAACTTCTGGAGGAACCCTAGAGTTCCAAAGAACCATGGTTGAGATTGGCTGGTCTAAATGCCATTTATATTAATGGTCAATGAGAAGAATGGCCCTTACATTGGTGGTCAGTGGAAAGAATATCCCTTACATTGGTGGTTGGTGGGAAGAATGCCCCCTTTACAGTGGTAGGTAGAATGCCAAAGCCAGCTAAAAAGGCAATTAATGTCATGCTGATGACTCTGCCAAGGGGCATTGGCACCCAAACCATACAGGCACCGTGAAATGGAAGGTCAGTCAGCTACCACTCAAAGAGCCCCTAAAAACCTCTGGAGGAACCCTAGAGTTCCACAGAGCCATGGTTGAGATTGGCTGATTTAAATGCACCATTCTAAGGGATCACGCACATGGACGCATTCGGACATACAGCACAAGAATTAAAGCGGAGTTCCACCCAAAAATAGAACTTCCGCTATAAGAGAAGGTGACCCCCTGACATGCCACATTTGGCATATAATTTTTTTGGGGGGGAAACCGGTACCTTCTTTTCAGAGGGTCCCAGCTCCCACTTCCTTCTGGTGCACCGCGGCACCGGAAGGGAGTTCAGCTCTCCCCCCTACCTCTCGGCAATCATCTGGGACACGTCACAGGTCCCAGATGATTGCCCGACCAGTCACGGCGCTTGCCGTGGCTCGCAAATGCACAATGGGTGCCCGGCCTTGAAGCCACAGCTGGGCACCCACAGTTACAATGCGGTGTTCTGCCAAAAACTGTCCCCCCATCGGATAGTGTCCGCCCCATACTGCGCAGGTGCAAAGCTTTCGCAGTACGGAGGACAAGGAGACTCCGAAAGTCTCCGAAGATGAACGGCGCTTGCGCACTTGCTAGTACCTTCTGCCCTGAGTCCAGGTTCAAGCCCCACCCAACATACGGTAGCACTTAGTAACAGTGCCCCTCGCAGGCTCACTTCGCTCGCCACGCTTCGGGCTCGGCCTCGCTTCGCTCTGCAATGTTTTATTCTAACTCTATGTCCACTTGGATGGTGGGGCTTGAACCTGAACTCAGGGCGCAGGTGCCATTTATCTTCGGAGATCTTCGTTGTCTCCTTGTCCTTTGTACAAGCGCAGTACAGGGCGGACACTATCCGACTGGGGACAGTATTCAACACAACACCGGCGCCACAGAGAGGAGCGGGGCTTTACACGCCCGCATCGCTGGACCCTGGGACAGGTGAGTGTCCGATTATTAGCTGCAGTATTTGTAGATGCTGACTTTTCATTTTCTTTTTTAAGCAGAACTCCGCTTTAAGCATAAATCTGCAACTGGGAGAGAGCAGAGCTTTGGGAGGGGCCAAGCAGGCTCCATCCACTACAGTATTTCTGTAGAAAACTACAGGAGGGGGTGGAGACGAGACCAGTCCCCCTGCACAAGGAGAGAGAGCAGCAGTGAGCGGTCTTTATTACAGGAAGTCTCACACTGGATTACTGCACAGATCTGGAAAAAATGCACAAAGCTCACCAAGAGAACATTTATTTAGCTTGTATTTCAGATCAAAACCAGGCATGTTTTCAGCCTCGGCTCTGCTTAAACACAGTAGGCTTTCAACTCAGCAGATGTAGTTATCATGGTAGGATTTTGGCCAGGTAGAGCAGGTTTTCATGATATACAACACATATGACTTTCCGATATCTGGCTATACAGGGCAGGTTTAGAATCCCATCAAGGTGTGTGGATAAACAGGACATATATTAAGGATGTCTTATAAATGTGCTAAACTGATTTTCAGGACATTGCGAGGAATTGTTTACCAGTGCAGGCTTTCAGAACACGGTAAAGCGATAAGATAATTGGAGTGTGGTTTCAGGATACCAAACAGAGCATGCATTCTCCACGTCATACAATCTTTTAGGTACAGGTCGGGTTTTTCTAAATGTCACACACATTTTCTGTAAATCATAAAAATTTGCCATTACCGCTCAACTGAACTTTCAGAATCGGCTAATTACATTTTAGGTGCATCTTAACAAAAAGTGTACAAGGCCTAACAGTTTGTTTTCTTATGAAAGCAGCCTCAGCCTAAGAAAGAAAAGCCTGTCCCATGCCAGCAAGCTGCAGTGTGGGACCCTTGCTCTTCGCAGAAGCGGTGGCCACCCTGCAGAGAGGTGTGGAAGCAGAGATCTGGCCCACCCTCTGCTGAGTAAGACCTGTAGCTCGGCAGCCGGCAAAGCCCATACTCTCTGTTGAGGTGTGGAAGCAGAAGTCTGGCCCACCCTCTGCTGAGTAAGACCTGTAGCTCGGCAGCCGGCAAAGCCCATACTCTCTGTTGAGGTGTGGAAGCAGAAGTCTGGTCCACCCTCTGCTGAGTAAGACCCATACCTCTGCAGCCAGCAAAGCCAAACTCCCTGTTAAGTTGTGGAAGCAGAGATCTCTCTGCAGAGGCCTAGCCCACCCTCTGCTGAGTAAGACCTATAGCTCTGCAGCTGGCAAAGCCCATACTCTCTGTTGAGGCGTGGAAGCGGAGATCTCTTTGCAGAGGTCTGGTCCTCTCTCTGCTGCAGCCAGAAAAGCCCACACTCCCTGTTGAGGTGTGGAAGCAGGGATCTCTCTGCAGAAGTCTGGTCCGCCCTCTGTAGCTCTGCAGTCAGCAAAGCCCATACTTTTCGTTGATTGTGGAGCTGTAGGTTTGATGCAACAGGCAGGGTGTGTCAGCCCTCAGTAGAGAGACCACTGCTTTCACACAGAAAGCCAGGGACTTTTCATTTTTGCAGCAGCATTCTGGCAGTGGACAGACTTTTTTTACTCAGGCTGTAGCTACTTTAATAAAAAAAAAAATGGGAGCTGTAGGAACTTGCACACCATTTGTTTTGATGCACCTGTAATGCATGTAGGTGCTTCAAACCAAGAGATCAGGTGGGCTTTATCACCTTCCCAGCTGACCAGCCTGCGCCCTTTTGAAAGGTTCTGAACGTCACGAGAAGGATCGGCGATCATGTGACCACTGATTGGTACATTGGCCGCCCAGTGACCCATTAATGCCCACCCTTTCGCCTCTACGCATATCTGTTACGCAGATGGCAACAGGTTAAACACCACAGGTTTTCAGATTACCCTAAATATTATATATATATATATATATATATATATATATATATATATTTATTTATTTATTTTCTTAATTATATATACTTATTTTCTAAATATATATTTATTTATTTTCTTTATATATATATATATATATATATATATATATATATATATATATATATAATTTTTTTTTTTTTTTTAAATAAACAGTATATGGTTTCTGGAAATTATAAATTATTAACAAAAAAAAAAAAAGCTAAAATGTACACATACTCTTCTTCTTTCATCTTGACATGAAAAGAAAATATATATTTTCAGGTTGATATACATTTTTGTATATAAGACAGAGCTGTGTTGACTGTCTGACTTTTATTTGTTAACTGTAGCTGGGATTTGTTAATCAATACATTTTTTTTTTATTACTCAGAAAAAAAAGCACAAGGAACTGACATTTTTAAGGGTTTAAATTGAACCCATGATTTGCCCATGCAGGAAAAAAACAGCAGATATATTTTAATATCACCCATTTGCCCCAGAGACACATCCCTCCCTCTTCTTTTTAACAGCAGCAAATATAGTAATATATTATAATATCCATCTGTTCCCCAAAAGAACACATACAACCCTTCCAATGAGGTAGCAGGGAGCAAGAAAAGGAAGCCATCTTTAGCATGTGATTCAGTCTAGTTGGAGCTTAAACAGGGCTGAGGACTGTTTCCCCATGTAATATAGTCGGGTCAATGGCCAAGGACCAGTATGGTCACAAGAGGATGGTGAGGGAGTCACATTTTCATCCTTATCCTGATGTATTGGGTATCTTTTTTGCGCCTGGAAGCTGACTAAACAACGAATAAGGGGCTCGGGGTGGGGAAGGTAAGTTCATACTTCTGGGAAAGGGGAATTAAAGCCAACCTTTTGCTTTGACCTGCATGGGCAAAGCACCAGTTTCCTGGTCTACTAAAAACAAAGAGTAATGTGCCCCCAGACCAAACAGAAGATAAGCTCCCAACGATAGAACTATACATAATTAGGGTTGACCTCTAACCTGTACATATAAGGAAAAGGTAAGTGCATGCTTCAAGGGAAGGGTAATTAAAGCCAACCTGTTGCTTTTACCTGCATGGGCAAAGCACCAGTTTCCTGGTCTATTCGAAAAAAAGAGAGAAATGAGCCCCGGGCCAACCAGAAGATAAGCCCCCAACGAGAAAACTGTACATAATTAGGGTTGACCTCCAACCTGTACATATAAATCTATATCATTACAGAGATATATTCATACCTGAAGATGAAGGGGATGATGGATGAGGACTGTCTTCCTGCGCACTTCCAGCTTGGGACAGGGCACCACCGTTTCCACTCTCTTCCGTGATGTTTGAAGACCCCGGTGTTGTGGATCGGCTCATAGACTGAGATTCCTGGTCGCTCCCCGATCCTCGCCGCTCCTCCAGGCTCATGTGAAGCGCCTCTTCTTCTGCCTTCCTGTCTCGTTTGTGGACTCTCGAGTGCACCACTACTTGGTGGTAGGTTCTAAAGACCCTACCACAATCTGGACATTCAGTTGGTTTATCATTCACTGCTGCATGGCCTTGCAGGCTGTATTCTAGCCCCTTGTTTAGGCCATGGGACAAGAAATCTCTCGTACTTTCAAGGAGGTCAAGCTTAGATGGCACATCTCTCTGATTACACATTTTGGAACTGTGAACAAAATCAGTTGGCATTTTCTGCTTGGAGCCATCTGGTCCGACAATAACGTACTCTCTCTTTTCTTTATCAAACAGAACCCCGGGACCGGCTAAACTGTCTTCATGGTTGCGTTGTATCTGCTGTTCTTTAGACAAGAAGCTGTGCTCCATCGCCATTCCTCTTGCCATAAGTTGCCAAGCTTGGTAGCTGTTGACTGGATCCATCTCAGCTGCCTTGGCTGCAGCCTGCAACCGTTCTATGCAACTGGATTTTAGAGGAGGCACCAAGTTGAGGGAGCCAAGCAAAGAATGCCTATCACTTTCAGACATGTTATGAGCCAAGCCCGTGATTGGTGACAGCAGTTTACCAATGACTTCCTTCTCTTTCAATTCAGATTTGTTATAAACATGGCCATGTTCACTCAAATTTGCTTTATCGGCAGGCATAAAGCCACTTTGTAAGCAGGATATATATCTGGAGTAAAGATTGGTGTGAGTCTCCTGCGAAATGCTATTAATGGAGCCTGGAACCTCTGCTTCGGTGGGGGATTTGTTCTTGACAGACAATTTGTTTAGGTGGACCTTCATGTGGTTTTTCAAAAACCAAGGCTCTTTAAAGCGCCTTCCACATATCTGGCAGCAATGCTCAAATGAATCCTTGTGCTTCCTCATGTGGCCCTTCAAGAACCAAGCTTGGCTAAAGACCTGACCACAAACTTCGCAGCGGAATTCATTGGCTGGCTGCTCTCCATTGCTGCTGGAGCCTTGGCCTTGAACGGACTCTGCTGTGATATGGGCCTTCTCTACGTGACTAATCAAATCTTCCTCCTGAGAGGCAGCAAAATCACAAAGAGTGCACTTATAAGGCTTGTGCAATATTCGGATATGCCTATCCAGTTCCTCACGTTTTTTAAATTTACCTTTGCAGAACGTGCATCTGAATCCCGTGGTGGGAGCAACTGCCTCCTCTTGAACAACCGCGGGTTTCGGAGATGGCACTTTGCTGGAAATGTCAGAAGTGCTGTGATTCGCTGGCAATGATACGTGACAGTTGGGTAAGGGGGGTTGCTGTAAGTGCTGTTGTTGCGGTTTCACGTCAAGTCGGGGCTGAAGAAGGCTGCTTTTCATCTGTTTGTCCCGTAATATTGCTCTTTCCTCCAGCTCATGCAAAAGCCGGTTTTCTTCTCTGACTCGCCCTCGGCCTTTGCCAAGATTTCCAAGTTTGTGAGTGCGTAGGTGGATCTTCAAGTTGCCCTTCTGGGCTGCCCGGTGGTCACAATAGGGGCACTTAAAAGGCTTTTCCCCAGTGTGAGTACGCATGTGAAGTGACAATATGCTATTAAATCGGAAACGCTTGCCGCAAAGTGGACACGGGTACTTCCTGTTCTTCCTAGCGTCGTCCTCAATGTCACTCATCTGGGACATGATCCCAAGGTTCTGTCCATTGAGAAACTGCTGCAAGTCAACTCTTCCGTTGAGACCGCTATCAACTTCTCGACTGAGTTGGTTGGCCAATAAAGCCATCTGATTGTTGATGGGTTGATTCGTCATTGACACATGACTTTTCTCATCTATGGGCGTCACGGTCTTGTCTTCAGATTTCTGGCGGTTCTGCAGCTCTGGGAAGGCATGGCTGAGCTGGGACGTGATCTGGTGTAGCTTCTGACTCATTGAATACTGGCCATTCAGCAAAGAGTTGTTGAGGTGAGTATCGACGTCAGGCACAGCTGATGAAACTCCAAGGCACAAACTAGCTTCCTCCATCCCTGCAAACAGCAAAAGCAAAGAGATCATTATAATAAGGTGACTAAACTTAAAAAAAAATAAAAAATAAAAGAGAAAAAAGTACTACAGAAGAATCCCTAAAAAAAAAAAAAAAAGGATTTTTATATTAAAGCTGTAGAATTTTGCAAACATAGGGACACCAGTGAAGAGCTCTTCTCTCATGTTCAGCACAACTTTTCATCTAAAATTTTGGTGCCACCTAAAATGAGCTGTCCACAGAATCCACTAGACAGCGGGTAACATTCCCGTATTCTACACTCTTTAGTGGAATTGTTATAGGAATTTAAGGAGAGCTCATTTTAGATGTTGACAATGAAGATTCAGGGCTTGGCAGTAAGGGCCGGTTCACACAGCGAGCCGCGGCGAGGCGTCTCCGACTTACCTCGCCGCGACTTGCGGGGAGCTCAGCGGCGACTTGCAGAGGACTTCTGCATAGAAGTCAATGCAAGTCGCCCCCGAAGTCGCCCCGAAGTAGTACAGGAACCTTTTTTCTGAGTCGGAGCGACTCGAGTCGCTCCTCTCAGAACGGTTCCATTGTACTGAATGGGGGCGACTTGCGGGAGCGAGGCGAGGCGAGCCGTGTCGCCTCGCCTCGCGTCGCAGTGTGAACCGGCCCTAAGGGTCCGTTCACACAGGGGCAACTCCGATCCGACTTCAGGTCGCCCCTAGTCGCCTCAGGTCGGACAACATTTAAAAAGCAATGTAAGTGAATGAGAGCCGTCTTAATGCACACTACTGAAGTCGCTCCGACTTCAGAAAAGGTTCCTGTACTACTTCTATCCGACTTGTAGGCGACCGGTACCCATTGATTTCAATGGAGGTCGCCTCCAAGTCGGATCTCCATATATACAGAGGCGACTCTCAGAGAATTATCAGCTCTCAAAAGGAGTTCCCCCCCTGAGAGCTCATTCTCTGATTGGCCACGGCAAGTCGCCTGGCCTGGGGCGACTTAAAGTAGTGTTGTGAAGTCGTGTCCAAGTCGCGTCAAGTCGCGCCAAGTCGCGTCAAGTCACATCACGTCAAGTCACGTCCAAGTTGCCTCCAAAAGTCGTGTTGCCCCTGTGTGAACCGAGCCTTAAGTAATAAGGGGAAGTAATAAGGGGAAGACCCCCCAACAAGAGTGCTGCGGGGTTTTCTGCTAAAATCCCACCCCAAAATTGAATATTGCTTAAGAACGATTAGGGGTCTATTTATAAATGTTCACCCGAAATTCCCATGTTTTTCTATTCAAATTTTCTAAACTTTTGAATCCTGGGTGGAAGTTTTGTGATTTTTGGCTAAAAACATTTTTTAAAGCGGAGGTCCACCCTAAAATGGACCTTCCGCTCATCGGAATCCTCCCCCCCTCCGGCGCCACAATTGGCACCTTTCAGGGGGGAGGGGGGTGCAGTTACCTGGATAATCCAGGTAACTGCACCCACTTCCGTGATAGCTCTCTGCTGAAAGGGGCGTAGATTACGCCCCTTTCCGCAAGTGCCCGCCCCCTTCCGCAAGTGCCCCGCTGCCTGCTGGGAAACACACAGATCCCAGAGGCAGCGGGTCTATCCTTATTGCGCAGCGCGACTCGCGCATGCGCAGTAGGGAACCGGGAAATGAAGCCGAAAGGCTCCATTTCCTGATTCCCATACCCAAGATGGCGGCGGCAGCACCCGAGTGACGATCTAGAGATCGGCTTCGGGTGCCGACATCGCGGGCGCGCTGGACAGGTAAGTGTCACTATTTTAAAAGTCAGCAGCTGCTGTATTTGTAGCTGCTGGCTTTAAAAAAAAAAAAAAAAACGCGGAGTCCCGGCGGACTCCCGCTTTAAATCTAAAGCAATTTTTATTTCCTTTTTGGATAGATTTTGGTTAGATTTACAAGATTCTAAGATTTTTCAAACAGGATTCAGGCTGGGTTCACACTGCTGCGGCTACGAGAACCGGATGTGATTCGCACCGCACTGCAGTGCAAATCACATCCAATCTCTGTGCGATGCGAGTTCAGCCATACAGATAGTATGGCTGAATTCGCATCGCACCCGCCCCAAACTCGCACAGGACCCTTTTTTTGGTCCGCAGTAGAATCGGATCGCATGGGTGTTCACACCATGCGATCCGATTCCTGTCCGAGTTTGCAGATCGCACTGCGATATGCGGACGGATCTGGGGGTGTCATTAACATTTCACTGACACTCCCAGCAGTTCGCATAGGGCAGTGTGAACTGCCGCCGGGAGGTATGCGATGCGGGAACCCGCCGCGGATTCGTGGCGTTCCCGCATCGCTGCAGTGTGAACCCAGCCTCAATTGGAAAAATAGGTGAATCCTGGGCAAAAGTTGTGGGACTCTTGGGTGGACACAATTATAATTAAGACCCCCTTAAAGTGTATCCAATATATATATATTTTTCCTTTTTGGACAGTGCATGGGAAGGTTGGAAACTATGTTTTAGTTTTTATTGATGTCTGTGTCTCTGCTCAGGAGGTTCACCATTTTACATTGTCCCTTTCTGAACTGGTATCCCAAGAAGTGTTATCAGACCTCTATGAGTTCTCCCCTGCTGGATTACAGGACCACCCCCCCTCTTATTTTATAGAAATTAGAAGGGGGAAGTTCTGTAGTCCAGCAAAAGAGAAATGGGCAGGACAGAGAACTCTGTTGGGGATTCCAGTGCAGTGGTGACAACATTGTCAGAGGGACGTTAGGAGTCCACTGGATTTCTGGCAGAACAGCAGAATTTTTTCTGCACTTGCAGCTTTTTTTATAAGACAAAAATGGGGGAAATGCATTAAAGAGATGTTTTGAGATTTATTTATTTTTTGGCTTGGACATAGTTTATTTTTTTTTATTTTTATTTTTCAATTTTATTGAAACTGCGCACCAGTGCACAGAGCAAGGTCCATAAAGACATGGATGAGCAAGTTTGGGGTGGAGGAACTTGACTAGCCTGTACAGAGTCCTGACCTCAACCCGATAGAACAACTTTGGGATGAATTAGACTGTGAGCCAGGCCTTCTAATCCATCATAAGTGCCTGACCTCACAAATGCGCTTCTGGAAGAATGGTCAAACATTCCCATAGACACATCTCCTAAACCTTGTGGACGGCCTTCCCAGAAGAGTTGAAGCTGTTAAAGCTGCAGAGGGCGGAGCCAACTCAATATTGAACCCTACGGACTAAGACTGGGATGCCACTAAAGTTCATGTGTGTGTAAAGGCAGGTGTCCCAATACTTTTGGCAATATAGTGTAGTTCTATATTTGTCAAATGAGTTTATTAAAAATGATATTTTCAGGTTTTTTTATTGCAAGTTTATTGTTAGTTCTTGCAAGATTATTGATTTCTGTAGCATTTGTACATAAAACTCAGTTAAAAAAATAGATAAATAAAGGGATGGCTTTCCGTGCGTTATTGCCCTTTCATAATATCACAAACTTCTAACGGATGTTAATTATCGGGTTCTGCGAGGTGTCCATGAGGACAGGAGAGTACAGAGACATTTGCGGTTTGCTATTTAGAAGGTAGAATAAACTTTCTTGAGAAATAAAAATAAAAAAGTGTTATAATCGTTATAGCAGATGTAGACCGAAACACAAAAGTCGCAGCAGCCCATAAGCTCTACATGTGTTCATGTAATTTCAGAAGTTGTTTTTAAAATCTGTAGCGTTCGTGAAAATAATACCTGGGAGATCCTGCCAATACATGACTTGTGTTTGTAATACTTTTATATTTCTTGAATGAAAATTCTTAATAAACATATGATTAAAAAAAAAAAAAATGAAAAAAATATATATACAGTATATATATAATTTTATAATTTTTTTTAAAATTTATATATATATATATATATAGAAAAAAAAGAAAAAAAACATATATATATATCTATATATATATATATATATATATATATATATATCTACATTTTTTATAAAGAAAAAATATAGATATATATATATTTTTTCTTTTATATATATATATATATATATATATATATATATATATATATATATATATATACATAAAGAAAAATATATATATATATATTTTTTTTTTCTTTAGATATATATATATATATATTTTTTATTTTTTTTTTAATTATTTCTTTCTTTTTATTTTTATATATATATATATATATATATATATATATATTTTTTTTTTTTTTTATTATTTATTTATTTGAATCATATGTTTATTAAGAATTTTCATATATATATATATATATATATATATATATATATATATATATATATATATATATATATATATATATAATAAAAAAATTCCAGTCATTTCCTGTTATAGGGTGACAACGGTCTTCCCAATTGTGCTCTAGCATTGTCACCCTGTCACGTGCACCCCCGGTACAGCATAGGCACACATTGCACAGGCATGATCCATTGTTATCAGTATCAAGCAGTATGTCCTGAAACAAGTGCCTGCAGAAAAGAAGGGGCTAAAAGAGGCCGGAGATGATCGGCAATGATAACATAGAAAAGTAGGATGAAAAAAAGTAAAAAAAAATAAAAATTAAAAAACATTATGAAAAATATTTAGTTGTTTAGAATACTCTTGCTTTAGCAAACTAAATGACATTCAGCTAGGGTTCACATTTAAAAAAACAAACAAAACATTACTAATATTAAATCAAAAAAATTTTAAATATTGGAAAATTTAAAATGTTTTAAATGGCTAAAGTATATTTTAAGTAAGGAAGGGTTAAAACCCCTATCTGCTGTTTTTGTGTTGATGTCTCAATTGGAAGGTTTTCCCTCTATTGCTGTTCTGGTGACAAGAATTTGAGATCTGGTGGTCAAAATTTGGGTCTGCTCTCAATGGTCACCAGGATAGGCAATGAAGTTGAATCCCCTTAAAGGAGAAGTAGGGCCAAAAGCTCTTTTGGCCCTACTTCTCCTGCGGGTCACAGGAGTCTATTTTGATCTGCACTCAGCCAGTCCAGGCACTGGAGGGTTCCTGACTTTAATGTCGGGATCCACCCAGATGCCTGGATCGGCAGCTGGTTTAGCCGATCCCGCCCCTCCGCAGCCCGGCGCTCCAGTGAGCACTGGAAGGGGCAGAGCAGAGAGTTGTTGACTCGAAACTCACTGTAGACCGGGAACTAAACAATAGGCAGTCTTTGATCGATTGGTTCTCTGTCTTAGAGGCAGTGAGGCACAGATGCTGCATCCACCTAGGTGAGTATAAATGTGTTTTATTTCCCATACTTCTAATTTAATGGAGACACAGATAGCAATAATACTGATGTTGATATTTTGAGGCCCCTGACATCAACAAAGGGCCACACATAATATTTAGGTTCATTCCAAGCAGTGTCAGGACAAGTTCATTCAGTGCCCAGGGCAAAGATGTCAAACTGTGCCCCCCCCCGCTTCCCTTAGGGTTAGTGTCAGGAAGCCCCTATCCCTGCAGTAAACTATTGCACCCAGGGCAACTCCCCCCCCTCCTGCCCACCCCTTGTCCCGGCCCTGATTCCAAGCTACAGAAAGCTATCAGAGATTACAGACGTGCAACTGGAGATGGTCGAAGACTATTGATATGCTACAAGAAATGGCCAGAGGCTATAGACATGCATCTGGAGATGCTTGAAGGCTATTGGGATGCTACAAGAGATGGTCAGAGACTGCAGACACTCAAGATGAGATGGTCAAAGACTATGTGCTTGCTACAAGAGATGGTCAGAGACTGCAGACATGAAACAATACAGTAGCTGGTCAAAGACTATGTGCACGATACAAATGATGGTCAGAGGCTACAGACATGCATCTGGAGATGGTTGAAGGCTATTAGGAGGCTACAGGAGATGGTCAGAGACTGCAGACATGTAAGAGTAGATGGTTAAAGACTATGCATGCTGCAAATGGTGGTCAGAGACTGCAGACATGCAGCAGGAGATGGTCAAAGGCTATCAGGATGCTACAAGAGATGGCCAGGGATTTCAGACATGTAAGAGTAGATAGTTAAAAACTGTATGCATGTTGCAAATGGTTGTCAGAGACCCCAGACATGCAACAGGAGATGGCCAAAGACTATGAGCATTCTACAAGAGATGGTCAAAGACTGAAGACATGAAACAATAGATGGCTAAAGACTACATGCATGCTAATAATGATGGTCAGAGAATGCAGACACTCAAGATGAGATGGTAAAAGATGATGTGCTTGCTACAAGAGATAGTCAGGGACTGCAGACATGAAACAATACAGTAGCTGGTCAAAGACTATGTTCATGATACAAATGATGGTCAGAGGCTACAGACATGCAAGACTAGATGGTCAAAGACTTTGAGCACGCTACACGAGATGGTCAGAGGCTACAGACATGCATCTGGAGATGGTCAAAGGCTATTGGGAAGCTACAAGAGATGGTCAGAGACTGCCGACATGTAAGAGTAGATGGTTAAAGACTATGCATGCTGCAAATGGTGGTCAGAGACTGCAGACATGCAGCAGGAGATGGTCAAAGACTATGAGCATGCAACAAGAGATGGTCAGAGGCTACAGACATGCAAGATGAGATGGTCAAAGACTATGACCTTGCTACAAGAGATGGTCAGAAGCTACAGACATGTAAGAGTAAATGGTTAAAAACTGTATGCATGCTGCAAATGATGGTCAGAGACTGCAGACCGGCAACAGGAGATGGCCAAAGACTATGAGCATGCTACAAGAGATGGTCAGAGACTACAGACATGCAAGATGAGATGGTCAAAGACTATGACCTTGCTACAAGAGATGGTCAGAAGCTACAGACATGTAAGAGTAAATGGTTAAAAACTGTATGCATGCTGCAAATGGTGGTCAGAGACTTCAGACCGGCAACAGGAGATGGCCAAAGACTATGAGCATGCTACAAGAGATGGTCAGAGACTACAGACATGCAAGATGAGATGGTCAAAGACTATGAGCTTGCTACAAGAGATGGTCAGAGGCTATAGAAAAGCCAACAGGAGATGGTGAGAGAGTGCAGATGTGCAACAGGGCATGGTCAAAGACTATGGGCATACTGCAAGTGATGGTCACAGACTGCAGACAGGCAACAGGGATTGTTGCTAGATAATTGTGGCTTATGAGACAGTCATAGGCTGGAGACGCATTACATGAGACTGCTAGCGTTCAACCTCTTTACAAATCAATGCTCCCTACAGCCCCCCTAAACATTTCATGTGCCACATTTAATATCTGTCTCGGCAATAGATCTTGATCCAATGTAAAAGATCAGATGAAAATAAAAAAGAGAAAGTAAGATAGTGTGAAAGAAATAACCAAACCTACTACAGCTCAGTGTAATGAATATGAATCCTTTATTGGGGTAAGCCTCTAGAAAAGGAAAACACAGAATAGCGTCTGTAGGGGACCCATAGGACACACAATAAGTACCAAAGGGCCAGATGCGGCCAGCAACCACAGGTCAGGCGCTAGGGCTTTAGGTGTTCTACAACTGTACACAAAAAGCTCCCCATTGGGTGATTTGAGAATTAAAACTGTCCTTCGAAAGTCAGGACAGCCGATGGCTACCAAAAAAAAACAAAAAACGGGACTTTCCTGCAGAACGAAGCGTCCATATTGGACGGCTAATGCACACTTCCAGCAGTTAATATACAAAATGAAATATAAAACTTTTCATGTTATTTGCAGAGCTCGGAGACTGTCTCTGGCATACAATAAAACATGATAATGTTTTGAATAAAAATAAAAGGACAAGCTTCCCAACAATAAAAAGGATTTTGCCTTAGTCAACAAAAAGTGCAGTAATATCTCATTAAGCTGATTAGTATGCAGCTTAGAAACAGTACTAGGTGCTGTAACACATGATTATAATCGTAAAAATCCTTCAGTGTTTGCAAGTAAGCATTAACGAGGTATATTAAATTTTAAGGAGACGGACTAGCAGATCTGCAGAACCTTCAAGATTAGGATTTAACCCTCAAAATATTAATAAAAAAGCAAAAGCGCACTTTATGGGGGGGAACGGGCACATCGGCGCGCTGAAATGCAAATTGTTATTAAAACCTCCGATAAGTGGGAAGAGGCTGGAGTGAGGGAGCGGAGACGGTCGGAGTTAATGATTGTGCGACGTAAGGGGTGGTACAGTGACCACAGCGCTCCCACAAAGAATTTTAAGACCTTCCAAGTGTTTACGGATTACAGATTTTGGGTTTAAGGACAAAAATACAAAGTTTCTTTTCATATATCTAAAAAAAAGGCAACGGGGGGGCTAACAAGCCTGCAAATCCACAACAGAATTAAACTGCCTAGACATCGAACAAATGACCCGGTTCAGTCGCCTGTGTGATTAGGCTTTGATGGAAGCAATATTTACAAATTCCTTTCCTGTCTTTCCTCTTTCCTTTTCCCTTCCTTTCTTTTCCTTTTTCCTCTTCATTCTTTCCTTCTATTCCTTTCCTTTCTTCCTTTCCTCTTTCCTTTCCTTTAACCTTCCTTTCCTTCTTCCTTCCTATCTTCCTTCCTTCCTTCTTTCCTTCCACTACTTTCCTTTCTTCCTTTCCTCTTTGCTTTCCTTTCCTCTCATTTTCCCTTCCTTTCTTTTCCTTTTCTTCTTCCTTCCTGCCTTCCTTCCTTCCTTCTTTTCTTCCATTCCATTCCTTTCCTTTTCCCTTCCTTTCTTTTCCTTTTCCTCTTCATTCTTTCCTTCTATTCCTTTCTTTTCTTCCTTTCCTCTTTCCTTTCCTCTTTCCTTTCCTTTTCCCTTCCTTTCCTTTTTCTTCTTCCTTCCTTCCTTCTTTTCCTTTTCCTCTTCAGTCTTTCCATCCATTCCTTTCCTTTCTTCCTTTCCTCTTTCCTTTCCTTTCCTTTTCTTCTTCCTTCCTTCTTTCCTTCCCTTCCTTTCTTTTCCTTTTCATTCTTTCCTTCCATTCCTTTCTTCCTTTCCTCTTTCCTTTCCTTTAACCTTCCTTTCCTTCTTCCTTCCTATCATCCTTCCTTCCTTCTTTCCTTCCACTACTTTCCTTTCTTCCTTTCCTCTTTGCTTTCCTTTCCTCTCATTTTCCCTTCCTTTCTTTTCCTTTTCTTCTTCCTTCCTGCCTTCCTTCCTTCCTTCTTTTCTTCCATTCCATTCCTTTCCCTTTCCCTTCCTTTCTTTTCCTTTTCCTCTTCATTCTTTCCTTCTATTCCTTTCTTTTCTTCCTTTCCTCTTTCCTTTCCTCTTTCCTTTCCTTTTCCCTTCCTTTCCTTTTTCTTCTTCCTTCCTTCCTTCTTTTCCTTTTCCTCTTCAGTCTTTCCATCCATTCCTTTCCTTTCTTCCTTTCCTCTTTCCTTTCCTTTCCTTTTCTTCTTCCTTCCTTCTTTCCTTCCCTTCCTTTCTTTTCCTTTTCATTCTTTCCTTCCATTCCTTTCTTCCTTTCCTCTTTCCTTTTTCCCTCCCATTTTTTTCCTTTTCTTCTTCCTTCCTTCTTTCCTTCCATTCCTTTACTTTGCCTTTTCCCTTCCTTTATTTCCCTTTTCCTTTCTTTCTTTCTTTCTTCCTTTCCTCTTTCCTTTTTCCTTCCCTTTCCTTTCCCTCCCTCCTTCCTTCTTTCCTTTACTTTCTTCCTTCCTGTGATCTGACACAATTACTAGTTTTGAGAGGCAGCTCAATTAGAATGATCCAACAGAAGTGTGAAGGACGAGTGTGCCAGAAGTCTATAAAAAATCGAATAATCCTAATAACAAGTCAGGAGGTACATTCAACGTGTTTCAGTGGTTTACCAATCCCCCTTCATCAGGCCTTTTGCCAGTGGTGATAGAATGAATTACTACACAATAACAACAATGACCGTGGATTATAAACACAGTACTGTATGGGTTCCAGATATGATAGTCAGATGTCCACAAACTTTTGGCCATAAAGTGTATATGTGACTTTCTTCCTTCCTCCACCTTTTTACTCCTTTCTTTCTTTCTTTCCCTTCCATTCTTTCCTTCATCCCCCCCCCCCCCCCCACATTTCCTCTTTTCTTTCTTCCTTTCCTTCCTTCCTCCCCCCTCTTTCCTCCTTTCTTTCTTCCATTCCTTCCTTCCTTTCCTTCCATCCTCCCCCCTCATTCCTCCTTTCTTCCTTTCCCTTCCTTCCCCTCCCCCCTTTCCTACTTTCTTTCTTCCCTTCTTTCCTTCCTTCCTTTCCTTTCTTTGCTTCCTATGATCTGACCCAATTACCAATTTTGGGAGGCAGCTCTCTAACAAACAGGGTATCTCTAAATGGCCCCCCGAATGATCCAAAGGACAAGTGTGAAGGACGAGATTGCCACGTCTATAAAAAAATCGAAATATTCTAATAACAAGTCAGTGGTACATTCAACTCACTAATCCCCTTTCATTCAACAAGGACCATGGATTATAAAGACAGTATGGGTGTCGGATATGATGGTCAGATGCCCACATACTTCTGCCCATATAGTGTGGATGTGATGGTCAGATGTCCACATACTTTTGCCCATATTGTGTGGATCTGATTATTATTATTATTAATTTACTGAATTTATATAATTTATATAGCACCAAAAGTTTACGCAGCGCTTTACAACTTGAGGGTAGACAGTACAACTATAATACACTTTAATACAGGAGGAATCAGAGGGCCCTCCTTCTTAGAGCTTACAATCTAAGAGGGAAGGTCAAGAGATACAAGAGGTAATAACTGTGGGGCATGTCATGATGGAGAAAAACATTTTACATTTGTAAGGTGGGGGCAAGATAGGCTTCTCTGAAGAGTTTTTAGGGATTGTCTGAAAGTGGACAAAGTAGGAGATAGTCGGATAGTTTGGGGTAGGGTGTTCCAGAGGATGGGAAGGGCTTGGGAGAAGTCCTGGAGGAGATCGTTGGATGAGGTGGCAAGCGAGCTAGAGAGCAGGAGGTCTTGGGAGGAATGAAGAGAACAATTTGGTTGGTATTTTGAGACCTGGTTAGTGATGTAGCTGGGGGGCCAGATTGTGGATGGCTTTGTAAGTTATTGTTAGTATCTTGAATTGAATTTGTTGGGTGAGTGGATGCCAATGGAGGGATTGGCAGGGAGGAGTAGCAGACTGAACGGTTGGCAAAGTGGATGAGTCTGATAGCAGCATTCATGATGAACTGAAGGGGGATAGCCCATTTGAAGGTGAGCCAATGAGATGGGAGTTGCAGTAGTCGAGGCAAGAGGTGACCAGGGAGTGGATTAGAAGCTTTGTGGCATTATTTGTTAAGGAAGGAATGTGATGGTCAGATGTCCACATACTTTTGGCCACAAATGCTAGCCTAGATGTGATGGTTAAGTGTCCACATACATTTGGCCATGTAGTGTGGATGCGATGGTCAGATGTCCACGTACTTTTGGCCATGTAGATGTGACAGATTTCCACAAACTTTTGGCCATGAAGCATAGATGTGAGGGTTAGATGTCCACAAACTTATGGCCATGTAGCCTAGATGTGAACGTTAATTGTCCACATACATTTGGCTATATAGTGTAGATGTGATGGTTAGGTGTCCACAAACTTTTGGCCATGAAGCGTAGATGTGAGGGTTAGATGTCCACGAATCTATGGCCATGTAGCCTAGATGTGATTGTTAATTGTCACATACATTTGGCTATATAGTGTAGATGTGATGGTTAGGTGTCCACAAACTTTTGGCCATGAAGCGTAGATGTGAGGGTTAGATGTCCACGAACCTATGGCCATGTAGCCTGATATGATCGTTAATTGTCCACATACATTTGGCTATATAGTGTAGATGTGAGGGTTAGGTGTCCAGAAATGTTTGTTCATATGGTGTAGGTACAGTACTCTGCAATCTGCATATTTGTATTGACTAAACCTGCTTCTATTACATACACATGATACCATCTCTCATGCAAGGTCTGATCATATTACATATAGTGACCAACCATATAAAAACACATCATCTCCACCTTCTGTAATTATTTTTTTTTTTTTAATAATCTTTAATTGTTAAAACATTCCTCTGTAATTATATTTATCGCAACATCGTGCCCCCAGAGTTCTACAACGATCTCTAAATATCTGATTATTTAAAAGAAATCTCTGATTATCCCAATTTTTCTCCAAAAGCCCCGGACGCCTCCCCAGCAATTGCTTCACCCATAGAAACAAACTCAGGAAAAGGCAGGCTAGTAAAAAAAAAAAAAGTGATTAAACGCTAATAGTGTCCGCAACCCCCCGTGTGATAGATGGGCGCGATTTTTGTTCCTGTAACTGTTTAACTGAGGTTGTTATAAGAGTAATACACCCCTGTTTGGAGACGCAGCGCTCAGGCGTATGGAACCCTTTCAGGGTCATTAAACAGCTGTAAACATTATTATAAAAATAAACCGCGTTTTTCACGCTCGCATTTTAGCCCAGAGCTGGCTTTGCTGAGCAAGTACATTTTTTCCCGTCGTGTACAATCAGCACTGGTGACATTTGGGTCTACAAACATATTACATCACTGATAGCACAGAGGTGAAGCTGTGTCCTTTATAGGCTGGATGGTAATTATGTACACACCCAGCTGTAGGGCTGGCAATCATAATATATATACAGTACAAATGTATATGCATGTAGTATATACTGTATGTATATACACTGTGTGTATATTTGTATATATATATATATATATATATATATATATATATATTTATCTTTTTTTTGTGCATGTGTGAATAAATTACATTTATATATATATATATATATATATATATATATATATATATATATATATATATATATATATATCATCTATATATTTATATATATATATATATCATCTATATATTTTGTGTATGTGTAAATAAATTACAATTCAATAAACTATATATATATATATATATATATATAATACATCTAAAATAAATATCATTAATAATATAATAGTATTAATAATATATATATATATGTGAGTGTGCAATGTACAGGGATTGGGACAATTGTAGACACTCACTCAGGTTGAACTTGATGGACTGGTGTCTTTATTCAACCTTACTAACTAAGCAACTATATATATATATATATATATATATATATACAGTCGTGCTCATAAGTTTACATACCCTGGCAGAATTTATGATTTCTTGGCCATTTTTCACGTCGACACAAAGGGGTTTGAATGGCTATTAAAGGTAACTGTCCCCACCTGTGATCTGTTTGCTTGTAATTAGTACTGTGTGTATAAAAGGTCAGTGAGTTTCTGGACTCCTGACAGACCCTTGCATCTTTCATCCAGTGCTGCACTGACATTTCTGGATTCTGAGTCATGGGGGAAGCAAAAAAATTGTCAAAGGATCTGCGGCAAAAGGTAGCTGAACTGTATAAAAGAGGAAATGGATATAAAAAGATATCCAAGGAATTGAGAATGCCAATCAGCAGTGTTCAAACTCTAATCAAGAAGTGGAAAATGAGGGGTTCTGTTGAAACCAAACCACGGTCAGGTAGACCAACTAAAATTTCAGCCACAACTGCCAGGAAACATGTTCGGGATGCAAAGAAAAACATACAAATAACTTCAGGTGAAATACAGGACTCTCTGAAAACATGTGATGCGGCTGTTTTAAGATGCACAATAAGGAGGTACTTGAAGAAAGATGGACTGCATGGTCGAGTCGCCAGAAGAAGCCATTACTATGCAAATGCCACAAAGTATCCCGCTTACAATACGCCAAACAGCACAGAGACAAGCCTCAAACCTTCTGCTAAAAAAAAACATTTGGAGCGATGAGACCAAAGTTGAGATTTTTGGCCACAACCATAAACGCTAAATTTGGAGAGGAGTCATTAAGGCCTATGACGAAAGGTCCACCATTCCTACTGTGAAACACGGAGGTGGATTGCTGATGTTTTGGGGATGTGTGAGCTACAAAGGCACATGAAATTTGGTGAAAATTGTTGGCAACATGAATATGTTATCAAAAAATATTGGAGGAACATTTGCATTCATCAGCCAGGAGGCCACGCATGGGACGTACTTGGACTTTCCAACATAACAATGATCCAAAACACAAGGCCAAGTCCACCTGTCATTGTCTACAGCAGAATAAAGTGAAGGTTCTGGAGTGGCCATCTCAGTCTCCTGACCTCAATATCATTGAGCCAATCTGGGGAGATCTCAAAACGTGCCGTTCATGTGAGACAGCCCAAGAATTTACAGGAACTGGAGGCTTTGTGCCAAGAGGAATGGGCAGCTTTACCATCTGAGAAGATAAAGAGCCTCATCCACAAATACCACAAAAGACTTCAAGCTGTCATTGATGTTAAAGGGGGCAATACACGGGATTAAGAACTGGGGTATGTAAACTTTTGATCAGGGTCATTTGGGTAGTTTCTGTTGTGATTATGATTTAAAAAGAGTAAACACAGGCGATCGATAATAAATGGCTTCAGCCAAACACTAACAAAGAGTGAGAGAAAAGTTTTTGTGTTATCATTCATATTCTCTGAAAAATGGCCAAGAAATCATAAATTCTGCTAGGGTATGTAAACTTATGAGCACAACTATATATATATATCAAAGTAATCAATGCAATTTTATAGCACTGATCGTTGTATAAATGACAATGGTCCCAAAAATGTGTCAAAATTGTCCGATGTGTCCGCCATAATGTCACATTCATGATAAAAAAATGCAGATTGCCGCCATTACTAGTAAAAATTATTAATAAAAATGCCATAAAATGAACCCCTATTTTGTAGACTATTTTACGCAAACCAATCAACAAACGCTTATTGTGATTTTTTTTTTTTTTACCAAAAATATGTAGAGGAATACGTATCGGCCTAAACTGAGGAAAAAAATTTTTTTTTGTACATATTTTTTGGGGGGATATTTATTATAGCAAAAAGTAAAAAATAATGCGTTTTTTTTTTTTTTTCAAAATTGTCGCTCTATTTTTGTTTATAGTGCAAAAAAATTAAAAACCGCAGAGGTGATTAAATACCACCAAAAGAAAGCTCTATTTGTGGGGGGGGGGGGGGGGGGAGACGTAAATTTTGTTTGGGAGTCACATCGCACGACCGCGCAATTGTCAGTTAAAGCGATGCAGTGCTCTGGTCTTTGGCCAGCCAAATGGTCCAGGGCTTAAGACAGGGGCCAGGAGAGCCATAGAGGGACCCCAGAAGAGGAGGAGTTCTAATCCACCTCCGCTCTATTAAAAAAATACAAAAATACTAAATAAAAAAAATTAAAAATTTGCCTTTAGTTCTGTTTCAACAGATTCAATTACAAGCATATTCAAGGTTAAGCATTCTGACTTTTCTCTGACATTTTTCACCTGGACTCTTTGTTCTTGGCCATTGGTTTGAAAAGTATTGAAGCCAGAAGATCAGCAGAACAGCCAGGCCCTTAGCATTCCACTACTATTGTGTACCACCTACTTCCACCCGGAAGTAGGTGGTACACAATAGAAAGTTTATGGTTGGATTAGTTGGAAAGTTGGATGAACCTGTCAGGTTATAGTTTCCAGATTGGGGTAAGCACAGCACTGCCATGACAGGTACCCTACAGGGGGTCTCAAACTGACGGCCCTCCAGCTGTTGCGGAACTACAAGTCCCAGGAGGCATTGCAAGGCTGACAGTTACAAACATGACACCCCACAGGCAGGGGCATGATGGGACTTGTAGTTTGGAAACAGCTGGAGGGCCGCCAGTTTGAGACCCCCCCTGCTTTAATACTTAGTGAATGGCCCCTGTGGGCCTTTTCCCAACAGCTGTCAGAATAAATGGTTTGTTTCATCTAAATGTGACCTTAGCGAGTGAAGATCAGATGAGATTCCCACTGACTTAGAAGTGAATTTACTAATGCTAAATTTACCGGCGCTGGCAAAGCTGCTTCTGTAGCTCTTCCCTGTCCCCCGCTCTACACCGGAGAAGGGGGAGGGCGGAGGGAGTCTAAACAGTTAAGTGTCATCACTAATTTCCGACAGTTGACGAAATGATCAGTTAACCTATAAATAAATCTAATTAAGACAAATCAAACACACAAATTATATGTTGAAGTACTTCGGCTGATCAAGCAAGTTAGAAAATGAGGAGAGAGAGAGGAAAAAATAAATAAAAAAAATCTTTCCTAAATGATTACTAAGTAGCAGAGCTGAAGACAAAACTGTATTTGTTAAAGGGACGCTGACGCTAACGTGTTTCGTCAAAAAGTGTCTGAAGCAATGATTTGTGTCATTTGTATGTAGCAATCCTCCAGCTTTTGGTCTGAGGCGAAGGACAGAGCGGACGGGTCCCATTGCCGAAGTCAGGTTTTCTATTTGTTTGGAGCGTTGGGTTCTCTAAAGTTGTGTGGGTTTTCCTGCTGGAGTCCAGAATTTATAAAACATACAGCATTGCGTCTGACCGCACATGTGTATGTGCCTGTATGGCTGTGCAGGGGGCGGAGGGAGGGAAGACACTGTAAGCTCCTCTGGGGCGGGGTCTTTTGTAAATATTTTTTTTTAAATATTTTTTAATTACACTAAGGGGCACAGTAAATGTGACCTCCTCCAAACATTCAAAACTATACATTAAGTGTATGCTTACACTGGCATAGTAAGTGTTTCGTAATACAATGTTGATGCAAAAATGTTACAGCTATTTATCTATATTTATCCAGTTTTATTGAAATGTAATTTATTTACACATACACAATAAATATAAATATATATATATATATATATATATATATATATATATATATATATATATATATATATATATATATATATATATTTATTTATATATATATATATATATATATATATATATATATATATATATATATATATATATATATATATATATATATTTATTATTACATTATTAATTATATTTATTTTAGATGTATTATATACATATATAGTTTACTGAACTGTAATTTATTTACAAATACACAAAAAATATATAGATATAGAGATAGATATATCTCCTCCAATACAGCGCTTTAACAGGACAGGTTCCACTCAGAACAAGCCTTGCCATGGTCGACTAAAGAAGTTGAGTGCAAGTGCTCAACGTCATATCCAGTTGTCTTTGGGAAATAGACATATGAGTGCTGCCAGCATCTTAAAACTTCTGGAAGGACTTAGCACAGAAGAGAAGGCCAGCCTCATCTTTACTCAGCCTGGGCAGACTCCAACCCAGGTGTCCCCAGGCCAACTTGGTCATAGGATTTCCCTAGTGTCTCCTGGCCTGGTGCCTTTTCCCAGCTGGACCAGTCTAGAACACCTCTCCCCTTAATGTAGCTCCTCCTCAACTAAAAAAGTAGAGAGTCTACTTAACGGCTCTTTCTTATCACTCAACATGTCACGCCATCATAAATCAGATCTCGACCTTAGGTTTGGACAAGAACAAAGACAGTGATTATGCGCTTCTAAATTCCAAAAGTATAACTGGATATTATTTATATTATTTATAAAAAATAAAACTATAGAATACCAATTCAGGGAGTATACAATTGTCTTAGGGCAAGGGTCTCGAAACTTCCCAAACAAAGGGCCAGTTTGCCGCCTCTCAGACTTTGGCCAATGGGAGTAGAAAATACCCCAGCATCGATGGGTGTCTGCTAATTCTCAGGCTTAGTGGTCAGTGGGATTTTTTTTTTAAATGTGGTCAGTAGGAGAAGGAATAATGCCCCATTATTGGTATTAGTGGCAGGAAAAGTGCACCATCATTGGTATCAGTGGGAGGAATGGTGCTCCATCATTGGTATCAGTGGAAGGAATTGTACTCCATCATTGGTATTAGTGGGAGGAATGGTGCTCCATCGTTGGTATCAGTGGAAGGAAGGGCGCTCCATCATTGGTATCAGTGGGAGGAATGGTGCTCCATCATTGGTATCAGTGGGAGGAATGGTGCTCCATCATTGGTATCAGTGGGGGGAATGGTGCTCCATCATTGGTATCAGTGGGAGGAATGGTGCTCCATCATTGGTATCAGTGGAAGGAATGGTGCCCCATCATTGGTATCAGTGGGAGGAATAGTGCCCCATCATTGGTATCAGTGGGAGGAATGGTGCTCCATCATTGGTATCAGTGGGAGGAATGGTGCTCCATCATTGGTATCAGTGGGAGGAATGGTGCTCCATCATTGGTATCAGTGGGAGGAATGGTACTCCATCATTGGCATTAGTGGGAGGAATGGTGCTCCATCATTGGTATCAGTGGGAGGAATGGTACTCCATCATTGGCATTAGTGGGAGGAATGGTGTTCCATCATTGGTATCAGTGGAAGGAATGGTGCTTCATCATTGGTATCAGTGGGAGTAATGGTGCTCCATCATTGGTATCAGTGGGAGGAATGGTGCTCCATCATTGGTATCAGTGGGAGGAATGATGCTCCATCATTGGTATCAGTGGGAGGAATGGTGCTCCATCATTGGTATCAGTGGGAGGAATGGTGCTCCATCATTGGTATCAGTGGGAGGAATGGTGTTCCATCATTGGTATCAGTGGGAGGAATGATGCTCCATCATTGGTATCAGTGGGAGGAATGGTGCTCCATCATTGGTATCAGTGGGAGGAATGGTGCTCCATCATTGGTATCAGTGGGAGGAATGGTGCTCCATCATTGGTATCAGTGGGAGGAATGGTGCTCCATCATTGGTATCAGTGGGAGGAATGGTGTTCCATCATTGGTATCAGTGGGAGGAATGGTGCTCCATCATTGGTATCAGTGGGAGGAATGGTGTTCCATCATTGGTATCAGTGGGAGGAATGGTGCCCCATCATTGGTATCAGTGGGAGGAATAGTGTCCCACTGTTGGTGTCAGTGAAACCAACGGTGCCTCGTCATTGGTGTCAGTAGGAGGAATAGTGCCTCAAGGGGAGGACAAAGGCAAGTAAAGTGCCACAACTGTCCCTCGGGCTTCAAATTGCAGATCACTGGGGAATCATGAAGGATTTTTTCTCTGTATTTAAGCTTCAGTATAGGACACGGTTTCCCAACCAGGTTTCCATGTAACCTTAGGGTTCCTCCAGAGTTTGCTAGGAGTTCCTTGAGCAATGAGCAATGTCTGCCTCTCAAATAAGTTCCTACTGACACCACTGCTCTTTTTAGATATCTGTAATGTGGTAATTCTTCCCAATGACCACATATGTAAGGAACCTTCTTCCCACTGACCATCCCCCTAATGTATCATGAGTTGTAGATATAGTAATTTTTTACAGGCGTTCTCTGAGTCCAGAAGGTTATTTCAAGGGTTCCTCTGTGTTCAAAAGGTTGAGAAATGCTGGTTTAGGGTATGAATTTTGGTCTACTAAAACCTTTTTCATAAAACATTCTTTTATCGTCTCCTCGGTGCCCATAGCTAATGTCCACATGTAGGGCTTTCAGTATTTGCCATTGTGTCTGGTAATTCCTCCTTTGCTTTAATTTTAACGTTATATAACATTTTTGCTATATTTTTTTTATTTTATTTTTTAACCTGAGCCTTAATGTTAAACGCCTGCATTTCTCACAGATCAAAGCCTAATTTATTTGTTAAATATTCATAAACGAGAACCCAGCGAGACTCCCTTCACCGAGCACCTGTCACAGGCAGGAGCCCAGCTACAAATCTCCAAATGAGCGCACAAAATCAATATAAAAATCCAAGCACATAATCAGATATTCCGTTGTGTGGAAATTGGACGGCTTCCAGGCTGCAGCTTCCGACAAACCAAAAGGGAGGATGGATCCCTCATGGCGTCCGTCAAGCCTGCCGGTTCGGGTCAGCGGCCCCCCCGAAACCTGTTGCCTTTTTGCCGAAACGCAACGACTCCTGGAAGAGGAGCTAAACTGGCCCCGTAAGTTCCTTTTGACCTAAACAGAACAAAACATCTGCTGGTTGAGTCATGAGCTGTTCTTGGCGACGATTAACTGAAACAGAGTCTGTTGTGGATCAGCTCAATCCCAGCAGTAGGTGTCACAGGAATAAATAGATGGATTTCAGGGGACCCAGGCATCATTTGCCAAGCAAAATGCGTCAACACAAACATTTACAAAAAAAAAACGCTTTTTACTCCTTCGGATCTGGAAAGCCTTTTATGCCGGTCTCAGCATGGACACACCGTGAGAGATTCATCAAACACTGTTCTTCACTGTAAAATATTTTAATATCAGGAGCCATGTTTTTTTTTTGTTTGTTTGAGGCAGGCAGATCTCAACTTTTAGACGGAAACCATTGTGATAATCACCCAAAGGTTTGAATTTTAAATATAGTGTGGTTGTTAGCAATAATGGAATATTATGAAGTCCACTGCACCAAATCACAAGTGATATGCACATCACCACCCCACCCCCCCCCCCACCCCCAACATCTACAAAATGTGTTATGCCGCGTACACACAACCGGACTTTCCAGCAGACTAGGGGTCCGACGGCCTTCCTGACGGACTTTCGGTGGACGGACTTGGACACACACAATCACACCAAAGTCCGACGGATTCGAACGTGATGACGTACGACCGGACTAGAATAAGGAAGTTCATAGCCAGAAGCCAATAACCGCTGTCTCGTAGCTGAATCTGAGCGTGCGTGATTTTTGGCGCGTCGGAATTGCATACACACAATCGGAATTTCCGATAGAAAGTTTTTCTCCGTCGGGAAAATTGAGAACATGCTATCAATTTTTGGCTGGCGGGAATTCGGATAAGCTAAATTCCGATGGAGCGTACACACGGTCGCATTTTCCGATGAAAAGCTCTCATCGGTCTTTTTCTGGCCGGAATTCCGATCGTGTGTACGCGGCATTAAGGTGGTGCTCATAATGCCACCCTTAGAGACAGATAAAAAGATGTTTTGTGTTTATT